>NW_019102150.1:0-396243 GCF_001856785.1 Myzus persicae | reverse complement strand
TTACCGTGGCATAAATAAGATTTTTTTTACATCTTTTTCGATGCTGCATATCTCGTTATGGAATGGTGGTAGGCCACGCGCGCCATCTGTTGCCCGTATTTATCAGTTGTATGTTCGTTTTTTCGTTGCGATAATTTCTCCGGACGCTGCTAGGGTCGCTTCGGTGAATATAATTAATATGATTATTTAACTAAGAACAGAAACGTTGTCCCGTTACAAAACAAGCATTGTTTACTTTTATTTTTTGTCTGAACAAATGATCCAATTTTTTTGCCTGTGTAAATTTTGGCATTATTTTATTACTCTTGCGTACAACCACCTGGATACAATTTATGAATGAGTCTTATGTTATAAGTTTTCTTGTTTATCTTTTAAAGTTTGTTAGGTATTTTATTTCTGCTGTATATTTGAGTAAATTCATGTTTTTGAAATAAAAAAATAATAATTTTTATAATTCCTTCCTAGATAGAGAATATTGTTTATAAAGTAACGTTTTCTGTAGGTAAGCGGGTAATTAATAATTATTAATTGAGCAGAGTTATGTACAATGGTATTTTGGCATAGGTCCTATCCTGTCCTGTCCTATCCTGTCTTATCCAATTTTTCAATTCCGAAGAAATAACAATTGGGTATTTTAAAATCCCTGGAATAATACATTATTTAATAATACTGAGGTATATTTACTTACATAACAATTGATAAATGTGATTATTTTATTTATTATCATTTATTTGTATTTATGTATTATTTTCGCTTTTCTCATACACACAGTACACAGCTTTGCATTGTTTACCTACCATTGGATAAAAAATAAATACAATTATTTCGCCAACTTATATCTGAATTCAGACGTGCGAGACGATTGGTACAAAACTTTTTCACCATGTTACTTCCTTTCTTGGTCTACAATAATGAATAGTGTAATTATCGTGTCTAATTAAACAAAACGAAAGTTATGAGAAATGTTTTACAAACAAAATTCACACGTTTTCTTAAGCTGGACTATAAATTACAATTATAAATATTACAATTTTTATTTTTTATTCACTAAATTTGCTATGTTGATTACTTATGTAATTATAAATACGCCTGGAGTTAAATATTCGTTTAAAAAAAAATTATTACATTCCTAACTTGTGCTATTTATGTTTGTAAGAGGGATAAAAGGTTTTATTATATACATATTTCCTTTTACTAACTACTGGGCTAACTTACTATCAAAAAGGAAAAATTAATATTAAATCATGATGTTTATGTACTGAGAAATTACTAGAAATGTAATAGGTATCCGTTATCCGTATTACGCATGTATTGGGATTGGGTAAATGGCCTGTAAGATATTGATATATGTTAATGGCTAATGACTAATGAGTAATGAGTAATGACATACATAATAATATGGAGTGCAATAATAACTATTTATTAGTTGGTAAACTGCCTCACTAAATAACCTATCTACTACATTTAGCCATATAGGTTAGTATACTACCATTTCATGTTGGTGCTATTGCAACTTATTGTTAGTTATATTTGTTATTATGTTTAAATTTAATACTTTTTATAATTATTATATAAATAATATTATACTTGGGTAATTATAATTTAAAAATCGAATCTGAATAGAAAATTGACCAAAAATCATCTTCTTGCTGAATGATGTAATTCAGAGGGGCTTCATAATAATATCTGAGTAAGCATTCCGCAATCCGGAATTTCCGGTATGCTGATAGTTTATGTAGGTACACGACTAAAACACGGTTAAGCACGAGCACGACGGCGGGTCCAATTCACCGGTAACCACCGTGGCCACGCTGTATCGTATTCGGCAGCGGTGGCGGAGGGAAAGGAAACCGTTATATGGTCTCTTTATTTATTATTATTTTTGCATTGTGTCACGTACACTACTCACAGGTTGCCCAAACTAAGTTGTTTAAATAATGAATGATAATAATATATACACGCGTCTAGATAAAAATGTGTTTTAAACTGCATTTCATTAATAATGTCGATGTATCGGTATCAATTTAAACAGTGCTAATAGTTTAAATTTGACGAACTCTATTAATATTAAAAAAAATATTGTAACTAGAAGGTATATTAATTTCTATTTGTATTATTGTTAGAGTAGGTTAGTTACTACAGTGGGAGATATTTACAATAATATTTCTAATTTACTTGCGCCATACGCGGCTATACGTTATAGGTACCACGTGCTACTTTTTGTGTTGTTTTATTTTAACTTAAATCATAATATTAAACTATTATTAAATAAAAAAAAACCTGATATAACCTAAATAATGTTAAGATGTGAAAATTGATGTATCCATAAGATACACTTAAAGTTAGTTTTTAATTTTTTTCTCTGGATCTTAATTAAACCACGAACATTTTATCTGATGTAAAAAAAATGATTCTAAACGGCATTATAGAAAAAGAAAGGAATACCTCAAATTAATTTTTCCATCCTAGTAATTAATATATTATTATAAAGACGATCCGTGTCCTTCAATCTAAATCAAAGATTTTTTCGAGGATTTTCTTTTGGAAATTTTTTTTATATTCAATAAATAATTAATCTACTCTATCCCTCATTTTTCGTCACACGGAATCCTGGATGATCCTAGTTAGAAAGAGTACCCACGTCTTCCGTGTCCCCCAATTCAAAAACTGCTTACATGAGGTCTATCTTGTATTAAGATATAATTTACAATTTGCTATCATACTAAAGGGTATAATAATAGTTACTGTGCACAACCTATGCATATGTGTATTTATTAATTAATGACCATCGACACATTTACCGTCTGTATTAATTAATGATATGAGTTATCTGTTTTTAACGAATCATTCATATAGTATTATATTCATTTTAATAATTCTTCATGCCTAGCTGGTTTCTGGAAGATAAGCAGTTGTTTCATATTATTGAATTTTTTTTTTAGGAATGAAAATGTTGGTAGGTACACGTTTTCATGCCTAAAACATTTTTTACAGAGTGATTTTCATATTTTATTTTATATTTGTATAAAAAATTTATTCGATTTAGGTATTGTTTAATACACTAATATAATATATATCATCGATTATGTTTTTGAATACCATAAGGCATAGAGTAAATATGGATAATTAACGTGTATTTTATGAATGTGTGTGTAACGTTATACATAATTTAAACCTGACAATTTTATCTTAAAAATGTTTCCCGGGAAATTAGCCGGCGGTCATAAATTCTGTTTTTCTTTTGTCTTTTATTCCTTCTTTGTCCGTCGTCGTCATCATTATTATAATAATAAATTAACGTCGACCCTGCAGTCATTTTGAAACAAGTCGTTTCGTGTACTTAGTGTGCGAAGTTAATAGGCCTACAACGTTAAACGTTTGTGGAAGAAGGTGGAATAGAGGGAAAAACGAACGTAATGAATGTCGTCTGGCAGTGCATGAAATCGGTTCTTCGTAGATATCCTCTGGTCTTCAACGAGACAGTAAGACGAAAGCCTTATGTTTGACGACAACAGTTCAATGAGTCATCTTTGTTTCCCAAAATGTGTGGGTGTACCTGTTATATCGGGAGAAATGTTCGACCGCCTCGACCGGTGACGAGTCGTCTCAATGGTGTGCAATAATAATAATAATAATAATAGGTCCACGAGTATCGCAATCATGTTGGAATTCAACCGGATATTGCACTATTCGCTGAAAAACAAAATAAATGTATTCAACACATATTTTGTATCGGCATTAGTGATTAATATAGCTACTGTTTGTCGTCGTTCGATGCAGTATATATTTCCGGACATCATGAATTTCGGTCAAGTACGTGTTTTTTCATGATGACCAGAGTTCATACTGTACTGCTGACTGATGAGTCGGCGTGATGCGATGGAAAAACATAAAATGTACGAATGTATAAAGCCATACAACAGCCACATTTTTTTATCGGCTTATTTGTCTTTGTTGGTTTGAAAAAATAAAATAATTAATAAATACTATATATTTAATGTGAGTGATCATGAATTTCCATAAAATAAAATAATGGTATAGTACCGTTTTGTTTTTTTTTTTAAATTTTTCTTATATAGGTATCTATGTCAATATTATATTCCTCAGAAGCAGTAGTATTAACCTAGTGGGGCCTGTTGGCAATCACTCAAAGTCCAGGTCAGTTACAACTTGAAAGCTAAAGTAAATCGAGGGGTATAAACTATAAATAAACATTTAGTTTCCAGTGTTTTCAATCCCATGGTGAACTTTTCAATACTGTAGACATTCTAATTTTCACTATATTGAACAAGCTATTGTAGTACTTTAGTTGGATTTTAATTGAATTTAAGTTTGTTTAATTAATGTCTTATCAATAACTACAAATGTTTTAATTTTTATATTTTAAATAGGTATATTTTTCAAAAAAATGATTATTTACAAACACCTACTTACGTGCTATAATATAATATGTTAGGTAAATTATAGCTATTTTAAATATAAGATATGTTTTATTTACCTACTAGTACCCAACATTATAATAATTTTTTTAGGTACATATTATAAATAAATAAATGGAAATTGAGTTGATAATTTGGTCTTATTCAAACCTAACTAAAACATCTATTTTAAATTAGAGACATTTCTTTAGAGGTTTTTTCATAATATGTTTTATATTTTATCTTACAAAATATGATTAGTATTAAGATTTTACAGAGTATTGTAACTTTATTTAATAAAAATGTTAATGTTTCATATATACTATACGCTATCTCTACTTGGAACAATTTTCTGAGTGCTATAATTTATATGTTTTAAAAATATAGGTATACGTTAATAATAGATAATGTTTTATAACTTATAAACTATAATTTAAAATGTGAAAGTGTCCGAAAGTATATTACAACTTAATAATTGACTTATAATTTTATTTAAGACTTGAGTTGCATAATACCTTAAAGTTAGAAATATAACGCATATTGATCGATGCATAAAATTGTTATTTTAATGTTCTCTAATGCACCACCGACGAATTTGTGGGTGAACGTTTGCAAAATGGATACACAATTAATTGTCGTACGCGTGCATCTAATCCGAATGATAATTAATCCTGATTAATCCATCTGTATTTCACAGTCGTTGTAACATTGATTGTAGTTTATAAATTAATATTTATTGCATTTATATTTTTATAATATTTAGAAATTTATAATCAATGATTCTACGCAATGACCCTCATAATATTCGGTTAGTACAAAAATACATGAATACGTGAATTCTATTTTTGTGCTCAGAAAGAGAGATTAACACTCCACACACCAAGTGGATGATTTGATTACGTCCTAGATAGTGCATTAAATTCAGTTAGTCATGTACCTAGTCAATTATGTGGGTTCGTATGAAGGTATACTTAAAAAGTATAAGTACTCGTATTAAATTAGTTAAAAAAAGATTAGTTAAAAACAGTTAAAACATATTTTTTAAGAATACAATATAAACGACAAATCATTTTTTTCGTATTACATCAAATATTGTAAATTATTATATTTTTGTGATAATTATTTTGCTAGATACCCAGATTTAATTATGAAGATTTAGTGATATTTAATGAAAAAAATAGGTATTATTGAATTATTCAGATTTTACATGTAGGAACATAATATTATCTTTTCGTACTTTTAATTTATTAGTTAAATCGCATTTTGACAAGTCAAAATAAGAATAAACATTTATGTTAAGAATCAATGGGCGTTGGTTAAATACGATAGAGGGTCAAATGGGATAATACTTAAAGCTAAGTGATTGTATATCCCGCGATTATGGAATTATAAACAGGCACAAACGCGAGCGTAACGTTTAAACTTTTAAAACATTTCAGTTGTGCGGGAACTCAACAAAAGCCACTACGTTAAAACGTTACGAACTTTCAAATAAATATTTCACGATGGTTGTGACGGTATTCTGTTGTATTATTTTACGGTCTAATTTTAAGTCACAGATGATGTAAACGTTGTCATATACATGAATTCAAATACCATAACAAGGTTTATCGCCCCTGAAAGCAATTCTAAATTTGGTTACCAACGATGTGAACAATCGAGTAATAATCACTTGGTATCTATTAAGTAAACGATAAATGTATCTTGTTATTATTATAACATGCTTTTGACAATCAAAATAACATTAAAATAACCAAACATTTGTGGAATTACAAAATTAATTATTAAGTATTAAGATAGTACCTAAATTAATTGATGCTATAATAATAACATTTAATATTCACTTTTGAAACTATTTTTAGTTTGAATTTGAATTTTCATCAGAAATGCAATGCAAATCTAAATATTATATTAATAATTTCTTCAAATTGAAGATTTTAATGATTTATTTTAGTATTAAATATTTATTGAGTTTAATTAAACCCTAATTCTCTAGTATAAATTGATTATGGACTAAGTAGAAAACAGACAAAAGGTCCAACCACGTCTTAAGGTTAAGTTTTCTATCTGTGCCAAGTCTGTATAATAATAATATTGATAAAACGTTAAGTGTGACGCAACTGTAGGTATGTTATGCTGTATAACTATTAACTTATACATGACGTGGAATAAGTCACGATTTTTAATAGGTAATGCAAAATAGTTATGGCGCAACGCGGCGAGTGCAACCACGAGTCATTGCATATATATCTTAGATATTTTAAACAGATAAAATGAAAACAATTTTTATACCATCTATTATTACAAGTAAAAATAGTTATTAATAGTATTTTTGTTTTTATTAATAAAAATATTTAAAATCTATATACCTAATTTGTATATTGTAGGGTATTAAGAGATATCATTATTTATTAATCCTACACTCTAGACACTAGAAATAATGATTAGGTCGTAATATGAATGGTATTTTTATTTTTGTAATTTATTTACCTACTGGTTTTGTTTGTAAGGAAAAATAGTCTTACTAAGTCTTGTATATTTCCCCATTTTATAACATTATTCGACCTTATTCAGTATAATAAATTATATTATTCAGTGTTTATTGAATACAGAAGGCCATTCTAAAATCATAAATAGAATTTTTCTTAACTTTTTCTAGTTTAATATTGTCCTTTAATTAATAATGATTCTACAAATTAAGAATTTTGTACTATTTTACGCATATATTTTATTTTTGTTGTACTGCTCTTTGAGGCAGTGTTATTGCTTTAAAATATACAAATACTTAAACGATTAAATTAAACGCTGGTGTTATTTTAAGGAAATATTTTATGATTTTCTTAATACTTAAAATGTTTTTTAAACACTGCAGAGAAGCAATTGAATTAACCCATCTTCTTTTTTATCAAAATCTTGACCATTTGTTGGGAAGTCTAGTTCCGCTCAAAACTGTTTTCGAATGCAATGAATTATCATTGTATTCAAATTAAAAAGAAAAAGTGACAACACTGGAATGTATTTTCGAGGTGAATGGGTATCATGTTTGTATCTTTTTTAATAAATACATTTCAATTTAAATTAATGTTAAAAATGTATGTTTTTATTGAATTCAAACCTAATCTCAATATTTATTTATTCAAGACTAGTATGATAGCTTTTGATAAAAATTATAATATTATAGATTTATAATTTTATAATTTTAAATTGATACAATTATTAATATAATCGTACCTATAAAACTATAAATGTCATATCTAGTAACAAATACCAGGCAAATACGATTAGGTAAGTACTAAGATAATGATATTAAACATAATGTTCCTTTCACCTAATAATATAAACTTGTTAGTACCTACATAATTTTGTATTATTGAATTTAAAATTAAAATTAAAGTCATTCATATAAATTATATTTTCCTCAACTCAATAGTTAAGCAGTATGAATAATGTATTTAGTGCTTGAGTAATTTAATGGTTTATTTTAAGTCAGATCAAAACTTTTCAGACCACCGTATTTACATTACTTAGGTATGTTTTATTCTTTAGCAGTGTCAGTTTATCTGCATTTCGTTTCTTTTTATTTCTATCAACGGTTTGATTGTATACCATACAGTCATACCAAGTTAATTTAACTCTAACTTATTTGTGCCTCTCTCGACTTTTCAAACGAACCGGAAATTAATAACTATTTTACCATACACCACTAGTATCCACAAACACAATAGTCTGTAAAGGGTATTAACGGGTTGTCTTCACCATACAAGTTACAAATAATGCGGCTGAACGGGGGAGGGAGTGTCTGGAAGTGATGTGCTCTTTCTATATAATATAATGGTAGGTATATCCTAAACTACTACCCAGCCGCGGTATACTTATGTGCCAAAGCGCACTCGATAAATATCATGGAATTGGATATAATTTCACTGGGAGAATCTTCTATTGTCCTTAATCTTTAAATAATAGTAAATCTCATGATTTTCTCTACGTTAATTTTAAACGTTCATCTCAAAAAATTATATTTCTTATATAATAGGATTTTAGAAACCTTCGGTGATATACACACATTCTTATCATTAAATATTACGAGAAATAAAACATAAAATAATTCATTAGATAAAGTTGAAAAGAATATAAGTACATAATAAATCAAATATCCGTAAACAAATGTGATGGGTTAGATTAAAAGACTAGATCAACATAAATTTATTTGGTATATCTTTTTAGAACCAATTTATTTCTTAAATTTAAATATTTACTATATAGTAATAAAATAACAATGGTTTAATCAGAATAGTAATTTTACTAAGCATTTTGAATGCCATAGGTATAAATAACTTAGGCATTACGTCCATGACATAATGAATCTATTCTTTATCTTAAAAATTCTACATTTATTTTATTATTCCTAAACAGATGATAATTTACCATCTAGACTCTAGAGTGCCTATGTAAAATTGAACTATTGTAATTATAATTAAAAATATGTTTGATTACAATGTGTTACTAAAAAATGCTGTAAACGGGGTAATTTTAAAAATAAAACTGCATTCATTATAAACGAGCACATATTGCACGTAAAGTGACTTTTGTTAACGGGTTTAGTACCTATTAATATAATGTTAGTACAGGCATAGTTTAATTCTAATGTTATATTCAGTTTTTATAGTAATGTTGATATAAATAAAATTAAATTTACTGAACTGTTTATCCTTCGTTCATTCTTAACAGTCTAATCTACTTGGGTGTTACGTATTTCGATTAGTAGGGTCTTATGTCATTCATTAGCCCACTACAGCAGATGGGATTTTTCTACCCTTTTGCTCTCTACAATAGGTAGGTACCTAAAAGTACCCACACACAACGATTGTGCATGAGCGTGCATTCATGTATAATATTTAAGGCCAGAATAATGTATGTACAGAATAATGTCGGCTGTGGCCTGTAAGGATATTGAGCGAATACGTTTAATATATTTAATTTTTTATTTAAATATTGACTTTGTCAGTTGGTTTTGGACTAAAATCGTAGGCGATTGTTTTGAATCATAAAAAGAAACAAAAAAACATTAAAACGTGTTCAAGGACCGTCCGTAAGAAGTTTCAAATAGTAACCAAATATAAAAAGTCACTTTAATTTGTTAAAAAAAAAGTAATGCTGCTTATACGTTTAACGGTTTCGTGACGTTGCGCGTTCAGTCATCGTCATTAACTGTAAAAAAACACATGCATGTTAAATATCACTGAACACGGGCGCATTTTAAATTATTATTATTATTCCAATAAAGTACATAAGTATAACAATTTAATTTATATACTTATTTAATTTTAATTTTAAAATTATAGTATTAAAACTGACTAAAATGTAGGATACTTGAATAATGTATTATTTGAAAATACCCGAAAATACTTCAATATTATTAATGGTTTAAGAATACTTGGAATTTTCAACATGTTTACTCATCAGTTATTTCATTGTATTTTGGACGCATTGATCGGCCAAAAGAATCATTTTAGTGTCATCCAGGTTTTTAATATAGGGGTTTTCAAGGTTTTTAGATATCTGACAATAAAATAAAATTTTGTGGAATCTCAAAAGTCCACAATGCATCATGTGGAGGTAAATAATCGTTATAGGGCGACCGCGAGCTATTATCACGTACAATCATTGTTAGGAAATGGTTTATTTCGTTAGAAACACAACAGGTGTCCATCGTCCATGTTAGGTAATGTAGGTATACAATATGAAGTGTTTTTTTCCCTATGGGATACTGTTCAAACTGTTTAGCGTTTAATATTATGATAGTTGTTGTAAATCTTGATTTTGAGTATTCAGTTAACATTATTTTGTTTATTTATTTAACTACAAATACCTACCTAACCTATATCAATATATTTTTGATTTCAAAAACTGTAATGATATATGTTACAACTTGTTTTTAATAGTATGTTAGATAAGTATTTAAAGTAAATTTAGATTTAGCTCTGGATTTAACTAATAATTGTGGATGTTAAAAAATTAATAGTTATTTTTTTTTATCTTAGAGATTTTTACCCTTCTTTTGTCGGTTGGTCGGTACGTATGAGTCGAGGTATGAGTAATCGCCATAATTTATATTTTTCATTCTAAAATCTGTCAAGGTCCTATTTTTTTACACCGTGACCGATAACTATTGTACGCCTGAGAAGACCACGCCGTTCCGTGATGTCATTAATCGTTTGGAAATAGTAAGAATACCTTAAACTAATGAAAACATTGTTTGAAATTATTTTTACTTTAAAATTCTTAACAATGTAGGTATAAGATCGTCATATTTCATTATAAAAACGTACCTAATGCTGTAATTTTTTTTCAACTTTTGAAAGAAGTGCATTGTGACAAATTTTGTTTAGATGTTGCTAGATTATTATGTGTCTCTGTAATTGGTATTTAATTTAAAACTTAGGTTTTTAAAAAAATTCATTTTTTTAAACTGAAATAAAGAGTTAAGGGTTAGGTATGTGTAGTACATACCCTAAATAAGGCCAATCTGTAATTGTTTTCTTAATTTTTAACTAGATCTTTAATCTTGATACTCATGAATAAATTAATCAAACTTAAAACAGTTTAAACTTTAAATGATCTATAAAAAAGGTAATTACATTTTTTTGTAGACCCTTTAATAGGTACTTTTTTAAAGCGATTTCTAGTTTTAAAAGTTTTGATTTTTGTTTCGTGTATTTTGAATGAAAATTAACTCAACAGCTTTCAATTGACTGTAGTAATTAGTTTATAAAAACGTTGACTTATAACTCAAAGTCATCCAACTCGAAGCTAATAAAAAAAAAAATACTTCATTTAATTTTCGATTGTAATTTGATTAGCCCGAGAGTATGATTGAGTGAAGTTTAAATATCTTATCACCAAATTTAAAATGTTGCCAGGGTTCTTCTGTTTATTTGTTCTGTATGCATTTATTGTTGTAGAACTAACGATTATCGGTGAACCTAAGAGCTATACTTATCTAGGTATATAAATTACAATACGGTTGGATATTTCATCGTAAACGTCAAATGTTCTTGAATGGATGATGTACCAAAGTCTTCATTATGCACCTGCAACCTGATATTCATCTTGTAGGCAGTTTTTGGCTACCAATTGCAATAAAGGGTTAGATTGAGGGTCGTTTACTCCATGTTTACATAAACGTTTTCGATTTTCTCGGATTGACTGACGGCAATAATACACCCAACGTGTCCGAATCCTATGCATAAGTAATGAACCATAACTTCGGTCTCTGGTCAGGGTTAAATGGGTTGCTGTATTGAAATAATAACTATGATAAAATATGATAGGTGGATGTATTATATTTCCATATTTATTTTTATAAGTTATTTACAAGCATTCAAGTGTAATCGACTGCTACTAGTATACAAGTAAACATGAGAAACTTCAGTTGAACTTAATACATTGCTTTTGAACTTCTAAAATACTAACTATACATCTGAAGCATAAGTTTTGTTGTTTTTGTACTGATAAAAAATGAAGTTGGTTTTTAAATTTATTAAACATTTAATTTCGTCTATTTTGTTGTAATTTAATTAAAGTTAGCTTTACTTTGTTCCATTTTACCATATGGTACGATATTTTCTAAAAGCAGGTGTAATATACATAATTATGATAATTGTTAAATTATATAATTATGTTTTATTGAAATATGGATCAAAGTCAGTTTAAAAGTAACACAGAATTTATAATTACTTGACCAACGCCACTTTGAATTTAGGGTGGAACATGAGCTATTTATGTGCTGCACCTGGGATCGGTTGGATTCCATTATTAATTACCCGTGCCTGTAGAATAGCAACACTCTTTTAAACTCCTATTCCACTCTTCCTCGCCACCAACAGAGATTTTAATACACGAGGTGACCCTTGATAAATCACCGGAGGTTAATAATTGTAAATTGTACCCTATAGCGCGCATGAGTTAGGAAACGAAGAGAATGGACGTGTTATCGAAGCTTTGATGATACGATTCGGTATACCTACCTAATTTCATTCAAGATGTTTCTTGATTGAATTTCCGAAAAGAAAAATAGTTATTGGTTGCTTCCTCATAACTGATTAAGTGTATTGTTTTAGTGAACTATAAAAACATGGCTGTCTAATACCAAGTGCCTATACACTATAGTCGAATAAATAAACATTATGTATCTACTACCTATAATATAGGTAATAGTTCTAAATTAATAATACACTATCTATAGTTAATTAATTATATTCTCGAAGTGTCAAACACAAATAAAGTATTTAATGCACCTGTCAATATAATTACTATAGGCAGGTACCTAGAATGTAATTTTTATAGAGTATATTAGTGTAATATCATAAATAATTATTAATTTTTATTAGGAACATAACATTAAAAACAAGAATCAAGATAAACCACCGTCTGTATTGTACCTTTTTGAGTGTTGCTATTTAGTTTTATTTTCACATTTTAAACCCAAATAATGTCTAATACTTAATCGGTATAAAAATTGTCACAAGTTTAGAGTTTAAAGAAATATTTATATACAAATGTATAGTAAAAAAAAAAAAATGGACAGGCAGGTATTTTCATTATAGTTAAATGTATAAAAATATAAATACCTAAAGTTTGTCACTGTGGGTATTTAAATATTTCTCATCAGGAAGAGTTTTTGCACTTAGGGCTTCTATTCACAAAATGTCATGGTCATTATTTTTATTTGAACTTTAGAAATTATGAATATCTTAACTTATAATCAAGTAAATAAATAATTGTGTTTAAATATATTCTTGTACAATAACGCTTAGTGCCTATTTTTTTTTCATTTGTATATTTTAAATTCATTAAAAAATTTAATTTTATTAATACTATCTATTTATCAAGAATAAAATAAATTATCATATTTCCAAAAATAGTTTTGATACTTCGTAAGTTGTAATACTCGATTATATATCATAAGTACCTAATTAATTTTCAAGTTCTAAAAATGTTAAATATCTCAAAATACTTTTAACAATTTTTAACTTCTTTATTTAAATCTTAGTTAATTTTAAACAGAAATCGTTAAAAAGTGAACGACGGAGTAAATAAAAATGCCATGCATAATTAATCTGGTTAAAAAAAATAATGTCAATTTTTGAGCTTTACATTATTAAATTATAATTTATTTATCAAAACCATGTATAGGTACATATACAAAATTGTTTACGAATGTTAATTAATTTAGTATTTATTAAAAAGCTTAACGAAGTTATATTTTATGGGCTGCAATCTTTATTAAAAGAGTACTTTAATACAGAGATTTGAGAGCACTATATTAAAATAATTTAATATACATATAATTATCAAGAATGGACATCATAAATTTGCCTTATAGTTTATATCATGTTATTGTTCAGTTCGTCTACATCATAATTTGACATACGCAAATGACCTGCCCTTATCACCTTGTATAATTTAGAATACTTGGAAGTGGGAGTTCATCTAAAAGCCATTATAACGTGTCAATCATTGTGAAAAAGTGGGATAAAATGTAGACAATCAGACAATATGTCCCCAAAAGCTTTGGAAGAGTACTGGTATATTAGTCGTCGAAGTGTATATCTGATGTTATTGAAAATTTACTCAGTTTATGTTTGTTAAACTTGCATTTATATCATTGGTAATACGATAATATTATTAGTAATTGGCTTATTTCTATAGCTATCCGAATATTGTATTACACCTTTTCTCTTTTTATTATTTTTTTGTTTTATTAAGCCTGGGTTTTGTTCTAGTGTGTAATGATCAAAACGGATCATTACTTTTATATCTAATTACCAATTAAACTATTATTAGTCCAATCGTGTATTGCTAACAAAAATGCGTGATAGTTTTTTCCACCGTACTATCAATATTAATGAAGTTTTAACGACTCCAGTCCAACCCTTGTGCAATAATACATAACGACAACAGGGTCTGTTATAAAAAAAATTAAGAGGACGTGAGATAAAAATAAAGAAGAGAAAATAATGATTTAATACGATAATCAATCTTTTCAGCTTTCAAAAGAAATGAAAAATATAAGCTAATTTTACAAAGTTTCTTTATAAATAATAATTTTTATCTGTTGTTCATTTATATTTTCTCATAATTTTGTGTCTTAGTATCGATTTATGTACGCATATTATTATGTGATTAAACATTATATATATGTATAATATGTCTATACTACATTTTTTACTCAAATATTAGCTATCATTGTTTTTGTACGCTTTTTTTTTACCACGTGCATACTTGATACTTCTACCTAAGACAAAGCTCTTTGTTGATATCTCAAGTGTATATGCACAATGTATATATCAGTTAATATAACACATTCCTGTTAAAACTGTAAATATTTGATAGTAATTTCCTCGAAAAATATACTTTTATGTAAAATATATTGTGTAGCAGTTATGTCGGTTGTAACGCTAAAGTGGTAGATCAACCACCAAGTGCGGTATTTATTCACGGCGTATGTTGTCTATACTCACTATATTATAGTTTGCTCCTTAGTCCTTGGTGCAACAACAGTAGCTATATTATAAAAATTATCCCAAGTCCTCCTTATCAGTCATCATACTCTACAAATTAAACGTACTACAGGCTTTGAAACTAACCTAAATAACGACTGAGTAATTCGGCTACGACGATTTATTGGTACGATGCTGCTGATTTATGTATGAGGCTGTAGACCGTCAATGTTTTCACTACACAATGGCTTAGCCCCATCCCTCTTCTATCTTTTACCATAGTTATATATGCGACCCCTTTGCAATTTGTCTGGAACATGTGTTCTCTCTCCCCTCCCAATTTAGCATGTAGTCTTTGTACCCTTAATGTGAGCGATTTTTATTTTATCAAATCTGGCCTACTTAATATAATCTCATATTTCCGTTTCGTTATATTTAAAACATTAATACTCTCATTTGTCTGTAACCTTGGTCGATAGCCATTATACATTTCAGATAAATGACTCGTGGTCCAGTTGTGGAATTTATATACAGCCATTCTAAAGAATGACGATACTTGGATGTACCATTTGATTTTTATTCTGTAGTGTCATTTCATATTTGTGTTAAAATTTATTTGAGATTCAAGTTTTCTACTATCAGTTAGATTTGTATTAACACGTTTTGCATAAAAAACAAATTAATATCGACTTTTACAGTAGCCATAGGTACTTTTTAATATGAAAATGAGTTATTTTATTATCGTATTTATTGTACACGTGACAATTCAATCCTCTATGACTAAGAACTACTGTAGATTAGAACTGATATCACTTGATTAGAAATAGAATTTTTACTTACCTGTTACCTACCGTACCTACCCTAACTTTTTTGAATTGGTGTCTATAGTAATAAAAAAGTTATACTTACTTAATTTATATTGTGTTGAGACATCCAGTTGTTGAAGTTCTTGTAATATTATCGGTTGAAAAACTTATGAATGGGAATTACTGATAAATCATATGGCTGATTATAATTTTATAGCGTTTCGCAACGATTGCATGGCTATGAAATTATATTATAAGATAAATATGAAACATATATGATATAGAAAAGTCGAGGAAAAATTTATTGAAATCTAAGTAGAGTCTAGTTCAAGGAACAAGTAACATATTATATCTAAGAACAATAATGATAAAGCTTAGTATTTTTCAATAATAAAAATATACCTATATACCTACAAATATCTAACAAAATTTAGTACTTAATAATAATGTATTTCCGAAGGTCATATTCTTCGATTTTTAGAAAATATGATTAATTAGTAATATTTTTACCATCTTATAATATAACATTGAGCATAAATACTTAAACTCATGAACATTTTAATTTTTTTTGTTTCAGGTGAGTGATAATATTCATCATGTAATTATTTATTGAGTAAACCGAAATAAGTAATGAAGTAGGTAAGTGGTAATGAATTAGAAATATAAAATATGTTGTATTACGGACCAAAAATTTAGATTTTGAACATTCAAAATATTAAAAAATAATTTATACATTCAATTTTTCTGAAAACAATCTGCGAACAGTTGTAAACCCTGTAAGAACTATATATGTAAGGTAATATTTCCTTTTATAGAAAAAAAAATCAATTCTTTAAATTCGAGGCTATCCAGTTTTTCCAAGAATGCTCGTTAAAATATGGTACATTTAATTTAAATTTTGTTTGTTGTAGGTTAATATTTTGTTTAACTGTTTTATACATATTATAACAATCTTTAAATTCTAAATTATTTGAAGAAATGTACTGATATGTATAATATAGGTGGGTTAGGTTAGCTAATGAAAATCTTGCTATGTATATTGTATGCATAACCAGGTTTTTATTGTCTTAATAATGGGTATTTCCTGTTTATCCGTGTAGTACATAATTTCTGGTCTGTTGCTAATTTTACTTCTCTTTTCTTCGGTTTTCTGCTCCAATAGCGACGAAATATATATAGACGAAACTTAATATCTAAAGAGTAAAAACCGGAATATTTGTTTAGGTTTCTATCGATCACGTTACATTAGGGGTGATTGGATTTTTATTTACATCTCAAAATAGATAAAATAAACAAAACAAAAATCTATGATTATAAATATTCATTTTGCTGAGATAAAACTGCATTTTTATTTTTAAAATATCGTACCAAATCTGTACCAAACTTTAAAAAAACTGAGGGTAACAAAATATTTAAATAATGTATTAATATAATACATAAAACTGCCTCTTTAAATTATTTCCACTTCTCTGTAATTGATTTATAGTTTATTAAAAATTAAACATTATGTAGAAATACATTATATTCTATGAGATGCTTATATAGTTATTGGTTTCTATTATACATGTTGTGCGTATAGTGTGTACTTTGCAGAAAAGCATACTATTACCATTGAGTATATATTGTATTAAATACCCATTATTGGCAAAGTTTAAAGAAAAGAAACCTTTGCTATTCGAAAGGTTACACATTCTCTTTGCCTTAATTGAAGCCATATAATTTCAATAAACCACTTTTTAAGTTTTAATTGATTATCAATAAAGTGTTAGCAGATAGTGCGGAATTGTAATTATTTCATCGACAAAAATATTGTAAGTGTTTTGGTATAAATTATTATATTTTAATTACATACTTAAATCAAACTGTATTTATTAAACATATTACATAGTAGTTAATGATAAATTACAAATTTACAACTTTTAATTCATATTATTATTATTTATTTGTCAATTCCACTCTATAAAAAGAATACATTACAGAAAATATTATTAAACTTTTAAATATGTACCTAATAACTTACGTATACAGATCATTGTAACATAATATTATAATTTATAACACAAAACATATCAAACAGTTTTTCTTTCTTTAACTTTATTGATAAATTGAATTATTTTCGAAATAGTTTAGTATACCTATCGGATACCTGTCCAACAATAATTTTAAAGAAATTAACGTATTTATTTATTTGTCCGGCGTTTACGTTATTTGATCTTGTAGCACAATTAAATGATACATTGTGTAATAGTTTGACTTTTGAGGTAATCTACAACACTGTTATGGCAAATTTCATCGATATGAGTTTTGTGTAACGCATTGATCATATGATAGATTAATTGACATATATTCTATATTAGTAATATATATATATAATTGTTGTAAACCTAACCTAACCTTTGAATCGTGCGCGTTTACTACTGTTTTATTTTTCAAATTCTCATTCAGTATCTCATTATGCATACTTATTAATTGTTATGACTTATGAGTTATAACGATGTGTCAAGCCGGGTATAGTCGCATCTGTCGTCTTAAGTTTATGTGGTTACGTGTTTTCTGGGTGTCGGTTTCAAAACAAACTCTTATCTATTATTTTAGATGTTTGTTGAGGGAAACGTATTCGATGTGTTAAATATGAAAAAATGTATAATGTACCAAGCGAAAGTTTTACTTAGCTATTGTATGAATCGCAGTCCTCGTGTGAAAGGTCGTCATCGCGTGACAATGAGCCATCAGTGGTTTGTTCTCTATAACCGGTTGACAACGAGGGCAAGGTCTGATATAAACATAACGGATGCACCATGTTATATGGATATTGAAATTTTCGTGTGTTTTTTCCTGTAGTTACATATAAAACCATTGTGTCAATGTATACGTGTCGCACTACTACGCATGCTAGAAACGCATTTAATCCACTGCTTATGATGTTAAGTCACATTTAAGGTTAAAAGGTGATTGGAATACGGGTGAAGATTTTTTTTATAATTATCTCATAGTATATCTACGTGACCACCTACTATATGATTTTTAAATAACATATTTCATTCATAGTCACGTTCTTTCAAACTGTTTAATACTTGTGTAATGTTATTTATAACTTTTTAAAAATAAAATAAATGGAATTGAAAATTCAAAAAATATCTATCGTTTTAACCTATCTGTCAGGTGCTATAAACGATCAAATATAATTTATCTGTGAAGTTTTTGACATTATAATATGTCAACTCCCCCGTACTTATATTAAAATATGATATCAATAGAATTAATTCAATCTAAATCTTAGATCTCTAATGTTATTGTCAATAATTTTAGTATTTTATCATATAAATATACATTTAATATAATATTACCATATACCTAATGTGATGACATTTATATTTTATTTTAATATAAAGGATAATCATTTATCTTTAAGAAATGTTAATAACGTATAATATTGATATATTTCTATTTGTTGTTATTGTTCAATATTATTCGGTTAAAATTTTGTTTAGTACAGTTTATATGTTATAGAAAAACTCTTGACTCAATGCTATTAAGGCTTTTAACCATAAGAGATAATATATTACATTACGTAATGTGTAATATTATAGAACTATTAATTCAACTCTTTATTAATTCAACTTCATACAAATAAAATAATAATCATTTCTTTTTAAGTGTATCTAAAATTATGCATTTATTTTTATTCTTAAATTTTCTTTTGAATTTTAAACCTAAATCTACATTTTAATTAATATTTTCGTCACGATAGCACTCGTTTTCAATCATCGGCTTTTCAAACGTTTACTGATTAAGGGAGCTTGATATCGATTTTAAATACCACCAGCGAGGTCTTTTGTACTCGAAATTAAAAATATGGTCGAAGGGACGTACTATGCTATTTTAAAATACGCTTCATCAATAAATTATATGTTGTGTATATAAATACATATAATTACAAAAAGAAATAAATGTATTAATCAATTAATTTCGTTTTGACCTTATACCTGGATCAGGTATCCCACAATTTTAAATGCGCTTACATTGAAATTCATTTTTTTAAACTTAGGTTGGTTAGGTATATTATTGTAAAATTATATGAAATTAAAATTATTACGTAAGTATTCATTTATGCGTTGTATGATATAAAATAAAGTAATTTGTAACAAATTTACCTACATATCTTTATTAATACAAACACGTCTTTTATTTACCTAGGCATTAATGTGAGCAATCTCCCATATAGTTATAATATTTATTATAATTCTAAAAACATAATTATACTTTTAAAAAAATCGTCGCTTACATGATAATTTTAAAAAGAATTTATTTCAATATTTGGAGCATTTTGATAGTTTAGGAAGGTATTTGATAATAATATACTTTTTTCTTTTTGTTTATCATAAATATAAACATCCATAAAATGAACATGGTCACACTTAGTACACCACTATAATACTATTATGTAATATTTAGCTTTAGTTGCCATTAGTCTGATAATTGATAACATTTTTATGAATATGACTTGAGTAGGTGTGTGACACATTAATATGCAACTATGTACTTATTTTAATGTTAGGCAATAATACTCTACCCTGGTGCTCTAAAATATTAACTCGTGTCATTAACGTAGCTTTGTAAATCTAATTTAAATGAGTTTGTTTCTTCAACTAAGATTGTTTGGCTTATTGTAACAAATAGCCAAGGAGTTAAAACTTTTCCATAATTACAAACTATTTAGTGTGATAAGTTTTCGTTAGCTTCAATCAGGTAAGTCACTGTCATGTAAAATATATTCACAACAAAAGTATAGTCTACTAATTTTGTCGTTATTAAGGTCAATAGATATATTTGTTTTAAAGAATTGATTCAAACAAATATTTTCATCAAAACCGGAGACAAGTCTTTTGTTTAGCAGCTGCAAAATTTACGAATCCTTGAAATTTTTTAAAATAAATATAAACCATTAAAATGTTATTTAGTTAAAACTTCATTTTACAAAATGAAAAAGTTCTATAATTTTTTTGCATTAATAACTGTAGTTTAAAACTGGTGTTATTACTATTTTTTTTTTTTGTTTAAATAAGTACATAATATTTACCCAGTAAATATATTATAAGTACTTCATCAATATCTGGTCTTAATATTAATTCTTTTAGATTCATAAATATATTTTTTTTATTTGGAGCATACTATGTTATTATAGACTTCAAATGTTATACATATAATAATGTTATATCAAATATAATATATACTATTGTTATCCTAAATTCCTAAACATATCTATATCTGTTCGGAATAAAAATTAGTAAACATTAAGTATTCCATTTGAATACATTTACATGGCTAGAAATATTTATATGCGTATTAAATTTTACTGAAAGGTAAAGAAGTATTTACCAAAGAAGTATAGAAATATAATGTAGATGAAGTATTAGCATACCTTAACTGTCCAATTTAAAGTTATAGGCTGAATTATTTAAGTTTTTTTCGATGCATTGACTTTAAATCTTAGTTCGAAACTTTAATGTTGTATTTGTGTTAGGTATATATTTTTTATATTATAACTGCACATGTTTTTGACCATCTTTGGGTTTTTACTGTAATTCAATCGGTCTATACTGGTTGTAAATCTCATCGGGGTTCCTCCTTAAAGTTTTGCGACCGTTCCCGCTGGGATATGTGTTTCCAGGCGGTGAAAGATATTTGCAGATAGTTTTGCCGACGATCAATGCGTTTAACTAGGTTTGGTGGTGTAGTTTTGTGTTCCGTTGTTTAGACCTAGGGAATTAATAAATCACTGCCAAGGCGAATATACGGGGTATTTTCTAAGTCAGCATAGCCTGAAATGAACCCCTTTCCTCTTCAGCACCGCTGTGACAGAATTGATAACGCGCAATTAATTCAGCAATTGCCATGGGATTTGATAAAAATTTCCATTGAAAAGATAAAAAGTCGAAACTAAGAAAATGTATTTTTCATACTCAAAAAGTTCTTCTGGGGATAAACTATAGTATTTAATAGTTTGACGATTGTTGTTTAAACTGTAATTGGATTTTAACGTAATTTTTATGTATACAATTTAAATGCATTTTATACATTATTCTTATGTCACTTAAATAATATAAGGAAAATTATGTTTGACTATTTTATTTAATTAATTTACACCATCTCGTGGTAGATAAACATGTCTCTTCTCTGCAAACTTACTCTAAATCATCTTCAACCGTGATATATATTCTTAAATATATACAAAATATGTCATATTATATTAGGTATTAATACATCCAAACGAGAAATGAGACACTTCTATATTTCATTTTTTATTAGAGACAAATGTCTGTTCAATTTCTGTTCCTATGTTTTTGGAAGTCATATAATATTATGGTCTTCAATTTTAATACATATGCTGTGTACTATGTATTACTTATCTTTCAAAGGTAATACTTTATTATATAGATCATAAAAGAATTGACGGGGGTGGATTTCCTTTGCCAAAATAAATTTATAATATACATGAATTTCAAAATGAAAATATTGCCAACTGGCTTCGAAAAATAAAAATAATATAAAAGGGTAAAGTGTGTATAGGACAGTGGATAAAAACACAGCGACCCGAACACGATTATACACTCAAAAACGAATCGTCATAACGATATTTCATAGCAGCAGACCTTGGTGTTATTTATTTTTTGGACCCCATGGTTGGTATGACAGAGAGGGAGTGAATAGGAGATAAATCGCCTCTTCCCCTTTTCTCCGTCACTGGTGATATTAATTCGACATTAAAACCATCCGATTAAGCGGTCATCAGTCATCCTTCTTTACCCTGCCAGTCGACAGATTCAATAACAGTGTTGCATTTAACTGCTGGTACGTGCGATTAATTATTATATTTCTGTCACAACATTGTCCAGATAATTGCCCGGGCCGTTCAAGGGCTAAAGTTAACTGATATAACATACGCCAATTTGTTCTGGCATAATCTGCCGATTGCGACGGTGGGTACGACACTGCATTGATCAAGTTAATATTATGAACGATTCTGTACATATTTTTTATATGTGCTACATGGATCAATTATTAGTGTTTAAGCATATTTTAAATCAATTTAATTTTCTGTTAAGGTTTTGCAAGAGTTTTTGAAATTAAATTTGTCTCACTTGATTTTTGTCGAAGAAATATCCCAAATGTTAAAAAACCGATAAAACAAAACAATGCAATAAAACTAACACTACATAATATTAAATTTGGTTCTTTAGTTTTATTATTGTTGAACAATATTGTATTTATCAGTATTCTTGTCTATAAAACGTTATAACGGCATTATTCAATATTATTCATGTTACCATAACCCAAAGAGTCAAACTGTTCGTCGGAAAAAATCTACTGACAAGTCTGTCTGCGTTCCGCATGAATTTAATTCCATTACGTTACTTAGGTTTTCGTTCTGAGAGGTCATAATCTCTGGACACGACGGACTGACGGACCGCAATTAATCACCTGGCATCAAGATACCGCCTTTTTTATATTTGTCTAAACCCCAACCCTTTGAGCTATCAATCATTCTAGTGTGTGTTCGACCCGTCCGCACGAAATGTCCTGCTGACATCTGTGAGAAACATACGGATCGATGCACGACGTCGATTAGCGTGCGATTCAAAAGGCACGTGACCCAATACATGGGGTGCTTTGTCAGGCGAGGGTTGAAAACAACATAAGATTATACACATATATCTTTGTAATTTGATTGGCACATTCAATGTTCTTGTCCACAGGGGATTTCAGGATAACATTTAAATACTACATCCAGTGCGTGTGTGTGATGATGGACGCGTGCTACGATGTTTGGTTTCGACGTATGAAGCTTAATGATTTTATTCATTGAATTTGATTTTGTTCTAGAGATATTTATAAAGTTTTAGACTTGTATAAGCATTTGTCGTTCGCATAATAATGGAAATAACCTATGTGTAATTGATTTTAACAAAACTTACCATTCTCTTCATTAATATACCAACTTATATGTTACGCATTTTAAACCTATATATATATTTTTTTTATTGCCGAATTTGAATTTGTTTAATGCTTGATAAGGAAAGGAAAGTTAGTACAGGTTAGGTTAACCTATCTACAGATGAAAAACAATAGGGAAATAACTTATAAACATACAATTAATTAGTAAATCTGAGTACCTATTTGATATTTTTGTTAATCGTGTTACATAAGTATAATAATAATTTGTATAACATTTCTTATTTCAAACCATTATATAATTAATGTTTATTTAGGTTAAGAGTGTGTATGTATACTTGAAGAATGTATAAAACATTATACTTATTGTATTGTATAGTTAGAGATTAGATGTATACTGTGTCATTAATGTCGATAAACACAAGTTTAATCTAAACATTCTAAACAATAACAAATTAAATATACTTTCCGATGTATTATTTTATACAATATAAAATAAGTTAATGGACTTAACGTGTTTTAGACCATAATATTTTTTTTTGATATTTCTAAGAATGGATGAACCAAATGTGATCAAGTATTCAAGTATACTCACATATATGAAGAAATTGTATATTGCTACAATGTTATGTACTATATTCGATACATACGATGTATTGTCTGTTGCGGATTTCACTCGCTTTCGTTGGTCTAACGTTTGATAAGCTTGTATCGTAATGGTGATAGTAAACATTTCAGAATATCTTTAAAAAAATTTTAGACGAAATCTTTGATTTAAGATACTTTACAGCTGTTCTTCTAATTTTATTATTTCTTAAATGTTTTCGGGTCTTGCGAATAGTTTTCAACTTGTACATAACGATGATGTTAAGAATTAATATTTATGCTTTTAGTATGTAGTGTTGTACGGTAATGACATATCTCAAGCGTTTTAGTGAAAATGTTTTACACGAACTAGGTATTTAAATCTTCCAAAAAAAATGTTTAACTTTATGTATCTACTGCGAATCTATTGTGATAGGAGAAATGTTTTCGATATCTTGATTTTAGATTTTAGATTTTGAAATTCAATTTTACTAAGATTTTGTTCGTCTTTGTTGTACGTCTACGAAGACATATTTATATTACAGTCGACTTTTTGGAGAACATACGTTTACAATCTGTAGCAGTATTTAAATAAATTGTACCTACTCGAAAATATTGTTTTTAAGTAATGCAACTATGAGTATACTGTATATATACAACAACAGCGAGAGGAGACGAGTACTTTACAGCATCACCACTCAAATTTGTCTTGTCATATCTGTGTTAATAATAGAAACGGGGAAAGAAAAATAGTGCCTCTTTGCTCGCTCTCGGGTGTCGAGGAACGTATCGGTGGGTACGTACGTCTATGCGGCTTGCGTGCGTACGAAATGTCATCAGCGTCCGCGACGGCTGTTGGCGACAATACTCCT
The DNA here is from genome assembly GCF_001856785.1 of Myzus persicae. Classification (NCBI taxonomy): domain Eukaryota; kingdom Metazoa; phylum Arthropoda; class Insecta; order Hemiptera; family Aphididae; genus Myzus; species Myzus persicae. Next base: position 371,107 of record NW_019102150.1, on the reverse strand, counting down.
CCGGGGCGTAACCGGTTGCCGCCGCCGGAAAGTCCGTTGAACTCGACGTCGCACCGAGTACTCAGCTGCTGTTGTACGACGGTGACGATGACGCGGAGGTGGTGGTGGAGGTACTTTGCCTACGTGGAAGAGGTAGCGGCGGTGTCCATCGACCGCGCTCGGCGGCGGCGGTTCAAGGGCGTCCTCTGCGATATTGTTCGAAACGGTAGCCAGAAAAATATTGGAAACAACAGACGGACAGGCGTTAGGTGTACCTACCCTATCCGATTTTATAGTGTCCCGATAATACGTTGTGTGGTACACAGTTGCAGACCGCTGGGGGTTGGTGGTGGAGATGGCTTAATAGTGTAACGCTTTATAATATTGTATTGTTATTATTATTATTAATTTTTTTAAACATTCTCGGATAATTCTCGTCTTTGGTGGATTTATTGGATTATAATTTTATACCTAATAATATATTATCATAATGGAGCTTAGTTATTATGGTATGAACTATAAAGTTACAAGAAAAAATACACTAATTAATAATACAGAAATCAATACAACAGGTAAAACAATTTTTTACAGCTTAAAGGTTTAAGAAAAATGAATAATACTATGCTTTGATATGTCCGATTATGTGAAAGTAAAAAAATTAATAGGTACTTGCAACCAAAAAAAAAATTGCTCTTAATTTTAATCTGTACTTAACGGTTAAAATCATATCTAAAATAACATACTTTTTCCGCCTACATATGCAATCAAAATTTAATATATACCCTCTAATATTGAGTTCTCATCAAAATCAACCCGTTTCGGTTCCTCGTATAAGTAGTACACCAGTCACCAATTGGTTGTCGCTTGTAAGATCTATTTTGTTGACTAGCTAAATTCTCTCTTAGCGATTAATGCAATTTATTGTTACCAGTTAATACAAGCGATGTATGTAAAGATGTAAAAACGAAAAATTATGTTACAAATTTTACAATCAAACATCAATGTTTAAATCATAACTGTGATTATTCAAAAGTCTTATGGTGTCTTAAGTGTCAGCATTAATTATGTATATTATATTATTATTATCATCAAGATTAAAAAGGTATATATATTATTATGATTATGGTACGATGTTGAAGGATCTCTCGAGTCTCGACACATAGTAATTAAAAGTTAATGTACATTTTTATTGTTATATATTCTCTTGGGTGAAGTATCTAACGAGAGAAAATGCAAAATTTCTAACAGTATTGAGGATTGAATAAATTAGTGGGCTACGCAACCGCGCTCATTGTCACCGTCTCATTTACATTTCAAACCGTTAGCAAACATGCACACTTAGGAACATCATGATTTAATGATCAGTGCTCAGATATATCATCGTGTGATAATCGTATAATGATGTTGTAATATCGATGACCAGGATCAACTTGCACACACCGTTGTAACTAGGAAAGTTATCGTAGACGTTTGGGAACAATCCAATGAGCTTGAAAGCCAAAAATGGGAGTTTTGGCCGACAGTGGTACTAATTAATACAATCCAATCCATTGGAAATGTTCGAACGATAGTTTTAATCAGAATAATAGCAGCAATACGCAGCATTGTTAAAATACAATTTAACGTACCGATTTTATAAAGTATGTATAGTCGCGTTTCTCAACATCGGATTTTAATATTTTGGTTGTGTGAAAAGGGAATATGAATAAAATATCAGATTCCGAAAGTATGAACCTCAGAACGCACAAGGGTTGTTCGTAAATTTATGGTTTCAAAATAGCACATAATGAAAAGTATACGTCATTCATTATTTAAATATGGATCTTTAATGATAATAATAAAAAAAAATGTACCTAACAATAAAACAACAATACGAGCAACTCGTTAAAATTGAACTTTCATCGTTAGTAATACAAATATGATAATATATTCGCAATAAAAACAAAAGTCGTGGTGTGGTTGGTGCTTAAATATTATAAAATGTTTAAATTTTGACAAGTTGACCGACTAAGAAATGTATACAAATACAAATTAAATCAAACAGTATAATGATATTATACAAGCTACTATAGAAGCTTTCGCTGTAGGTAAGAACTGTTTCGTAATTTGCTATATCCTTTATTATTTTGTATGAATTCCTATCAACAGTTTAAGTTAACATTTACTTTGCCTGATGGAATTCTGCAGTGGTTACCCCAAATTGAGAAATATACGTGAGCAAAGAGTTTCAATCACGGATTACACCTTTAATTTGCTCTTAATCGGTTTTTGTATACTCGATAATTTATATTATATATAATTTGTACATAATTATTATATTGATAGGCAATACGAAAGGTTAAAACCTGGTTGAAATCATCTCAATTGTTCATGATCATATCATATTATTAAATTATTGTGTTTATTGGTTACTTATATTATACTAATACAATTACATGTTATTATGCTGTATGTAAAAGTAATATTATAAATCTATATTTGTCTATAATGTATTTAAAACGTCTTATTATAAGTTGTTACTGGACATGAATGAATTCTTAAAATTCTAATGTGTAGTAAGTATATTGTTGATTGGAAAACAGAATTTATATCAAGCATGGTTTCAAAGCACAGATCTGTGCAACAATTTTATTTCAAGTTTCAACACATAATATATAATATACAATAAGTATCTACCTATACATTAATTATAAATACTGTACTTATAATCAATGATAAATAGTATCCAGTTGTAGGCATTCTATGTTCCATTATATATCCGCTGGTTCCGTCGCCGCCTGTTATCGAGTTTATAATTGCATCATAATTACAATATTACATTAGTAGGCTATTTTAGTAGCTTTTTGAGAAAATACTGAAACTAATGTAATAATAATGCGGGTGAACTGCAAAAAAAAATACTCTTGAAAATCTAGATATATACCTACCTACCTACCTACCTACCTACCTACGGTAAATTGCTCTTAATTTGTGAGCACACAATGCGGGAGTTTCCTTCCCGGCTTACCACCTCTGGATGATTTACCGAAACTGTTTTGGAGCCACTCAGTAGGGTCCAATTAAACGATACTAATTAGTTATTTTCTAGTCAGGTCAAAAACAAAGAGCATATTTTCCATACACATAGGTTATTCTATAATTTTGCCTTTTTTAACCTTTATTCTTTTTACGTCTATGGAATGTTTTTATTACCTGCCTAAAAAAAGCTTTAAAATAATTTGTGAATACCTAATTGATATGTTGTAAAATGAATTGTTCAACACAAAACGATTTGCTTATTATTAAATATTAAAAATAATGTATTCAAATTATAACAGTGTTAGGAGGGGTGGTATCGAGACATTTTCTTTCCTATCAGGGCATAAATGTCAATTAATTACGTTTTTTTTTAGATTTTATATTGTTTAAACGACCTGTTGAATAAGTCAAAACCAATTATGATTTTATTTTATTTTTTATTGTGTGGGAAATGGGAATATGTCATGACATTACATAATATGTTATGTTTAAAAAAAATCTTCAAGTATATAGAAATTATTTTATCTGCCAAAGTTTTGTTGCAGTATCGTATTTATCATTCTGTAAATATTGTAAATTAAATACTATGTACTTAAATAAAATAATATTGCAAATTTTAAACAAGGTTTACAAATTAATAGGGCTCACAATAATTATTAACAGATGAAACTTTATTTTAGTAATGTGTAGAACGAATTTTTAGTGAAAGTGTTGTTAGTGTTTTACTTAATCGTTAAAAAAATACCACAGGTACCTATTAAAATCAAAATGTCATTATAAGAATATTAATAATTTTAACGGAGGTGACATCGATTTTCATGTCAAATTCATCAAAACTTTATATAATTGACACGAGGTAGGAGAGGTTTACGAAGACAAGCTCTAAAGGTTATGCTCATTGAAGTGTATTCCAACTGCAGCCGAGTGAACGACGACGATATGGAAGAAAAACACCCGTTAGTACGATAAAAGTTTGTTTTTATTTCAACTCGCAAATAAACTCCGGATGGTTAGCCTTTGAATTGAGAAAAACAATGAAAAAATAAATCTCTACTCGTATATTAAATTTAAATCGATCGCATAGGTATAAACTATTTTTTTTCTATTTTATTTATCTACCTACGTCATTTTTAACTCCGTTTATAATTATTTAATAGTTTAAAAGATACTCACCAATTAAGCAAATTCTTCTTCCCGAATTTCTATCTCTTGACGATAAAACGATTTCAATTAAGTCTATGATACACCTTAGTGTGTACAATACAAACTAAGAAAACTCATTACATCTGGCAAATATCTTAATCATTTTATCCTTACCATCTTGTCTTATCCGATCCAAAAGAATTCATCCGATGTCAATTGCATTTCACGATGATCAGTTTAGAGAAAATAAATTGTGTTCATTGTCAACACTATAGTATAAACCTGTAAGTTACAAAAAGGATGTTGAGCTTGTGAATAATATTTTTTTTTTAGATTATTAGTCATTTTGTGTATTTTTTTAATTTTATAGTTGGGCAAATTATTTAAATTTGTATCATCGATCTTTATATAATTAGGACATCAATTAACAATGAACACGACCCTCGACGCCATCCTAAAATATTGGGTTTAATTTTTGATTGTATTTGTAAAAACGTCATAATTTTGTATAAAGGACAAAACATTTGAAAATGATATTATTTCCTATATTAGACTAATAGATATTACCCACATTTTAAACATATTGTGGGTATCGATAGTAAAGATTGTCATTATACCTACCTAATTATATAGCTTAGCCATTTTGTATGTATTGGTTTTTAAATGCATAGAACCATTATTTTGATTTTATCAAATATGTGAATAGTTGACCAAAAAAGTCCATACACTTTTAAAAAGTGAACTGGAACGAATACATTTGGAGAATAATAAGTTTCTTCTTTATCTGTGCACAAAAAAAAGAATAGAATATGTTAACTATAAGTGTTCGGCTGAGTTGAGTTGACACACGAAATTCGTGACCAAAAACTAAACGATATTATTGAACCAACGACGTGTAAATGTAAGAACGTACTGATAATATTGACACGTAGGTACCTTCTTTTTACATTTAACAAGTTATTATTTTATTTTATTTTTATCAACATTCGTTAAGCCTGTTGTAATATTGTAATGCTTGTATAATTAGGAACGACTACGGCTTATACAAATTTTCAATAATACTTATTTGTCATTGGAATGGAATGTTTTTAATATATCTGATTTTAATTATATGTGATGACCTAATAACTTTTTATTATTAACTATTCGCTAAAATACAATTGTTTTTTCTTTTAAATATTTATTTTGCACAAGATTTAATATTTTGTTGCACTAAATGAGTTTGATGGTTCCAAATTTATCCAGGTGATTATGTTAAAGTGAAAAAATTTACAAACCAAAAATACATAATATACATTTTGTTCAAATTAGGTACACATTAAATATATGTATTATACATTATAATAAACAATTACAAAATACCTGAGTAAGCCTAATACATTGAATGACTACTTGTGGTTTATAAACTTAATATTAGACTTTGCTTATATTACTTATTAATAATATATATTAATTTACACAATATCATTGTTACCTTTCCTCTAGATTCGTTATTCGCTAAAAATTACAAAAGTTTATAGGTGATTGAATCTTATAAGTGAAGTGGAGGAAAAAAAAATGAAATCACCGTAAATTTTTGTCGGCGTAGTGCAAACAATACACTTTTTATGTTACATATAGTCATGTAATTGTTTTTCTCTTTTATTTATACACGTATTGCATAGTTTTGATCTAAATTCCACACATACGCTGTAAATTGCACTATTGTTTCATGGATCTTGTCTCGGAATTCCGAAGGCTATATGCGTTCAATAACGTCACGAGGTTGGTTTGTTCGGTATGAGGTTTTTTTCTTTTCTCCAGTTTTTGTATTACTCCTTAAAAAAAGGTCAACTTAGGATTTATGTGGAGGAATAGGGTATCCACAAACCACCCCACACACCAAAACGGTATTCCTTTATCATTGTGTAGACGTTTATTGTAATTTAGAATGTTCATTCTGCGGGGCTTCAGAAACCATCTGTCGATCAAACTAAAATGTTAACAAAACTCGCAAAGAGGCTTTTGAATTAACAATTTAATGTGTGTGTAGTTATAAGTTTGGTTAATCCTGTATGGCACGTGTAAATATAATGCCTGTCATTACAGTGGTGGGGGATCCGTATCTTAGTGTGGCTAATTTGTATGGACGTCGATTGCATAAGCATTAAGAGCTCTGTGCTAGAAGGCGAAGTGAGAGGAGTAAATAACTTTTTGACGTGTTCCCCTCTCATATTGGAAAAGGCGCACAAGCAAGCGTCTTCCATGTCGATCAAACCTCAGTCCCCAGTTTGATTGCGATTAAAAGTTTAAATTGTTTACGAAATGCCAGCATTTTATAGGATAAATCATCTTTTGATAAGTACTCATTTTTTATAAACATTTCTTTTTATTTGTCATTCAAATCCCAATAATCCTATTGAGATTCAAAGTGATGTGTGGCCAAGTCCCGAATAGTACCTATCCGAGTAGAAAATTTGGTTATACGAATGAAATATTTCATTTATATATAAAATGTTATATTGAATTTTTAACAATATATTTGTGTGCTTTTGATAACCACATTAGAAACACTTCTAATGTATTCTCCTTTTTTTTTGAATATAAATTTTAAAAAAATAAATAAATTTTCCTCGTATGTTTATCAAACGAACGCATATTTAAAAAAATGAATAACGGTGTATGAATACTTAATTCTACGTAAGTCTTTGCACTCATCCTATATCATCGTCATAATATTAGTTCAGTTAGATATTACTACACAGTAAAATATATTTTTCAAAAGTTGGTTGTTAAAAGGCATTGTTATGTCACAATTTTCGTTCTATACAAATTATTAAAAGATCTCTGTAGAGTATAAATACTTCTAGAAATAAAAATAATTAATAAATAGCTCGTAGGTGTATCCCAGCGTGCAACCCAGAACAATATTTTTTACCTAACATTTGAAGTTAATTTTACTAAAGGTTAAAGTATTTACTAACCGAAACAAAGTATAAAATACAATTCAAAGATTGAAATGATTTTCTGACTAAACCTAGATAATACAATTATATCAAATATACTTGTAGACAATTTGTTGAATTTAAAAATATACAATTGCTCGTCTAGATGAAGTGAAATTACCGTTTAGAATGATACTATTAAGAAAAATGTCGATAATTACTGGTATAATCTTTGCGTTTATTTTTTCTCATATCAGTAGAAAAAATGTCTTGTACGAATGTCAATATGTCGTAGTCTTAAAACTATTAGCAAGTGATTATGTTATTTAGATAAGTTTACAACAATAATTAAAATAAAACGTGTTGATTTAGCATTTCGATTTTAAGCTGCAATAATGTTTCTATGTGGAATTAATATTTTCTAAGAATGCTTATAAAATATTATATACTCCTCCTACTCTAACTAAACTTAGAATCAAATAAAAATAATAAATGTAAGAATAATTAAGTATAAACCATAAATAGTGTCATGATGGCATATATATCCCATGTCATCATTGGTATTGTAAAGGTATTTGATTTTGAATTATTTATTTTTATATAAAAAAAAAAATTGAAAATATAATTTTAATCAAACAATTAATTTTGTTTTCTCAATTGCATTTATTAATTTGTAATTAGTTTGTATATTTTATATATATATCAACAGTATTAAGATCAATGTTCAATAATAACAATGAAAACGGGTAAATATTTGACTATAGTCCAAATATATTAAATAGATGATTTCACTGAAATCGTTTAGGTACGGTATTTCTCAATGTCTACATTTGTTCACTGTTTATTTTTCGTTTTTCATTTACAACTTTGCATGCACGTTCATATAGTATATATTATAATTCAAGTTAACTATAATTTGTATAACATACAAACCTTGATATAAATAGAATGTACCATTATATTATATAGGTGCAATTTATATTTACTAGGTACTGCATAAATGTGTAAACTGATGTTAATAATGTTCGTTTTGGTCGTTAAAGTTAAAAGTTAACTCATTGTTACTTTGTAAACCAATTCAAAAAATATGAGTCAACTGGTCTAACATTATTCGTGCATTTGTGACCGCCACATATTATATCAATCCCATAAAATACTCACATGTAATAATATATATACAACATGCTTCACCAAGCTTCACATGCGCTCCCACTTTATCTTTAAATTCTATTTTTCTAGTTTTTAGAAATTACACATACTTAGTGTTTTTATACCATTAAATAAGTGCCCTGTGACAATACATACTTTTCAGATAAGAACCACCTTTTAACGGTTCATTGTTAAGCAGATGATTTAATTTAAAATGTTGATGGATTTAAAACAAAATCATTTTTAGTAGTTTTTGAGTTATTAAAATATATGCATACTTAGGATAAAAGCCCTTCATAATTGTTTCTCATAAAATATAAAATAGATGTAAAAACTTAGTCTTGTACTTATACTCCTAAGTCGTGAGAATTTTCACAAATTATAAAATATTTTTGTAGAATAATTTGTACAAATAACTATAATGTTCAAGCAGAATCATTGATCCCATATCCCATATTCCATTATCCTTCGTATACGCTAAGTTAAACTCTAAAATTACTCTTTTAAATTTTTATTCAAATACATCAAATTTTAAAATCTGATTAAAAGTAAAAATGAGTGGTTTTTTTTATAAAAAAGGCACTTTCTAATTGGATTATTAAAAGTATTTGGAAGTATATAATGGTCCTTAAATCAGAATTCGAATACACATATTATTAAAAAAAAAATAGGGGCGATCATGCTTGATGTATGCACTATTTGGTGTACTTATAACATTTTTGAACAAATCGGTTATAATAATCAATAAAATACAAAAAGCATAATGTCGATTGGTGTAGTTGACATTTTCTGTTCACCATTCTCTTCATCCGAAATGTTTTTATTATATAGTTGGGCTATTCAAAAATTCATACTGTGGTCGTGGGAACATTTTACGCCTAATACTCTGTTTGGCCGTCATATGTGTACACGGAGACAAAAGAAATAATAAATACGGTTTTTCTCATTTTTTCATGTTTTTATTTGTAATTTTACGGTCTGCGGGACACACTTACATTATGTTCATTTCATTAAAAGAGTTTATCGCCTTCCTCTGTAGTTCTACTGTGGTAAGAGCTAAAATATGTTGTTTACGCTGACAAATCGTGATGAAAAAATAAAATAGTAAATTATAGCACACCGGATTTTGTTATTTTGTCAATCTGCATATTATCCTAAGTCGTCATACTGGACAACAAAATGTGTTTTACAAGAGCCAATCATAAATGTCCATTTAAAAGATTCAGAAAAATCGATGACCTTAACATACACTAATTATTAGTTATTAAATGGAAAGTGAAGAAGTGATCAAAACTTCTTCATTCAAATTGCTTAGAATAAATACATTTTGTTGATGTAGAGACAAAATACAGTTTATATCTTGAAAGTATCGATGGTAAATAAATTTAAATTCCTATTCAGTATTTGTCACCACAGCCTTTGTTCACAATCCATCGTTATTTTTATGTTATCATGTCCATCCAATATATTTATATATATATATATATAGTCATTTTGTTTAAGTAATGTTAGTAAATGTGTTTTATGTAAAAACTATATTAAACGAACTGGGTAAAAAAAAACTATGTTTGTTTTGCGGAATTTTGAACCTTGGTTTGAACATGGTTGAATCACAGCAGTGGTCGGTGTGCCCGCACAACTTCGATTCGTGTGCGAATTAATTTGTTGAATTTCGAACGTACGCGTATTCGTGCAGTGCACATGACGGCGCCCGCAGCTTATCGGACCCAATCTCATCGCAGTAAATGATATACCTTTCGTTTCCGTCTCTGTCACACACATTGCATTTCGTATTATATGTGAGGTTTATCCGAAGGAGGATTGAGGGATGAATACACATACGCTCGCGAGCGCGCGTGCACACACACACACCACCTTTACCCTCTCGGGCCAAATTTATACGGGCAACAATAGCTATAGCAACCATCCCCTAAATAAGGATTGCTCTAATTAATACTCCCCTCATCAACTACCCATGTGTTAATATATTATTATGTTGTTTAAATGTTTGTGTGTTTTATCTGTTACAGGTATGATTTTCGCGCATCACGTATTCGTTTATTCAGAGTATAGACCTATTTAAACGGAAGTGCCGATCGCCGTTATTCAGTGGGGTGCACTCTCGGCCACCACATTAACCGTAACGTTATATTGTACCATAATAATAATATTATATCACATACGGATACCATATTTATTATGGTAGGTATGTGTACAGTTTAATTATTTTAAAGTCGTACTTGGCTTACGTGACTTACAGCATATCATGTCATAATTATTACGTTGAGTTCTAAACTTAAAATATAACATTTTTCATCGATCCATATAATGCACTTAAACACCCCCAACTTCTCCTTCCATCCTTTGAGATTTATATCGGGTGTTATATTAAATTAACAACTATATACTGCAACAGGCTTTTTTCATAATTTTAGATTATATAAATCTGCTACTGGCCATTGTTTTAGTACGTATTGACAAATGACCGGAAACGGCTTTTATAAATATTGGATGCCATACAAGATAATATAAATGTATTGTCAATACAATCCACTCTTTCAATATTTAAATTGTATGAATTGACACAATTTATTGATGGTTATAACGTTATGTACATATAGTTTGTATTCAACTATCTATTCATATAAGTTTCGATAGGTACGAATGAAATAATTTTATATCTACCTTCTATACGCGTTTTATATCACGACTCCCGCTTTTGTAATCTTGAAATGATATTAATAGTTATAATAATAAACTTTTTGTTTAATACTTATCCATGAATATAGCAGTGCTTCCTAAAAAAAGTGCCATGAAAACTTAAACTTTTTATTTTAACACTGTCATGACAGGTTTTAATGTTACTTTTAATTGGATAAAATATTATTCGATATTGAAAGAAAAATAACATATAAATATAATACTACTAGATAATATAAAGTTAATGATATCTGCGTTTATTTACGTATGTGTTTCGTAGTGTCCTACTAAGTACTTAGGTTTTTTCAAATAGTCAATGCTTATTCAAAATGTGCCGCGATTTAAAATAACTAATAATAATGTGCCTCTATGGAAAAAGTTAAAGAACCACGGATGTATAGTCGTGTAGATAATATCGTAATGATATTAAACATCAGAAATTTAAAAGAAATAGGAGGAAATTTTTAATTAGGTAATGTGTAACATTCGAAAAAATAAGCTGTTTTGAAAACATAGGAAGTTCCAGTATATTACACTCAATACTTATATTGTGTTTAAGGATATTAAACATTAATATTATATTGTGTTAGAAAATGCATATAATGATCATTCACACGGTGTTGCGAATTAATTTAAATAATTTTAACCTATAATTTTATAGAACTAGGAAAATACATTTTATAATGGTCATACTTTATAATTTTGTCTACATATTAATACGTAGGTATATATGTGCATAAGATTGAAGAGGAGAACTACAACGACCTCTACTCTTTAATCTTTATATATGCGTATATAGCAAATAATTAGTTACTTTAATTATGTTTGTTATTATATTTTATTTTAATCACGTAACTTTTTTCATGCCGATAAAGTACATCCATGTTTTCTAACAGCATTATAGTTCAGAACCTTTGACTTAAAATAGTTACAGATGATTTGGTGATAACTACTGTTATCAATATGTAATAGATTTAATTATCTATGACACGGGGTTGTGTGCAAGGATAAACCACAGTATCGCACAAAATGAATCGCAGTGAAGTAGTAGAACCTAACCTAGTACCTACTGCCCAAAAATGATTGAGATATTATGTTATCGGTATCCATAATTCAAGTGTTTTTTTAAGTTTCTACAACATTCAATAAGTTTATATCGTAGAAAATGTTGTAGGCAGGTATTTTTTTTTATTATTATTATTATTTTAAAGCCCATAGGTATAACAAGATCATTGCTTGTTGTGGTTTATTTTTTTCTAAATTATTAATTATATATTTTTTTCAACTATAAAAATGTTAGTTATTAAATATATATGAATCAAATTTAAACTAATTTGTACTAGTTATAATATATTTATTTAATAACATCACTTTTTATAAGTTCGTAGGGTCTAAGTGTGTCGTAACGGGGTTCTGGTTTGTTTTATTTTCGCCGAGTTTCTGTGTGTCTCTGTGAACCCCCATTGGGTTCCGTGAATTTATTTAATAGATATATGATACCCAAATATTTGACATATTATGAGTATTTATAATGCTATGAACAAAAAATAATATTTTCATGTGATCTCGCTGTTCTTGATTTAGATACGGATAAGCGTTTTGAAATAAAATCCATTTTAGATTGACTAAGTTTAAAAAAAAATACAGTACACTAGTTAAAAAATAATTATTTTTGTTTTTATATTAAATATGCATGATAGAATTGATAAGGATAACGTATATTATAATATATTTACATTTGATTTTTAAATTTAGATAACATTTTTTAATATATGTATAGGTACAGTTTTTCCAGTTAATAGATATTTTTGAGTACAAAGAAAAATAAAAACCGGCAAAAAACTATTCAAACGTGTTTTTTTCCGGTCCTTCGTATACTCTGTCTTGTGATTTCTTTTTTTTGTGCTTTGAAAAAATCTGATTTTGTTCCTTTTATGCTCAACAAATTTACTAATGCGTATGTTAAAATAAGTAGGTTGCGTTATGACTATACACGCGGGTCCTCGTTCTGTTCGTCGTTTGTATGTAGCCCATTTCACTTAGATAATATGCAAGTTTTTTTATACATAATTTACAATATTTGTTTGAAATGTTGAATTTCAATGAAATACAATACGAGTAATTTTATATAAAAATAAAATGAAACTGATAAATGCTTGAAGATATTCTCTTAAAAATGGGACAAATGAGTAGATACTGAAAAAATTATACACCCCTTCAGGCAACGTCTAGGGATCAAAGAAACATAAGTTTTCTCTTTTTTCTGCGATCGTTAATTTCACGGGCGGTCAATTTTATTATTTCATTAAGAAAAAAAAACGAAATACATACAGGAAAATGTAGAAACCATACAATCAAAATAAAAGGTTGGTGTAACCACCATCAATAATTATCCAGGGACCAAGGACTTCGAAACCTTTATCAGAATTTATTTTTTGTAACATTGGCTATGCCTGAAAATTACAGTTCATTTATGTAATAACTTTATTATTCATAAATTGAATATTATATTTTCAATAGATATTTCATATCATAGGAAACTACTATCATCGTAATAAAGATAATAATAATTTATTTTTACACATACTGCTGACCTAAATTATTGTATTATTCGATCGTTAATATTATATTGCTATAGTCCGGCTTAGTGCATACAAGTACAAAATATATAGATTTTCCGGATTCTCTTATGTGTTTGTTTTTTGTGTCGTCGGGAACTAAACATGTTTTTAGTGGGTTACTGTTGGCGAGGTCGTATAATATATATTTAAGTCTGCAGAGCTTTGCGAATTTGTTTACTTTAAATGTTTGGTTACATGTGGCGCTATAAGTTCTCCGTATATAATATCTCCGGCTGTCTATTGCGTCTACATCGGATAATACGCAAACTGCCCTTAGGCTGTACGTAGCAAACGGTTGTTTGCAAATGTCTACTAGCTGTATATTCTATTAAGCAAATTAATATTTTAGTACTTAATGTATTGGAATTGAGAGAAACATAATCTAGAAGAAATCAATTTATTTCACAGTTTTCATAAAAGCCGTTCTATATATTCCATCCAGCCGTTTGATTATATTTATATGTTGGTATGTACTATATATATAAAATAAAATATATACCTACTGGATCGGTGGCGAGCAACCGCCCTCGTACACGGCTTTATATGCGAGTATTCTGGAAACATAATCCAGGCCATAAGACCCCCTGGTTGGGTTAGGTTATGTGAGGCAAGCTGAAACACAAGTTTCGTATTTCAGTTCCCACGCCCACAGAGCCAATGATGTGAGCAGACGCATTTCTTTGCCTACCAAGTTCTTTATAATAAAGTACCTATACCTGCTTATTTATCATATTAAGTCCACTGCCGATGTTGCTGGATATTTTCGTCAACGATTGAATCCCGTATTTTGAATCTTGACCTAATATTATTTGTGTATTATTTTTCTTTTTCAAAACTAGTAACGAAAAATATAATACTTACTTTATATGTAGTGTCGTATTCCGTGGATACACTTATGTTGTTTTAAATAATGTGATTACACGTTTGTGGTAGTAACACAAACTAAAATTGTCCTGTAAATACGGTGTGTCTACTTTTTACTAGTTTACTCTTTCTGCAGTATACTATACCAACACTGATTTGCTGATCACTGCGATATTATCGTGTTCTGCTGTAGGCGAAGACAGAATCAAACAGACGTGTTTATTGTTCGAATGTTGTAATCTTATATATAGTGGCAATTGAGTATAATATTATATTATAACCCAACCAAATGCCCTCCTTATTTTCAACGAAATTCTATTGATTTAACTCTGTAGTTTTAATAATAATATATAGATACTATATATTATTTTCTTACATTAATTATTTTGCTTTTGTACCTTCTTTCTAATATATTTTTTTCAAATTGCAATCAATGATTTTTTCATATTGTGTTTATCCTATTTCGTATGTACATATAATAATATACAGATATGCATGTATGTTAGTGCGCATATAGGCGAAGTTAATATGTAGGCATATTTAATGTTGTGTTTAAATAATCCCACCTACCTATGTATTTGTGTTCACGGCGATCGACTTGAATGTGTGTTCAGTGATGTCATCCACATACTCTGTGCATACATTATGCTAATACTCGGCCAAATGTCATCATGGAGTCCATTGTGCAGAGTGCGGAGTTCGGAAATTCACCAGAACATAGACTGCGGCGTACATGTATGTGTATTCAATCAGTGTTTCTTTGCCCCATCTCGAGTCAATAAACCTTTCATTGTTATTTCCAAAAATGTATTTTAATGTTACAATCGCATCCGCTAGACATCATAATTACCATTATAACTAATACTGTAAGAATTAACAAATCCGCTTTATCGACAAAAAAAATTAGCTTCTTAGTCTCAGAAGACGCTCCTATTATGTATGTATGCAAGGCATACGTAGGGTAAAAGTGGTAAAAACATTAGTATAGTTATAGAAGAATAATCAATTTATTGCCTAGCGTATAAACTATTAAGTACTAATAACCATTCAGCCAGTGTCCGTGATATTTAGAGTAATTTTACATAAATTTACTGAAAACTGTATTTACTTATTCCATTTTCTATACTGTGCCCACTTGACTACTTGGTATAGTTAAGGTATTTTTAAGATACTATAAATACTCAAATAAATATTCTTGTGCACAATATGTACCCTCATTAGAATGTTTCAGAGTAGTTTTAAACTGTTTTTTTTTTTTTTTGAAATTCATTAATGGACGCAAAAACTTTCGAGTACCGTAGAAAGGTTTTTACTCTCAATATTTTAGTACTTAACCACTCAGGATACCAGTATACTTATACAATATACACAACCATGTACAAGGGTGTAATATACAATATCATCTTCAAAAACTATATATATTTCCTTTATATTTGTAAGCATAATATGTATAATATAATATATATTTAAATCGAGTGCTAATTATCTCAACACAATAAAGATTCCCACACAGTGTTGATAAAACTACGGATCGTAATATGTAACTTAATAAAATGCAATTATAATTTATTTCATAAAGATAGTTTTAAGTTTGGATTGTATGTACTCATAATAATTGTACCAATCAGGATTTTAAGTTAAAAAATACTTCAAACTTGAAAGTAATTTAATTAATAAAGTAATTTTATTTTAAACATACATAATTCGTTAAATTTTACATTTTTTCTCCGAAATTTATTTATGCTACATTCTCGAGATTTTCAGCATGAATTGAAGTATTAATTTAAAAATTAAAACAATCATGTGTCATTTATTTAATTATTTTATACTTGATAAATTTTACAAATCAGTGCCTGATACGTCTCTTTCCTTATAAAGCATTATTAAATAGAATTCTTATCTATGAAACAAATGCGTATTTTTTTTTTTAAATATATATACTAAAACAACCAGATACGAAGTCGTACATTTTGGTATTTTATTGCTCTGTTTAAATCTTTCTTATCCTTATTAAACACAATGCCACAAATTCATTATGCCTGCCACAATAAATACATTCCCACTACACAAGGGGACTGCTTGTTTGCTAGTTTGTTGTTTTTAGAATACTTTTTGGACTTAGTCATTTGCCATTGTATTTGTATACTGATATAATATTTATCTAGGTTCATTTGTATTAATAATTTTTAAATACGTAATTTTCAAACTCTTGGGCGTTCGAATTCAAATTTTACTTATTTAATATTATAGAAAACTACTTGCTTAGGTAATATATATATTATGTATTATCAAAAATCGTATGAACAAAAATTCTTTATTTTTATATTCATTTTCAAATGTATCATGAAAGTGAAATGAACTATTTTCTGTTACATAACATAATACACATCAAACGGATCTTTATGGAACATAAATGTCTTCTTTCGGCATTATACGAGTAGAAACTAACGAATTGATTAAATATCTAACTTTTAATTGAATTTAGTCGAATATTGTATATTAGTACATTGCATATGCTATAGCCATATTATAATTTATATTTATATATAGTATCTCTTATCGTATCGAGATTCGGTTTTACATACTCCGCTTTATTCCTATAATTTTATTTTATAATAAAAAAAAAAATGTTAAGTCTCAACTCGATGTATTGTTACATATATGTGGCCTATATAATATACATATGCAAATATACGTATATATCATATTATATGGTGGTGTGTAAACTATCAAGAGACATAGTGGGTGGGTGTACCTAAGCATATATATTTCGTGTTTCGTAACTCATCATAACTCTTCGGCAAACGAATGGAAACATTCGCGAATATAAATATTGATGTTATTTAACTTTGGATAATTGGATACTGTTATACATCGGCGCTCTTGCGTGTTGAGGGCGTTCAATTGGCCATCGCGAGCTTGACATGTTACTGAGAATCCCTTGTGCACACATTCATATAAATTTGTACCTACCTCCACAGGTATATTATGTATACACCGGTGAAGAAATGTATTACACGCAGTAAACCCATCACCCACGCAGCGTGCGTGTATCATATTATTTTCGGATAATATGTCATAAGTTTAGTTGACGGTGGAAAAAAGAAGAGAAAAATCGCGTGATTTTTCAGCTTGCTATGAATATTGTAATAATTCACAGTGAATGCGCCAGGAGGTACGTTGAACATTGTATGAGCGTTTAAGACGAGTTAATTCAGATTTTTCGTCGGGAAAACAAAAAGACGTTCGACGAGGACGACACGCGCGTGTATCTCTGTTGCGTTTGACACGCACATCATCAATCCGTCCTGGTTGAAATTGTTATTCGGATGACTGTTTGTGCTGGAAATATAAATCGAAATATTTCGCATATCATATTATTTCATGTACAATTAAACCGCTCGTTTATTCCACTCAGCGCAAATATACTACACAACGTCAAATTCGACACGGCCCGATGTGATCTTTTTTTTTTTTATTCCTCGCGATCGGCAGTCGACCATATTGTATTATATTGGTATGCATTATAGTAGGATAACAAAATAATAATATATTTATCGTTGTACAGAGGACATACAAACACATGGTATCTTAGGTACAATACATATTATTATAAATTATATTGTATTAACTTCATAGTGTAATTCTTCTTGGCGTCTCCCCTCGTACATATGCGAGCACACATTATCGTCTTCGATCGCCGGTTCTATCTCAACATTTTCTTTACAACGATTCTCGAGGCCCGTCCGAGATTCGGTTCAACGCACATCATTTGAGTGCCTGCAGTTGCTTAGAATATTATCATTGTGCCTGTACCTACCGTGAAATCGAAATATATATATTTTTTTTATTATAAGAACACCATGGTGTACCTGTGTACTAATGAGAAAATATACGAATGGGCAAACAATAGATAGGTAGACTAAATATATGCCTATAATTCTAGATGGGGCGGAAACAAGGATGATCCCTAATATTATATTCGTTTTCTGTACACTTAGTTACTGTAGTATTATTTGTTTTTCTTAATATTTTACATATCATCGTTGCATTATAAATTAAGACTTACACGGCCCTGATTTACACACCGAGAGCAATAAGGTCATAACTTATAAAAGAAATATTCTTTTGTAAAACGATTTAAAGTTGTTATATAACACAAACGAATTATATTTAAATGTGTGTTAGAAATTTTAACACGTCCCAACAAATTCACAATAGAAGAACAAGTAAGAAATGTTCTATTTGATTGATTTGTGAATTTTGTGAGAGTCTTAAAAAACATCAAATTATATATAAACTATAATACTTTATTGAGCTATGAGTTCACGGCCTAAATAATAACGAATAAACATATTATTCATAATTATTAAGCATTATTATTATTATTAATTAATTGTATTTAATTATTTTTTACTCTCGCGACTCGTGATTGGCATTGGGTAGTTATTCTCGCCTTGGAACTGATGATTGTAATATATTTTGTTAGTCGGTTTAAAGTTCGTTTGGTTTTCTGTCGAATGTAGAAAATAGTTTTATATAATATGAACGTTTTCTCGGAACCTATTATTTAAAATGTATTGTTATTTTTGTAGCATAAATTATGGTTATATACGAACCATTTGTATTAATGATTAATCAGTTGATGATATTTTCTCATAAATTCAACCTAGCTCTACACGTGTATATTTTTTTGACAATAATTCTTCCATATCTATTGCAAAATCGTAACATTAACTTCAAAACAAAATCGAATTCCTTCGGTTGTTGTAACATCCCTTAGCGTTTTCTTATAAACGTATAAAACCACTGTTTAATGGCGGTCAGCCAACTTTTATTTCCTTTGCCATGTTTCTTCGATTATTACAGTTATATATAGACCATATTAGATTGTAATGAAATGTCTTGATTGGTTATTTTCTGCCCAAAAATATTATACACTCGCGTTGATTGCATTACATCAATATTGAACAATATTAAAATTGTTTACAACAGCGTGCTTGTTAAATGTTAATTTCAATGTTTCATTAATTTTACCGAGAAGGTTGCATATTACTCTCCTATTAGATTATAACGAATAATGACTAGAGTAAATACATAATTTAATTTCAGCGTTTAAATCTCGCCGGAAGGTTTGCCGTGCTCTTATGTGTCAGATGGAAAATTTGATTTGTCAAGAAATGAATTGTATTTCTCCTATAATAATATTCGAAGTGTTATATTATATATTAATATATTATACACTGCAATATGATGCACGCGTGTGTTCGTTTTATTCGTATTATTCGTATTATTGTTATAATTATTATTATTATTATTATTATTATTATTACTATTATTATTACTATTATTATGTTTTCATGACTCGAATATCGCATGATGTAACATAATAATATGACCTGACAAAACCCTCGCAAATTGTTTAATGTTTTGTCACTGATAGGTTAGTTGATATACTCGTAATATCCTCGCTGTAATTAAGTTTACGTGGATATATATATTTATATAGAGTCATACGCTAGCTGGTAGCTATATCATATATTATCATATCTGCCAGAAATGGAGAGGGTCGCCACGAGATGTGTTTGGCCACACGGTAATAATAGAATTTTCGTACGCGTTGTTTGTACAGTTTTCTTCCCACCACCTGCAACCCCTCCGAGAATACGCTCACCCCCGTCCCGACGCTTTTATTGCGGACAAGCCGGTCACGTTTGTCGTTCAGGAAAAAAAAATGTGCGCCGTGAATATCGATGAGTTCCGGGGGAAATTCCGGAGCGTTTCAATTTGACGTATCAGACGTTTTTATCGAGACCGGCGGACTTTTGGGTACACACATCATATATATTTTAATACACATACATGGTCGCGTACAGTGTTCCGAAATGACCTTGTTATGTTCTGCATCGGTATGAGCGATTATTATTATATTACCCTTCCACCTATATACGCAAGTTCGGAGGATCGACGGAAATTCGGCCGCCCGCTATCTGTAATTTTTTACACTTAATATCTGCATTTTTATTTTACGCTTCTCTTTTAACTGGGTTTTAATTTTTATTGGTTAAAATGTTTTTTATACCACCGAGTTGTACAACAGAATCAATTCGTTTGTATACCAAAAAATCCATGTTATAAACCCGTCACCCATCTTACCTGCTTTTTCGTTCAACAGCTTTCATTGGTCCTGTTTATAAATAAATCATTTATTACAGAGAAACGCTAATATTTTAGTATACAATATTATGTTCTTGCGTAATATTTAAAACTAGGGAAGATACCTTTAGTGAAACATAAATTAGAGAATTTTTGTACGTAAATGATTTTGTAAATTCAGCGAGAAATGTACAAAAGTTCTGAGAAAAAGATTTTATAAAAACTATTTTATTGGTAAAACTTTAAATGTTAATACAAAATAAAAAACAAAAAGCGGTCTTGCGAATTATTAAAACCAACCACTTTTAAACGTGTATTGGTACATTTCACGAAACTATTAGCAAAATTATAAAGTCGTAAAATTTAATATCTTGTGATCAGCGCGTTCGGCTCGAGATTTCGTACGAATATCAAATGAAAAATGCACCACATCATTGTAACAACCAGTGTTTTATGGACCGTGTGGAGTTTTCCGGGACTAGTCTGGTGGCGTAGTCTGAAAACAAACGAAACGACGCTGTTCCGTGTCGGCTGTTTTTACGATTTTCATTTATGCATCATCTATTACACATTTACACCTATATATTATAATATTATCGTATTGTGTATAGCGTATATAATATTATTTCATGTGTGTGTCTCGTGTAGTAGTGCAGTCTGAACTTGGCCATAGAGTAATAGACACAGGCTGACGGACGGATAAATAATGTTTACTGTTCGTCCACGCCTATTTCCCGGATATCTGTTTACAGCCGCGCGTGTTCTGGCCCGATGTGGTGTCGCACGTCAGACAATCATATTATTATGTATGATAGTAAAATTATAATAGTTTCGTTGTCGCAGTAATACAATCCGGCGGACTTGTGTTTATGCATTTGGTTACGCGACATCGCCCCACAAATATAAATAACATTATTCATTATTATCGACGACCGTTCATATCAACCGTACGTTGTTCGTGGTAAACATATAATACCTTATGTCCTTATACCTATTGCCTGTAGAAGTAGGCACATCACGCGATATACAATTCTATATAAGGCGAATTCGAACGGATTTGGAGCGATTCTATATCAATATGTATATTACACAATGACACACTTAATACATTGTATTAACGATAAAAGCATAACGGAAAGATGTATTTTTGCAGACTTTCGTGACTTTTTTAACGCATGGAAAATAAACTATATCGGTAATAATCAATGATGAATAGATCAATAACCACCATTTTAAATTCTTAATATGCCAATATTATATAGAAATGTTCAATAATAATTGTCAAAACTTGGTAAGAAGATGGTACGGTGTGTGTGTTCATGTAACTCAATGAATAAAAATAAAATAAATAAAAACTATTTGATTTGTATGTAACTTCTGACGTAGAATACCATGCACATGCGTATGTAAAGACTTGGGAAAGATAAACATCAAACATTTTTTTACATTTTTTTTGTGTATAAAATATAATATACGTACATTTATAAGTATTTATTTAGTTTTTTTTATTAGGGATAGTTATATTCCAATATCTGCTTAGAAGTCGTACAAATATTATTATTATTAACCCTCTGGGTGCTGTAACTAGTGAGATATTACGACTAATAGTGAATTTCTGCTTCTGCGTTTACCCTGCATTGAGTATAGTCGATAGAGGGGATACATATATGAAAAACGAATGGTGAGTTAGGTTAGGTCGTATTGTGTTAGAATGGCGAACACAAAATAAATGCTATAGCCAGGCGTGGAATAAAGAGTGAATATATACGTCTTAATGGTTTTCGGCTTTTTGTCACACAAATATATATATATGATATGATCGGTAGGTACCTATTATACAATATTATATAAGACCATCTGCCTTGTATTTTCGGGCTACTGGGAGGAATCCGCTCTTCACAATAGAAATACCTTAAATATTTTTTTTTTTATACATTTTGTTAAGTGAAAAATGTTTTCCAGCAAATTTCAAGAATAAGAATATGAAAGAAGGTACCTAGATATTTAATTTTATTGTATTCAACACTGAACATTTTGTGTTTTTTCTATATATTTTACAATCAATGATGGTTATATGTATATTTTTGTGTAAGATTTAACTGCATGCTAAATGCTAAATTATTTTTTTTAGTCTTTTACTTTTTTGTTTATATATATATTGTTTTGGTATTCTACCCAAATGCATCCAACTAAGTTAATTTGATTTTGAGAGGTAAATTGGTGAATATTATATTATACTAAGTGAAATTTTGGCATCGATATTATGAAAGGTAGGCGTACAAACTAAAAACTAATGTAGGAATTAGTCCTAAGATAAATAATACAAGTATTTCCCCGTAGACTACACCAAATCGATAAATATGCGCTGGGGTAATAGCATTATTAAAATATTTTATTTATAATTCAAAAATCATTTTAAATATATAGGTAAATACAACAAAGAGGTTGTTATAATTTTTTTTTTTATATATATATATTTTTTATATTTTATTTTAAATGCAATTGTATAATATAGTGTACCGTGGTTGATATTCTATAATATGCTTTCGTTTTTTTATTTTTATTTTATAACTTATTATTTAAATACAAATATAATATTATGTTTTTTTTTTAAATACCCATGAATAATTTTGAGTACCTCCATGTAGTAAAAACTTGTGTGTTTCACTCGAATTCATTCTTTATATTAAAATAAAAAAATCTTATTTTTAAATATTTTTTATTTTCAATGTTTTGAATTGATCAGTAAAAGCTAAAATCTATTTTCTGTAATCAAGTATACCTTTTACCCAGTCATAATTTGTCTTGCACTTTGTGTATATAGCTCAGGGTTTATGGTTGTAGGTTGTAATATTTTACTATTTTATTAAGAAATCTGCAGTATAATATAGTTTTAGTAAAATTAATTTATTGTTAGAAACTATAATGCAGTTGGCGTGAAAATATTATGAAATATAAATAAATATTGCACTTTACACTTTACACTTTTTAACGGGTATTGGTATAGTCAATGAGAAAGTCAAAATATCATCGCGCGTTCTCATTTTGTCCCGTAACATTGATATCCACCAATTTAAATATCCGAAAAAAAATCTGTGACCCCTTCGTTGGATAAACCTAAATGTAATGATTCCCCAGAGAGTAAGAGCATATCGCTTTATAAACACGAGACGAGTTTGGAATTTTGTGGAAATAGTTTCATTCCCCGTTATCTCGATGAATAATTCCTAAAAAAGACCGAAGTTGGACAGTATTTCTCTACAATCTGTGTTAGTGCTTTCTTAATTAAAAACCATCGTTCTGTAATAAGTTTACAACTCGATCCAAGCTGTGACGGAAAACTGTCTTTAAGGCCGTAGGTATATATGCATATTTTATATTATGTCCCATGAATGCATACAACATCATGATTTCTTCAAAATATTGAAAATTCTAAACTGATTAGATTTTATAAACTAGCCATTAATCATTAAGCAAGTCATTTCCAGGCACTCATAATGTTTAATCATATTATATTCGTACTTTCTATAGACCAACACATTTTCATAAACAAATACTCATTTATTAATCTGCAAATCAACGAGTTTATACCCTTATTTGGATTACATTTACATACCTATAATATAATTTTAAAAACTACAAAAACTTTTAATTTGATTTTTCTCATTTATTATCTTTTTCGTAAAATTGTTATTTATTGACATTTAATTCCAAAACGCAAATAATAAACAGTTCATAAAAACTTAATTTAATTATTAAAAAAAATCAGCAGCAGCTGTAGGTAAAAATTATTAAAATGTGTTACATACGCATGATAATCGTCATTAATGCAATTATGTTTTTAGTATTATATTATTTTATCTTGGATAACGTTTATAGTTTTGTAACTCATTGATCATAATTGACAGCAATTGCATATCGTAAATTAAATAATGTTCGAGTGCAACCGGCTTAAAAACAAATGGACTTTTACGCAAAGATTTCTAAAAACTATTATCTTGCAATCCGTTTAAAAACCTTATAATAACTTAGTAAATGTAGAATCACGCACATCTGGAGTTGAAATTACTTGGTTTAAATTTAAACTTAAGAAAATGATAGTATATCTCCTACATATGCTTCGATTGATATATTTTTTAAGACGATGCTACCTATATATTTTACTAATCGTATAGTATAACGAAGCGTGCCTATGTCGTCTTGGTAACGTCGTTTCGAATGAATATCCACGAAAATATACATTTTTATATTGCTATAGTATAATATATTATACAGTATAATATATTTATTTTATATCATATTGGTTTAGGTATAAGATACGATGTTTACTCCTTTATCGTATCTCCTTGTTGTTTTTCTATTATACGCCGGGAGGAGAGCAGTATTTTTTCGACGGGTGTACACACGCACTAACGACTTTATAGTAGGTAAATATACAATAAGTTTATTCCAAATAACACGATGTACGTACCATATTGTAACATGTGTGCGCGTGCTTCAATAATTTTAAACGATTTTAACATCATACAGTGAGTATAATGTAATTTAAACAGTCATAATATTATTTCGAGACACCACAGCGTTGGTATTATTAATAACAAAAGCTGCACAGGAATTATACTCGTCGAGTATAAAGCTGAAAATCCTGGCAGTGAGAAACAATGGAAAAATATTATGGTATTATTTGATAACAACCCTAAGTGTTTATAGTATATATATACTATACACGGGTACTTACTACTTACCGCCAACTTATCAATTCTGAATTCATTAACCGATATAGTTGATTTCGTTAAAACATTTTACGACCATTGTACAATAGTTTTAAATCGTAATTTTCAGCATAATATGTGCTTCATACGTATTAACATCTGTGGTGTGTGTCTACTTATAATTTTGTACACACTTCGATGTCTTGCTGATTAATTTGAATATAAATTATTGACCAAGCGTGTTTGAGTTGACATGTTGTTAATTGGTGTATTAACATATTATATATTATATGAGTATACATATATTACTTAAGAATATGTTTCTTAAACAATATTCGTTTTCAATAATAATATTACGATGTCGCTTAAAATTGGATTTGACATATTGCACATTTTAAATATAAATTATCTTCAAATTGTTCTCGCTAAGCAGTAAAATTTATAATATATTGTACCTACTCTTTTTTTTAGTTCTTTTTCGTAATTTATACATTAAACAGCATTTAAACATTTTAAATTGTTAAATATACTTTGTAGGGAAATGTCGTATTTCGTTTTGTTTAGTTGCTTTTCTTATACAAAACATTATACTTAACATGAGATCATTAATTTTATGATCCTATAGAAAATACACAAATACTCTTAAAAGTTTGGGACTTGAAAACTTAAATATTTTGTACGAGTGTATTGATAATCACACAAACACACACAATCGTACTCGATCAACGATACATACTTAAAACAAATCAAAACAAAAAACACGCGGCATTTGCACAGAATTCAAGATTATAATTATTTACTAGTCGTTTAAATGATTTAGATTGATTCGATGTTGTGTCGAGTTTGCGTAAAATATTAAAATTAATTACGCCGATGTACTAAGTGCAAAATGTTGATGAAGGGGTCAAAATTACTTTTTTGTGTAAACGCGAGAACTGAAATATTATTAGAGTTTTTGGTTGGAGAGATTGCTTTGTATAATCTGTACATGTGTACATATTAAATAATATGAATCACAACTGGGACGAACTTTATGTGTTTTAAATTACCTCGATGAACGGCTGCTATGGCTGGTACACCGAAGAAACACGCATGACAAATGTTAAAAGTTTGACAACAACGATTTTACATGAATACAAATCATAAATGTGTCTTGTACAGTGCAATTAACGGTTTTCTTATTTTCAATAATATACACACGTTCTATTGAAACAACTGATGAATAATAATCTAAACAACTATTACCTATAGTTTTTGTACACTGCGTATACAATTATTTAACAATTTGAACAGTTGTCAATCGCAATCAAAAAAATACCACCTATATATGCGATTCTCTCACTTTATTTACAATCTATACGTTTGTACATGTGTTGTTTATTCGGATAATAACGCATCAAAACGGTGAACAGTGCGATGAATGTAATATGAACGGTCATCAGTGCCATTGCACTGACGAACTCAATACTTAAACGAAAACAATTATAGAGGAATGTCAGCGTACACCGTGTACGCCGTTTTTGCGGTAAGCTTATACGAAATCTATTGTTGATGATGATGATGATTATTATTATATTATTTTATTGTACGATATTACATTTCATTTTAAACAGATTTGAAAATAAAACGGACAAATTATTAACACCACGATTAAATATCCCTGATATTTTCTTGAGCCACAGTTTTACTTTTATAATAATATGTCTAAAACTTTAGTCTCGCAATAGGCTTGCCCCAAATTTCATGTTTTCAAATAGGTGATAAATAATACTATTACTTGATAATATTATCTCGTAATATTTAATTGTATTGGTAAATATAACTAAAATATAAAATTTATCCAATTAATGTTATCATGCATCAATAACATTAATTTTTATCAGACTACCCATATCAGTTTAGAGATATATTTTATTGGTTACATGATTATAATATATTACGTCTGGTTTAAATTGCTTCTGCCGTCAGATTAATGTTTTTACCATACCTATAGTTATATTAAATTTTTAATACGTTAAAGGTTAAATTTCAGGAAAAACTTGCTTATGTGACTTAATTCAATTGTGGGTTCCTTTCAATTTTTTCCTTCCTGATTAAAGTCTTCGAACTTGTGTTATATTTTTTTTGGCATAATAATTATCATTATTTTGTATAATTGACACACTAACCAATTCAAACAATATCAATTATAAAATATTTTAAAATGTTTTTTGTACCTACTCAATCGGGGTTTTTGTTTTTTTGAGAGGTAGATGGTCAATTTTAGGTATGACTTATTATCATCAAAATGCCTATAGGTGTATGATATATTAGATTTTAAATGTTTTATTAAAAAAAAAAAATATTTATATCTTCTCTTAAGTTTTTATTATTATTATGTATTACCTTCTACTCGTCAAGTAGCATATTTATGCAGAATTATGAGTATCTATTATTTTTTGCTCACTACATCATAATTGTTTAAACATGAAAAATATATCATACAATATCAATATCACATCAAGCACCTTTTATTATTTCCAGTTTCATGTGGTGTTTTAATTTAATTAATTAACTAATATGAGTTAAGTACGCTTTTGGTATAACCATTATCCGTGTTGCACTATAATTTTCTTTTGCATAATATGTCCTTATGTATAATAAGATAGAGTCTAAAGTGCTTATATACTAACGAATGTACCTAATGGGAATTTAAAATTTTCATTTTTTTTTTATAAATTTAAAAAGTCTGTTTAACGAGTCGAACGTATTAACATAAACCTCAAGAAAAAATTTTTAATGTATTTTCGGAAAATAAAATCAATATAGCCATATTTTGCTGCCCTGAATCTATAATATTATATTATACGCCTAAGGAGAAAGGCATGTCCTTCAGGATTATCATATTGATAATCTTGCCGTAACTTGTTTTCAAACATGTCATAAAATATCAATATTGATGATAAACAAATGCATTATGTTATACATTCATTAATATTCTCATCATTACGAATAATTTCTTGTCCCTTCTGGTTTTTCCCTTTTTTTTAATAAAAGTTTTCATTGCTTCATTTTACCTACAGCCTTATGTTTTTTTCAGTGAATAAATAAACTTACAATGTTTTTTTTATTTTTTGTCTTTGATTATTGGAATATATTATGTATTACGCTGTATGCGACTCTCCGCCTTCTCTATTTTTATGGCTCTTTTATTGTCGTATAATAAACTTTTCGAGACTTAAATTGCGGGACTTGTTCCCTTACCACATGAATTATGTTTACAAATTTATGATTATAAACTCTAATTAATGTAAACATTGTTATGGTACATACTATACATAAGGTATATCTTATATAGAAATTATTATTCAACAGATAAGTTGTCACGGAATTTTTTTTCGAAATGGTCCACTATAATAATCTACTGAATCTACTTGTAGTGTACAAGTCTACTTACAATATTAATACATTATTTATTTAGGTAACACATTTAATTTGTAGTGGTGTATGCAGAAAATATTATACATCCTTCAATTTCTCTATTATAATTAATTTTATTTCAAGTTAAATAAATAATCTAAAAATTAATTCTAACGATTGACGAAATTACCAACACTGATGTGCATACACTTGCGGACTATACCGATAGTTACCGCCCGTACTATATAAAGCCGATAAAATAAGTTATCCATACCGTAGTAACAGCTGATCCATTAAATAATTTTAATAATAATCATAATAATTTTAAAAACCATCAACATCATCATATCATACCATACCAAACCAAACCATATCATAATAATGAAACAATAAAAAAACAAACCTCCCCGTCGCCGGTGGTGCGATCACGGTCGTGTTGTTGTAGGTGGCGGCGGCTGTGACTGTGACCGCATTAATACAACCGGACGAGGTCGGTCCCGAGGGGGTGTTCGAGCAATCCGTTTCGGAGATGATGGACCACGACAAGGAAATGACCAAGGACGTTGCGGAGATGTTGGTGGCGGCCGAGTCGCTGGGTTGTGCGAAGGCGGAGGACGACGTGGACCCCGCCGCTGCGAAGGCTCAGACCGAGAAGCTCAAAAGGGCGCTGGCGGCCATGGACGAAGTGCAGAGAACCGCGGCCGACGTGTTCGACCGGTGCTACGACGATTTCCTGGACCTGTATCCTGCGTGGCGCATGTACCTGCTTTGCAAGGACCCCGAGCACAAGAAAGCCCTGTTCAAGACTTACAGGACGTTGTTGGGCCGATACAATACGGGCCGAAAGGCGCTCATCCGGGACCTGGGAGTGCTCATGGCCCTCGAGAAGGCACTGTTGCCGTCCAACGTGTACGCCGACCCCGACCACCGGATCAAGCAGTCGGCCGACACGGCCGCGGTGCTCGACAACTTTTGACCCGGTCTCGTTTTGTTCTGATTTTTTTTTTTTTTTTGTGTGTGTGTACCTATATACTATAAATTTGCAGTACTTCCGTCATAATCGATGTACGCCAATAATTTACGTAACACTGTTATGATTTTATGTAGACCCCGAACGTCGT
Source organism: Myzus persicae (assembly GCF_001856785.1). Lineage (NCBI taxonomy): Eukaryota > Metazoa > Arthropoda > Insecta > Hemiptera > Aphididae > Myzus > Myzus persicae. Next base: position 341,321 of record NW_019102150.1, on the reverse strand, counting down.
GTGTAAACTGATATTGTAACATTATATTATGTATACATAAATATTGAGCGTAACATAATACTCATCGCCGGTACTTATCTAATAATAATATTATATTTATATTTAGCAGTACTATGTATATGTATATATATGTAATATGTATGTATGGGATATCGTCTTTATCATTTGTCCGGTTCACCTATTGTTTTCGCCATCTCATTCCCCTCTTCCACCCGCACCATTGCGCACAGTCCCTGGTCCGGATGTACTTAAGTCTTTTTTTCCTTTCTCACTTTTTTCGTCATTTCGCCGAACTCTTTGAATTTTTCATCGGACCTTCAGCGATACGCCGATAATTATTATTTACTACCTTCGCCGTATATAGGTATATATATACCGCGTTGGTACTATATTCTTTTCTTTTTTTAATGACTTTAAACTTTTATAAACTTTTCCGTGCACCGTGGCGTGGCGTGGCGGCATAAAGAATATAGTTTAAGCAATTCAATTCGCCGAGAAGATTTACGACAGACGCTGTGCCGACAAGAGCAAATAAAAAAAAAAAAATGAAAATACGGCAATATTTCGTTATCATTAGTTACAAATTGTATTCGTAGGGTATACTGTAAGTAACGATTTAATACACTATACCTATGTAAGTCTCCGACGACGTACAAACGTTAAATATTAAGCCCGCCGAATGTATGATGTCTTATAGATTTCTTTATACCTAGCTAGGATTGCAGTGTATTGATTTTACTATGATGGTTTTTTTTTTTATCCGAACACTTTTTATTTCTGATGGACGCTAGGTTTGCTGTATACAGAGAAGATTCACTCGGCGTGTTCGGACAGTGTACTTTTAGGATGTAATTTTTCGATTTCCTCTATAGTTTTCCCTGGGACCATGAAGATATGTCGGCGACCAACCATTAATCGTATTTCGATTGCCACGATTTTTTTTTCAGAATTGTATATCACATTACACCCAGTATAATATATAGAAACAGGCGGCGTTATGCGTAGTGCCCGACTCTTCCGGTTCTGTATCCTGCTCTGTTTTTTTTCTCTCCCACTTTTCCGGACTTTTTTATACCACGCTCGATATGGAAAAAAAACAACATGTATATATATATATTTATATTTAACATTTAATCCGATTCCTAGTGTAATGCACACAGGTAAGTACGCTAGTCGTTCGCATATAATACGTGCATGCGCTCTTCACAACAACTTGACGTGCCGGAGCGTTTTTCCGCCAATTTACCTAATTGTTACGCGCATTAAACAAACGCGCGCCCGTCCCGTATTCGCCGTACCGTAAATAATACAGGACAAGTTAAATAATACGCGCAACCCGCGTGAACGTCAGAGAAAGAGGAACGTCTGCGACTAGAAATCCCGAGTGCAGGTCGATCCGGTTAGCGTGTTTCGACTCTGTCGGCCTTTTTTTTTGGGGGGGGGGGGGGGGGTTTCGTAGTAATGTTTTTTTTTTTCACAACCTTATGAGTGCAGCCGTCACCCGAGCCGCTATTCTATAATAAAATATTATCTATGTACATCGTGTGTGCACGCGTAATATATTATTAAAAACGGTGTCCAATAAATGTCTAACCCGGATTCCTCCGAATATATATGTGTAATATGTGTAGGTAATGTGTATACGGAATGGTAAACGTTTTGCGAATATTTCTCGTTATCCGTCTCCATCGGCGTGTAAAATACCTACTCGTAATTCGATGCGTGATATGCACCCATCATGATATTGAAATCGAGTTGTCGACCATTTAACGGCGTGTTGTTATCGAGATTCAACTCGAGTAGCTTCTAAATTAATACACTTTTGTATACTTATGATAGTGTGGGGTTTAAATGATGTGGGGGTATGATGATTTGAAAATTATACATAACATATTAATATTATGGTTATCAAGGTGAATTCATTGAAACTTTATAAATTGTGAAAATTGTAGTAGTTAGTACTATTATCCTACGAAGGTTAATTATATTGATTTAGATGCGTCAACATTTTCAAAAAATTAATTGTATGCCTCCATCACTAGGTAATCCTTAATTGAATAAAAATCTTATATATTTGAAAATATGGTCCTTTTATTTAGGTATTATACGCACATAAGTTTTAAATGGAATACATTTGGGTGAACACCGATTATGCTCGATGAATCATCCTGTATATTATATAATATATGCACTTCCACTTGATAACTTGTCTGTTATTTGGTTCTTCGTGACATGCGATACCTACGTCAGCAAAACAGATGACGGCTCGCGCACTATCTAGATCTACTCGACGTCGTTGATGTATATTTACATTTATGTACGTAATATGAACAGAAAACGACTGTGTGCTTATTATTTTTTTTATAATTACAATCACTGCTCCACTAACACGGGGTTTCTATATTATGTTCTGCTGTTGAGACTTTTTTTTTCGTAATTTTGTTTGTCTGACAGTGGTTGTATTGGTTTTGTTATCTGCCTGTCGTGTATTCAATATTATAAAGCCAAAGCCCAAAAAAAAAAAAAAAAAACGGTTTGTGTGCGCAAGTATTTTATTGAAATAATAATAATACAGTGACATGGCCCGTGTATACCTATGTATTTTAGTTTTCGTTTTACGTTCAAATCGTTTGTCATACTTTTGAACACTACTTGTAAATATTGGTATTTCGAAATATTGTTCTCTCCCTCACACTGTCAGTATAACAGCTTTTGTATTTTTCTTTGGATGTATTAATAACTTTAATATACTTTTATGTATTTGTGTGTGTACAGATGTTGTATAGTTGTGTATGGATTGACGGATAGAATTCCGTCAAAAAGATTGAACGTATAATTAATTTGGTATAGTATAAATGATAATTATTATTAATCCTTGAATATAATATGGATGAGATAAGAATTTTTTTTGTTTTGTTTCCGTGTGGCTCTCGACTCTGGAGAAGTATAATTTAATATGCCACCCACTTAAGACTCCATCTCGTCATTTTTTTTATCACTTGATGGCATTTAATAAACTATACCGAGAACCGTGGTCTGTGATCAAGTTGGTTGCAGCTACCAACAATTTAAAATCAAAAATCAACCAATAAAGCTTATTTTAAGAAGTAACTATAAATAATTATCAGTGACTGTGGCCACTTGTAGCCTCGATTGTGCATTCAACACGACTTATACTACATTACTTACGAATACGTAAAGCTGCAGTTAGCCTACACGGATATTTTGTTCGATTTTCGCATACCGCAAGCCCGTTCGTCTAATAAAAATATATTGCGGTGCGTGGTGTGGGTGACGATTTTTTGCTCCGCACATTTTGCAGTGGGCGAATATCATTATCACAATGACGTCAAAATCCGACACTTTCAACTATATACGGTATAACTAGGTTTTACGATAAGAGTTTTGCGGTGAACCCGGCCGAGTAGGTAGGCATGAGCGGTTGCGGACGACTTAAATGTACCACCTACCACACGCATACATTTTCCACGCCGTATAGTCTGGGGGAAACGCCAGTTTTCCGCCAAAGTCCACGCTCTCTTGCAATCGTTATTATACGTCGCCGTGCAGAATAATATTATAATATATAATATACCGCCTTGACAATTATTATGATTCTGCGCCGGACCCGGGCGGAATACCAATAAGTGTATATCATTATTGTGCAGCGCGTTTTATCTCCGTACCTACCTACATTTTATATGTATAATATTATATACGCATCTCGACAGTAACATATATGTATCGTAATCGTGTGCTACATACGCCGTGTGTCTAGTCTTCTATAAACGATATATAATAATACGTGTACACACGCCTATCCACCACATAGATACGGCCGTGATGCGTATATGGCGAACACACCTACATATGTGGACGACACGAATAAAGTTTATTCCCTTTAGCGTACATGTAGTGTGTAATATTATTTAATTTTTTAAGCATATCATATTTTATAATAATGTTATGCATACGGTGTGGTATGTTAAACGCACCGTAATATCACGGTAAAACTATTTTATCATCATCTCGTGGGTTTATTATAAGAGTATAATAATATTATGCATGCTCAATATCCGTAACGGTGTCCGAATGCCGATTTAGCCTCACTTGCATGCATTCAACGTTTAAAATTGCATTTCGACGATTACAACTTGACGGTGCGCGGGCAAAGCACAACATTACGCTCTCGGGAAACGAAAAATACGCCTCATTTCTGCGTGTCGACCGTAAACGATTTTTCATTCTTCATAATCAACTATACCAAGTTAGATACCTAGTAAATTATACAACAATAATTTATCCATTTGGCGGTATGGCATACTTATATGTGCAAACGTGGTATTGAAACATACAGTATACAGTGTAATAATCGAAAACTTACCGAAATCGATTTATTCCTTTTTTCCTTTGTTTTTACCCGCGCTACGTCCATACAATCGTCCTAATAATAATATTATATCGTATACCTATTACGTTATTGTATGCAAATACACTAATTATCCATAGATTCAAGTCAAAAACAGTTTTGTACCGAATATATACTTAAAAACCCCGCCGAACGTGCGGTACCTCGAACAAAATATACAAATCTCTGTCAGAGTGATTTCTCATTTTTAACAAAACTTTTAATTTAATTTTTTTTTTGTAACTTACGGTTTTCGAATTATAAAAACAAAGTTAATGGTTTTATTGAAAAGTCTAACTAAAAGTTCTAGCTATACTAGAATAGCGCCGGCAGGATACTATAATTATTTTGTTGCGTATCGTTTTTATTTACATTTTTAACTAATTTCGTCGGCAAAAAAACTGAGTTTTCCGTGAGATCGATACACACTTGCGGCGTTGCTCCCGATTTGTCCCTGCCGGCACGGCATTGGCGTGTAACGACTATTATTTATTACCTAGTTCAAAAGTACAGAACTCGGCGCAGTCGCTTATTTTTCGCTTTTTTCTCTCTGAAATATTAATATTACTTTTTTTTGCAGACATTTACGATTAATGCAAATTGTGTATTTACATTTAACGGTAAGTTAATTGTCGATAAATTTCGTTCGTTTGGGTTATTTTTTAACGTTTAAATTATTGTAAAAGTATATATTGATGTATTTCTACAAGCAATAATAATTTTAGTACTGTTTATACGCTTCCCATTCATGGTTGTCTATTTGACTCTTATTTCGCAATACTTCAAGATAATTTTGTCTGCGAATTCGTGATTATTTTATGTTCGTACCTAATGTATTGTGGTACCTACTCTATGTATTTGCATTTCGTTTTTTATAATTTTCGGGCACCTGCAATGGTATAAACAGTTGTTATTTAAGTTTAATGTTTGTATATAGACATAATATTATGGCGAATAAAAGGTACATACAACTACCCGCATATAAAAATTATCATCCATAGCGGTCGTATTTGTACGTACATGTTGGATATAACGATGAATTAACATGTGTTTTATAAAAAAAATAGTATGGAATATAAAAGATTCGATTATTATTATTATAACGCCCGGACCGGACCGGTGCTTGGAATACGCCGTAATAGTTTAACCGTTCGGCCCGAAACAAAAAGCAATTATTATTAGCGGTGGACTTACCGTCACCCCCTCCCCCCACCCCACCGCCACGACTCACCGCCGCATTATTATTACACAACCCCTCGAGGACAGCGGGTCGCGCCGAGCAGTCGGTCGGCAACTGTACTGTAATATAATATAGTATAATGCCGTCGTCGAAAAAGCGCAGTAAAGTTATGTACACGTTATTATAATGGTACCCCGTGTACGGCGTGCGTCTTGTATAAGTAATAATAATAATTATACGACGAAAATAATAAAAAATAAATTTAACAACGATTAATTATATCGTAGAAAGCGTAGTGTGTACTATAATAATAGCTGATATTTTGTTGACGAGACGCGCTATTGTTGACAACTCGTGCTTGCTCCTCGGGATGTGGCGTCCGGAGGCCGGGTGATGTTTTTTAAAATCATTTCGGTTTTCGACCCACCTCTGCCATACCAGTTACAGTAAGTGTTTGTTGTATGACAAACACATTGTAATAATAATTATGTGACCATTCGAAAACATTTTTTTTCTAGATTGTTGTTTCTTGAAATCCGATTTTTTGGGAAAAATTTTTATTTTGCAACAAATAAATGGACATCGGTTCACTTTTTAATTTCGAAAAACAAAAAGTGGAAAAAAGTTTATTTGCTGGGACAAACGTTGCGAGCGAGATACACGCCCATACAAGTATATGTAGCAGCAGTGAATTCAAACAATCTATTTTTATTATATTGTGCTCTATATAATATCGCGTATTTGCAGTGTCACGACGAGACTTGAAACGAACTGGCGTGTTATAAGTGGATTCGACCCTTTCATTCAGGTTCAAGCAAGCAAGGGCCCTTTATATATGATATTTTGTTCAAAGTAATTTCGACTCGACTGTTTGAATACAAATTGAACAGCTATATAATAGGAAAACTGAGATATTAATATAAGCGTATAACGATTCTATAAAATAGTTATAGGTACCAACGGATGATTTTACAACATTATAATGACCACTGTTCGGTGGTTAATTTATTTTGATTAATTTGAGAAGCATCCGATTTTCTATGTCAAAACGAGTATAGTTCCGCTGCGAGAAAAATGCGTAAGGTTATCGAGCGGGTCAAGTGCACTTGGACGTGTCACTGCGAGACCTAATTTCTGTATAAGATAAATATTGTGTTATTGTACACGCATACCACAATAGTAATTGTCACGGGAAATACAATATAATAGTATAAATAAATCGGAAACACTGCTTGCACGCGACCACTGGGGCATTATAACAGAGGAAAAGCTTTGGAGCGTCAGAATAATGATTATTGTTATTAATTGCACTCAAATACGTATTTTGTATCAACGGTTGAGCCATTTGAGATACTTTTAGGTTCTGTAACTTCGGACTACTTAAGTTTGTGGCTGCCAGTTTTCGATTTCACTAGAGATACTCGCGACTGGGTCGTTGAAATCTGTTTCAACTACACAAAACTTGGTGGCGACAACAATATTCATTCGATCGCTGTTAGGAAGGGAGAGTAGTCCGTTTTTTGTATGTCCAGGGCTTGACGTTTATTTTCCGTGACCGTTCAGAGTAGCATTTACTGCGAACGGCTGCTGCAGCCTTTGTAAACGATATAATACGCGTGTTTGAATCGTCCGGTATAAAGAGGACGTCGTACCCGCATATTTCGTATCCGCCGTATACGGTTATATTTTACACTACAAGGGGCTCGTAAAGTCGTTATATAACATATTAAACGCCTGAATGATTTTAAAAATTTAAATTAACTCTTCTCATAACTTCAAAATTAAAATATCCCTAACTATAAAAAAAACTTAGTGAAATTCAAAGCTGGATTATACTGAACTTAAAATTTGGAATTATAAATATTCGAATTTATCACTATCGAACCGAATGCATTTTCCGTGTAAATTAAATACGAGAACGCGGTTCCAATAACTGACACGTGACACGTTACCGTCAGTCTCGCCCAAATCGAGTCCTCGTCAAGTTACAATCTAGAAAACAAACCCAATGTCCTTTCTTATCTGCAGTCTCTTCTACGCATCATACAGTAATATAGCTATAGTATTAGAAAATATGGCAGGTAAATTTGCTCAAAATGAATTCAGTGTTTAAAGTATATGCATACCAAATATTACCCGTGCTATATTAAGATGCGATTTCGTTTTGATTTCGAAAAATATGCCGGCAGACACGACGTACCTCTATATATTCGACCACCTGTCCTACTAAAACTGTAGTACTTGCGAGTGTACCAACGACGACAGTAAATTGTATGTTTTAATATTATGCAGTACAAAACGATACGAATAGATACGCATTTTGTTGTGGGGCGAATGTTCGAATTTATGTATGCGAGCGGCGGACGGACGGGACGTGGACGATTGAATATCTGTCCGTTTTCTGCCGTCCGTATAATTTCGTTTAATTCGACGTATTACAATATCGTAAGCCTTCGTCAAGCCGGAGGTCTCTCCGGGTTTAATGCTCGGAAAAGGGACACACGACCCGGACACTATTTATACATACATGCTTATATATATATATATATGTTTGTATCTATAATATCCAACTGTAATTGTATAATGTCCTATAACGGCGTTACGAGAGTTTATTGACGAAAACGTACTTTTTGCGCCGACGATTATATTAATCATCGATACGCATTCCACCCGCGTGCAGCGTGTGTATACATACTATAAAATAATATGACATCAGGATGTTTATTGATTGTGTATAATATTATATAGTAATTAAATCGTTGAAAATGTTTTTTTCTTTTTTATTCGTGTAGACTAATGTACCTACATCATAATAAATATATAACGGTATACGTGGCCTCGGAATTTCCACGGTTCATATTTTTGTTTTTTTTTTGTTTATGTCTTCCGCGTTAACACCCCTACAAAAATATTATATTTTATAATACCGCAATCGGTATATAAATGTGTTGCACTGTCGTATATGATATATTACGACTAATATGTCCCACTCGTATAATATGAGATCTGTGTTTCGCGAATGCGTTTCACCTACGGCGGTTGAATTATTATCATTGTGTGCACCTACTTACTAACTATATTTATTACATTATACTCATGGGCATTTCGATTTTGTTTTTGTCTACAGGTATTGTTTCGTCCAATAACTTGTGGAGCGCAAGACTGAGACACCAAAGACATCTGTTGGACAAGACGCCGATCGCAGAACCGTACATATCCAATGAATACACCACGAATCCGGTGAGTGTTCGAATCTGTTGCGTTCTTTTTGATCTCGAAATCAAATTTATATTATATTATAATGTGTGTGTAAGAGCCCCGAGTGGTTTGTATATCGGGATTGGGACGAGAATAAGTTCTGGGAAAAGTTATTATAATACAACCCGTTCCGTACAGAAACTCTCAAAACCCTTCAATTTTCTTCTATGACAGCTGTATGCATAGGTATTAGTATTAATATAATTGTACAATTTCGAGCAAGGACTCGTGTTATGGTATTTTAATCATAAAATTTACACGTCGATTCGTTCGCTCAAAGTGCATTTAAATATATTATACATTTATATATCACGTCATTTCGTTCATTGCGTCGATTGTTGATTAATTTTGGGCACTCGATACAATTCTCAGTGGATTAGTATATGTTACCATCATTACATATAATCGTGTATGCTTTGGGCTCGTTCCAGACATTTAAACGTTATCATTTTCAACAATGAATAGGGGATGAAATATGACACTGATTTTTATTCGATGCTAACAACAATAGAGGCTTATTTTCATTGATATAGTAAATGTGCTCGTCGTTTGTGCTGCGTTGAAATGAAACTTGTTTAAAACTTGGCAACGCACGGACGTATACAATACATGCTATATAAGACAGTATATCGACTGTTCGCTGCCTTCTTCAAAAACCCCACAACAATGTATTATTATCTTACTCACAAAATTAACAAAGAATAATAATATTTTGTTTTTCGTGTATTTGGATTAATGCCAAAGCTGACAGTTGTGTTATCGATGAGAAAAGAATTAACGTTTCTATATGACGAATTCGGACTTAGTGCACGATATAAACTATTCGGATTTCGAAATGGTTATTTATCTTTATTACAATGTTATTATTTCCGTTCAAATGAATTCATAACGTTCGGAAAATCAGTTGGTTTAAAATATCTGAGAGTGAGTACCTACTACCTATACAAGTAGTAATATTCAAACCATGTATTAACACAATAACTATCGCCAAAAACGTTTTTGTTCACCTTAATGTATACCTTTAAAATAATTCTACCCCCTCCCCCATATTATATTATTATTACGCTCATGTAAAATTCTTCGTATCAATTAACTTGACGTTATGACTTCCCTCGCAATGATGCTATTATGTTTTGAATAGTGTTTAATTCCGTTGAAATACAAAAGACGGATTTTGATTCCGTTTTGAAACAACAGACCTTGTTGAGTTTTATTTATATAAAACGTGTTATGCATACACATTTCCATTGTAACCCAAGAATGTATACTATTCCCCAAGTCCCGCTCGGAACGATAATAATATGAATGATACTTAAAACAATATCGTACGAGGAAATATTAAAATGCATTTTTGAAAATCGGTACACAATACTCAACCACATATTGTTGTTGTCGGTGGTTTGCAATGTCTAAATATAATAGTGTGGATTGTCGTACTAAATTAGTTGTTGAAAAATAATACCATTTAATTGTATACGCGTTGGCCGCTGATTAATTTTGTTGGAAAGTCTGAGTAAAGGAGTTATGACAAAATGTAATAACAATAAGAGTTTGACTGTACCGGATAAGTACTTGGTTGTACATTCGAAAAAAATCGTACGAATTCGTTTCGATTTCGACCATACTATCTGTGTATAACGATCTGCTGCAGTATATTATGTGTATTATTATTGCTTTAGCGTATGATAATAAAACTACGTGTACCAGTGGCTTTCTTAAATTGAAAAACATTGCCAAGTCGTCATCGATTCAACACATTTCCATTGGTAAAAATGTTTTTTTATTATTATTATTATTATGTGAGAATGCATTTCGAGTAGTGTAATACAGTGGCGCATATACATATAAATTTATCCATCTATGTATAGTGTGTGTGTGTGTGTGTGTGTGTGTGTGTGTGTGTGTGTGTGTGTGTGTGTGTGTGTGTGTGTGTGTGTATGGAGAGAGAGAGAGAGAACGCGAGGTACCCGTGTGAGCATATATCATTTTTTTATTTTATTTTTTACTCGACAGACTCGCGTATATTATATATATTTATTACACGTGCGTGCGTGTGTATTTTCTGTTTGGGGTTTGTTTTGTATATAATATGATACAACGACGAAGATAGTATAATATTGTATACGTGTATAATACGCTGTGTGTGGACGGCACCGGCAGCGTGCCCGTACGAGTTGAACAGAAGTTTTTTTCCACTTATTCGATTTACTGCAACGCGCGTATGCTGCACACCAGCTTTACGGATATCGTTTTACGTTCATAATAGGATTTGTGGCGGACGCGTAGATATAGATATGACGATGCCGAGAGATAGTAAAATTGAGAGAGAGAGAGAAAGGCGAAACTTTTCACGCGCATATACCGTCGGCTGCAGTGGCGCGTTAGTGGAATTAGAATTAAAAAAATGTATATATATATATTATATATACATAAATAGAAGTTGATAACCATGTTCTGCAAATGACGGGAGAAGTGCCCATCTACCGCATATATACGTATTTTCTTTTTTCGCGTGACCGGCCGAACCGTTTTCTATAGACACACACATACACACACATATATATATATTATATATTGTTTTTCCTCCTATACAATATAATAACACGTAGGTAGGTATGTGTTTAATATATGTATATATATAACAATAATACACCATTTGATGCGGTGTGTTCATTTTATAATTTTTTTTTGTGCCCCCGAGTACATTCTGTTGGCGCAAAATGACGGTATTAATTACGAAAATTACCCAGAGGATTGCGTGTCACTTTTGGTATTATATGTATGCCGTCGTGGTTGTACGCAGTAGTGTCGTACACACCATTTATGTATGTGCTCGCCAAATCAAAATAATAACACGGGGAACAATCTCATCGCCACCATACATATATGCATACCTTCGTGTGTCTGTTTGGTGACGGGTTTAATAATAATGATAATAATAACAACAAGCGTGTAATGGTGTGCCCACGCGCTCACGAGAACCGCGACTGAAATAATACAACAATAATGGTCTTATATTTTAGATTTAAAAGTATTTTTGTTCGCCTGTGTATTTTTTCCTGTCAATTGTTGTTTTAATATACTGTTGATGTTGTTTTTGTGTCGTCTGGCGCCCGATCGAATCGAGCACGACGGTTGACGATATTATTACGAATGTCAGTATAGAAAGAATCTGAACTATAAAACTATCGTTAGTGCTCGTACGGCTCACTTCATCGGCATTCCTCGCTATATGTACAATTGTACGACCATCATGAGTCATGGCATTCAGAAAACGCCCGAACTGCAGTCGTCAATCGGTGTTATAGAATTTAGCCTGTTGGGTACGTTGATAACGTTTTAAGAGGCCAAATAATATTCAATTATATACTATTTTTGATCTTTTCTTTTTTTTTTATTCGTATGGTTGTAGTACCACACACATTTACTTGGTGTACCAGTTGAAATTCAAAATTTAACCTTTTGTGAATTCTTTGCTTACTTTGGAGCACAAAATGATCATTGCAATTTATAGTGAACATCATAGTGTTTAATATCATAACATTTATAGTGCATATTTTCTAATCTAAAATTATAAAATGTTTCGTGATGTTGATACGACTGAAGTAACGATTTTCAAATGGGTTATCTCGGTCTCCCAGAAAATGTCATACCCGAGCAACCTGATGCCGTCTCAGTACTTTGAAGTATTTAATATCATCAATATTGTACTTGCTGTCTAATACCAGTGTTGCATTTCTGATCTTATTTATTATCACTCTTCTTGCCCAGATACGTGGGATTATAACGTAACGATCGTATGGTCCAAAAAATTGGGCATGAGCAAATAATAGCGCGTGGTGATTATTAATAATGTAATACGTATAGTGACCACTGATAACATATAAATACATTCAATGGATGAACAGATTCTACCAATAATAACGGGATGCAGGAGGATCAGAACATTTCCCTTGGCATAGAAAGTCTCTTTATAGTATTTAATTCGACTCGCGTACTTATATAGTAGGATTTACAGCGATATAATATGTGTGGTGCCATCGAAGGACGTTCGTCTCTTCGACTTTTTAGCTTTTATTAGGTATATATTTTACGGCACGCTTTGAGGACATCAAAACAATATAATAATATATAATGTATTGATGAAGACGCGTTTTCTTATGGTAGCGTGTACTCGTTATTTGTTGTGTTATTGTTTATGATGTATTGTCTGCTGTGTATAACATTCACCGAAAAAGATTCGGAATCGATCGGATGCTGAGCAGCTCGCCCGCCGTTTCTGCGTGTCTCTATATATATATAAATATGTATACGAACGGGCAGAGGTTCGTTCCAGTTCGTTACGTTCTTTTCCGGCGTGTACGTTCGACTCGTGGGTTCAAGGATTACCCGTTTAATCAGCTGCTTTATAGTCTGTCAAAATGTCTATCTCCGCTACAGTCGGGTTGTTACATGCTATATATACACAATTCGTCGTAGTATATCCGTCGCGTAAACATTGTTGATGGAATTTTTTTTATTATTATTTATTGTGCAACGTATGTGTAGGGGGATACGATATTTGTTGTACACAATCGATAGAACGAAAAAATAAAAAAAACTATAATATTATATTATATACATCTGCAGATAATAGTCGAGAAACAAAATTTCAACAAAATATGCTGTCCGATTTTCCTGATGCTATCTAGCGTACTTATTTTACCATAACATTCGATCGTGAACTTAACCTAATCTATTATACCATTACATTCCATCGCGAACTTATAAGCGCGTTTTGTTTTTAGTCATTGTCACAGTTGACAAACTCAATAGATATAGTCTTGTATAATATATAATATCGTTATAGAGATGGAATATGAATTGTCTTACAAGCGGCGTAAGGTACGATTTTTCAAATTTTAGGAAATAACGCAAATCCCCGGGTTAGTTTAATTTTCCAGGTATATAATTTGTTTACTATAATATAAAATATATAATTATAATAATTTACCTACGGGTGTAATTAAATACATAGTTATACATTATAATAGCGGTTTAAAATTTTAATTGAAGACGGTTATTGTGTGTATAATTTTTCGTCTATTGTATTACGTAATTCTTAGAGACCGGTCAACCATTAAAATTCCATTTAGGACTTAAAATCCCTTTTAAGCCCAAGTCGTACATTTAAAATGCACTTGGTATATATAATAGTATATTAAAAAAAAAAAAAAAACACTCATTAAAAATCGTTTAAAATCAGTAGACGGTCGCTGCTTTAATATTCTTTCCGCCGACTTTCCCGACAGATGACTAATTGCTTTAGAAGACTTTTTTCGCTTCTTATTCACACCTCGGGACACTGCTATTATTTATTCGTTATTATTACTTTTAATCTTGCTGTGCGCCGTGACTCTTGCAGTGGTATTAGTGAATATTTAATTACAATCCGACGAAAATCGTTGCATTCTAGGATTTTTCATCGATTCGTCTGCATCCGTCACAATGCGAAATATGTAGGGTATATAACATGTAATTTCCGTCTTTATGAGTTTAGTGGTTCGCAGCGGACGTTCCGTTTTAATTGATCTATAAACGAGTGCTCTTGGACTGCTGCATCCTGCGTGTACGTCCTATTCGCTCAACTCGCCTCGCTCTTCTGTTCCGAACGCCACCATTAATCCTTCGCCCACCTGATCTACGACCCGCACAGTAATTATACGCGTGACCCAGCAGGGCCGTTTGCATTTTAACCCACAAAGATCGAGCCGAGTATAGGTACCGCATTGGAGCGTAGTCCGTCTAGGTCGTCACATAGTGTATCCATATAATATTCAAAAGCTCATCCGCGTAATTGATATCGGCAAATGTTCGACAAAAGCTGCACGGCACGTGTCTCGGCACGATGCACCACGCTGCAGGTTTTTGTGTGTAAACATATAATTACGTGTTTAAATGCCTATAATAATATGCATTGTTGTGTAGCGGCTTAATCTGCTGCAGCAGTACGCAGGAAATCGTAGCGTATATATATATCATATAATATGAAGCAGATCTCTTTCCTGTCCATGATTTCCCGCAACATGAAAACATTTTATAATTATTTTTCGTGTTATATTTTCAGGACAACCGAGGATTTGGTCCAAAACTTGGATTGACGGTACAGGACAACCACAAGCCGGTGTTTACGAGCTGTTTGAATTACCAGCCCAGCGTCAAGGAAGAACAACCGACCAACACTTATGTGTTCACCGTGAGTATAATAATATCTTAATATGTTTTATTTTCGTCTGTGTTTTGTTTGTTGACAAAAATACAACAAAATCGAACAGTTGTTATAACTCCAGTTATACATGAAAACCTATATTTCAAAACTTCGTCTGATATAATCACGTGCCATTAATACAATGGGTAGCCCTTCGCTTAATAGTCTTGATTTTATACAATTATGACAACATTATGGTATTACTGTATATTATATCCGTAGACCCGTCTGCAGCGCTGCCTAACTACATAACCTAAGTATACATTAATATTGCAGCCGGATCCGCCCGACTAACCTATACATTATTATATTA
The DNA here is from genome assembly GCF_001856785.1 of Myzus persicae. Taxonomy (NCBI): domain Eukaryota; kingdom Metazoa; phylum Arthropoda; class Insecta; order Hemiptera; family Aphididae; genus Myzus; species Myzus persicae. Next base: position 325,915 of record NW_019102150.1, on the reverse strand, counting down.
AATCCGCCTTCTTACTATATACCTATACGTGCTACTTCTATGCTTTTGGAGACTACACGCAAAGTACAAAACCGTACTGAATAAAATATTTACCCGAGCGATTTGTGGACGTAAATAATACGTCCGTGTGTCGTGTGTTGCCCGGCATCGACGCCGTGGTTACATAATAAATAGGTAGGTATGCCATATTTGGCGTGTAAATTATTACGTAACGCAACTCAAAATATAACAATTAATCCTTTAGAAAGCAACTCTATTGTTATAGACTTTAAAGTCTATTATATTGCAATTAATTAACAATTCATTTACCGAGTTATTTTCGTGATGTGTTTACTTGTTTACGTAGATATAAATTCGTTGTAAAAATAAACATCGAATTGTAGCGTTTCCGTCCAATGCATCCAATACACTTCTCTTCTTATTAATTACTAAAATAATAATATTATAATACAGCTATTGTTCCTATTGGAGTATAATCATTCAAAAGTGTATGTATAACAATATATATTATGATGACAATATTTAAACAACTGCTGTGATATAGCCGATATAGGACAACGCTCGACGAATCCAATTTTGTTGTAATACGCATTTCGCTTTACCTACGCACTCAGTGATCTGCGCTGACTCATTTGGTGCACTAATGTCTTCGGGTATTGAGTATTTTTTGTTTTTGTATATAAATTATAAACTTAAAAAATAGGAACTATTCGTTGATAGTGTAGCTAAATTGCCTAACCAAAACGCCGCGCCGCCATAATAATATTGTTATATTGAATGAAATACATAAGAATATGATTACAAGATCAAAAAAGAAACTATCAACTTTCTACGACATTGGCTTATGTGAATTTATAACACCGTTTTATAGTAATTATTACCCGCCTATCTGGTATAAAGTTTTAAATTTAAAAAATAATGATATCAATAACATAATATTTATAGAAACTTAATTTTTTATACAGCGATTGCAATAATGTCTATAGGTATATAATTCGTATAGCTATCCACCTACCTACCTAACCAATGTTAAGTTTGAACAATACTTCATTGTTCTTTAAATTAATTGATTAAATTGCTATATTATTATTGAAAAATACATCTTTTTGGAACCATTTAGGCGGTATTAAAATCCGTTTACCATTTGTTTTTGTACATCACTGTTATTACACTCTTTGAACTATATATGAGTACGCTTTAAAATAATAATCAACACTTTTAAGATGTCAATTAATTTTATATCCACCAGGCGTCCTTTTACACCGAATGAAAATTTGAAAAGATCACTAATTTGACGACAAAACAATCTAAATTAATTTATAAATCACCGCCGGGTAAATAATTGAACTACTGCTGCAGCCTTGAAATATAACAATAATACACCCCACGAAGAAGAAATTCATAGATCGATATTGTTACTACTACTAACAAGATATCTATTGTAGCTATAAATTATAATGCTATATATATATTGTAGTAATGTACTAGTCAGAAACTTATTCTAAAAATGTAAACTGTTTCATATTTTTGTCCATCGATGTATAATTAAAAGACATGGCTCTTCGGATAATATATATTTATACATATATCGGTGCGCACGAGAATATTAAATAATCGGATTAAAAATTGACTTGCGATGTCAATAATAGAGAACAATCCGACTTTAATAATTAAATAGACACGCTGTGCGTCTACCATTTATACATTAAACAAACGGTTATAAAATATTTCACAGCGTGTAGGTTGTGGTCTATATAGGTACTACACATATACAACCGCCACTACGACCTATACCTCTGCTATTATATATTATCACTACTACAACGGCAACTGTATTTAAAAGGTTCAAAAACTGCACGTGGGTCGGCATCGTGGGTAAACATATTATAATAATTGTTGTTGAATTGAATTATTTTACATACTATACCGGACCCCGATTGTTATGCGTTTGCGTCAAGTCAGCTTTATGTGGTGAAAACCCGGTGACCGTCGATACTCGATCGATTATTTTACGTAGGTTCTTATACATATATGAAGAAAAAAATGACATTATTGTAAAACCGCGTGAAATCGAAAAAAAAAATATATATATATATAGTATTATAAACTCTGTCGGACGGCATAATTTGGTTTACTATACGTTAACTGTTATTTGGCGCTAATCACGTGGTGTCCGACGAAAATTATCGACGGTTTATTTTATATTTTTAGATTGGCTTTCAATAATTGCTAGCGCGTAAGTACACGGTACACTTAAAAAAAACAATGATGCAAATAAAAAAACTACCAACACTAGTTATAACAATTATGATGTATTATCGGTGCCACCATGGTGGTTTTATTATATTAAATACTTATATTGATCACTACTGCATGTGTTGTACTGAGAATATTTTCGAATCGATTCATTTGATTAGGTTAGGTTAGGTTAGGGAAATAGAGATGATTACATTTTTTTATTGTATATAGTATTCCGACTTAAACAAAATTAATGTTTTTTCTACTCCATCACATATATTTATGTATAAAAATTTAAACCGTAGTTGAATACGATAATTTAGTTTTTAGAATTATTACAATTTGACTATACCTAACCGTATTTTTATATTATATTATTGTAGTATCGAATAAGAGCAGCGTATAAAATGTATAATTATTCTTTACTAATCTCCAAATATCAGTTTTAACTATTTGAATTAAAAATACATGTAACGCGTGTATAAAAATCTTTGTATACCTATTATAATATTATACGCATGCACTATGTATATAATTTTACCAATTTCATTTTACCCTTTCGAATGTGTAAAAAAGTAATAATATATTACCTATAATATCCAAATCGATTTCGATTAGGCAACCGTATTGTTTGGCGTACCCGTCCCAATTCGCTTTGCTCATACAATGATTATTCGTGCGAATTATAATGATAATGATCTTCAAAAATCGGTTAGGTTATTCGGTTAGGACCATAAAAACAGTTCACTATAATAATGATGATTATGTCGACGATAATAATAATAATGATAATAGTGATAAAAATGTGCGTTTCACGCTCCGATAAATCTCACACGTGTTCGTTTTCTCGTTGTCAGGTCAAAGCGTTCGACAAGGACCCACCGGACAATGGAGGTACAATCACGTACACATTTGTCAGCGCGCCCGGCGAACGTCCAAAGTTCTCCATCGACGCACAGACCGGGGAGATCACCACCCGACACGTAAGTATAACATTTATATTATGCGCTTATAGATGTACAGACGATCGGTGGCGTATTTTTCGACGTTTGGAGGGGAGGGGAAACTTTCTGTAATTTTTAGAATTCCGTTCTCGTTGCCACCAAACTATGTATTATACGTCACTGCATACCCGTTAGTCCGTAGTTGATACACCCCTTCTGGAGACCAGCGCCACAAGAGAACGAGTAGAAGGGTATGGGAAAACTTTGTACGATCAATTAATGATCCTATTTATTTATGATTAAACTAACTTGTAAAGGGATATTTGAAAACTATATCAAACACTAATAATAAATGAAAAAAATTGATGTGGGATACGTGTTTTTTTTCTTTATAGACCATAATGTTATTAAATATTAATCACGATAATAATATATATTAAACAATTTATTCTATAGATACACGGTGGTGTATTGATTACCTATTAAAAATGCTTTTGGTTGCCGTAAAAAAAAATTTAACTTTTCGGGGAACGTAAAAAATCACCGCGATCGTCTGTGCCGAGCAAGTGATAATGTTATGTCACCGATCAGGCCCCTGATCTAACCATTTCTGCGATGTTTGTTGTTCGCAGATGTTCGACCGAGACGAACCGACTCGCGAGAAAGAAGTGTACCTGTCTGTGAGAGCCACGGACAACGGGAAACCGCACCTGGACGACGTGTGCACCATCAAAGTGACCATTCAGGACGAGAACGACAACTCACCGGTTTTCGACAAAGTGGTGAGCATATTGTTATTCGCATAAAATGATGTGATATCGTGCGGTCGCATACATTCGCGTGATCGTGCAGTGGGTGGTGCGGTAATCGGTGCGATTATAACAACAACTACCCTCCGTCCGTCCGCACCCCTCATCGCTGCAACCGCAAACCGTATGCGCTTCTGTCTGTATTAATACCGTCCGGATGCAGTTCGCCAACTGCAACCGTGTATTACATACAAACGAATCACCAACACGATATGATGACATTATTACTACTACTACCACTGTTATTATTACTGTTTTTATAACATATTGCCTGTATTGTACATACATCGAATCCAGGTCTATCGAGGATTCAACTACAAGGTACGACGTGCTTTTGCATGCGCCCCGCCGAATATAATAATCATTAATTCGCCGTGTTTCTTTTATTTTTTTATTTTTTATTTTTTATTTTCTTCTGCATGGATTTCGTTCAGATACAGACTTGTGTTTTCTATTACTTATGTATTCGATATCCAACATAATATTATGTATTGGAAATTGTTATCGTGTTTTTTTTCTATCAATACGTATGACGTGATCGTCTCCATCGTTCAAGATCAATTTTTTTTTTTAAACTTTGCTGAACGTAATTTTACAAAATACGTTTGGAATGCATGCCGCATGTTATTTTGTTTTTATAATATTTTATTTACTATCAGTTTGTTGCTTTAAAACGGCTGTTACAGTCATATTATATGATGTATGTGCAGTAGTTGATAAATTGTTTTTTTTTTTTTAAGAACTACGTTGAATCCGTACCCCAAGACTTGCTGTCCAAAAGCGAAGTGATGAGGATATCGGCTACGGATATTGACGATGGTATAAACAGTGCCATACAATACGATCTGTCGCCCAGAATGCCTCAGGACTCGAATTATTTCCGAATCGATCAAAACACAGGAGTCATCTACTTGGATCGCGCAATCGACGTACGTATAATTATATCATATTATTGTGCACCGCAATCGAATCGATTTTATCTTATTTTTTATTTTTTTACCTGATATTATATGTAATATATATTAATATAATTTTAAATTTAAATTTATAATTAATATAATTTTTATATTAATATTATTTTAGCGAGATCCTGGCTACAAGTTCAAGATGCGGGCCACAGCCACAGATCAAGGTTTGGTTCCCAAGTCGGCCACGATGGATCTAGAGATCTTGGTGGTCGAATCGCACAAAAAAGCACCGACTTTCATATCCGTTCAACCCGACGGAATCATTTATCTACCGGAAAATCTGACTAATTTCAGTTTTGACATTGCCACCATCATCGCAGCGTAAGTTGTGTCTCGCTCCATGTAATAATTTATGAGCCAATTCCATAAGAAAAAAACAATTTTCGTGACTGTGAAACGATGCTATAATTTATTGTCGGGTTTTGCCCGGCCTCTTTATATGCAGATCGAACACTGATGAAAAATCGCCGGTTTTCGAATTGGTGCCTGGCCGGACGGAACAATCAAATAAATTGAACACTTTCCGATTGGAATCCGAAGGCAACACCGCTCATATCAGATTATCGAGACACATGGACTACGAATCGATATCCGAGTACATTCTTAACATTCGAATACAGGTAAAACGTTTGTGTTGGTTACATAATATTATATTTCGCTGCATATTATAATCTACGTTAATATTATATATATAGTATATACATACGTCGACCGACAACCCATGAGTGTATATATAGCTGTTTTAATAATAACAAAAGATTTTAATGTATGTGTGTATTATACCGCAGCCCTGTCTGGCGTCTACAGTATATTTTAAGAGGACGTTCCCCTCGCATAATATGTGTGTGTTGTCTGTTTCTGTCTTATAAATACGTAAAACACAGCAAATTTGTGTTCAGCTGAATCTGTCAAGCGTCGTTAATTTTAATTTAAGGATGATTTATTGACTTTCTATAATATATACTATTATCTAAATTTTTAATCGATATTTCAATTGTAAAGCGAGTGAGTAACATAAAAAAATTATTACATTTTACATAAAAAAAAAATAACAAAAGCTCGTAGAGATCCTCAAGATTATATAAATTAGGTTTACCTTTAAGTTTCATAATTATAGGCCAATTCATTATAATATTGAAACTAACAAGACAAAATGGATTCTTGTGAACGTAAATTTGATGAGTTCTTCGTTGGTAAGACGGAGATAATACATAATGCGAGTATACAGATTGCAGTCTCATCGTGTTTGTCCTTGTGCTGAAACAATTTTAATTACTATTTGAATACTATTAATTAAAATTAATGATACTACTTTTAAAATGTTATTGACTTAAATCAAATTAGCTCCGTAAACCGGCCATTTCAGATTAAAAAGTAACCCGATAGCCCAAATTATTTTTCATCGTTTCGTCGGAGAAAATATATGAGATAACAATACAATTTGTTTTTGTATATTATAATTATAATATAAGAAACGATTGAATTGAGTTTTATTTAAAAAAAAAAAATAAATACCATTGAAAGATACCCGTGAAAGATAAATTTGTCAATAAATCTGAAAATTATCATACTTATGCCTCCTCCCCTCCCCTAAAAAAAATATTTTTTCTATTTATAAGTAGGTACACCGCTATAAACGCTATAGCGTTTCTATATTATCGTGTATTGTTTACATATTTAATACTCGTGATTATTTCATCAGAACAAGCACAATCTGGCGGCGGAACACCAGTTGAACATCCAAGTGGAAGACGTAAACGACAACATACCGGTGTTTACCGAGGTCGTGTCGGGTTCCGTTTTGGAGAACGAACCGGCCGGCACAGCCGTAATGCAGGTCCGAGCGATCGACGCCGACTCGAGCATGGCCAACAACCGCGTCACTTACGAGTTGGCCGACAACCGTGATTACTTCGCCATCGACCCGTACACCGGTAACATAACCACGGTTGTGATGTTCGACCGCGAGAAACAAGACGTGTACAACGTCAAGGTGATCGCTACGGACAACGCGCCCTCTGCGCTGTACTCGACCGGTGAACACAACAAGGGTGAGTACAAGGGCGCGACGAATGTCGTCGTCTCTCTTTTGGTAGAATGCTAATAATTATAATTAACTGAAGATGACAGGGTTGGTGACTATTGGGAACACCCTCCAAGATCGATCTTAATAAACCTCAATTTTGGTATAAACAAGTTTTTGATAGGTACTTAAAGTAACCATAATATATTATGGTGGACGGTGCAGTGTTTTCTGCTGCCATGAGAATTATATTCTTCTCAATAATAAAAACAAATTATATTGTCAAATCGATTGGTCTAAAAATAAACTGTTCACCCAATTTCGTATTATATGTTATAATCGTTGAGAAAACGTAGAAAGATGTGTATGAAATGATGCATCGGGAAAAAATTATTGAGAATATTGTATTTAAATTGAATTGCTTGAGAATGAAAATACAGAAAATATTAATAAAAGATTTTTGAAGCGTCTCATTTTCTAACATCGAAACTTAATTAAAAACCATACGCTTGTTTTGCACGCCGAATGTTGTATTTGAAATTATTTGAATACCAACCCAAATAGTGGGAGGAGTTGTAGACATAGGATCTAGGCCACGAATGCGTGATCATAATATGTTTGCAGAAAAACGATGAAGATATAATCCCTCCCCGAAACATATTTATAATTACGGCCACTGGCTTGATTTAACTGTTATAAACGTAGAGTCGTATTAGTATAACGATAATTAGTAACCCTCTTTGCAGACGTTCGACCAAATAAACAACTCTTACCGTCACGCCCACGCCTTTACTAAAGCTCCACAACTATATATTATTCACTGTGGTGTTATGTATTTATTTACTTCTATATATGAAATGTTGTTGAGCAGGCGAACAAGTGTTCCGGATCGAAATCGCCGACAAAAACGACCATCCCCCTCATTTCACGCAGTCCGTCTACGAAGCCGAAGAAATACCGGAAGACGCCAACTTGAATGCTCTGGTCACGGAAGTAAAGGCCTTAGATGACGACACCGCGTCCCCAGTCACTTACAGCATCGTGGATGGCAACATCTACAACGCGTTCCTGATCGAAAACACGACCGGAAAAATCAAAGTTAACAGTCAGCTGGACTACGAAAACATCACTAACGTAAGGAACCTCCCACTTATCGCACAATCGAATCACACTCGCTTACAGCGTTTGCCGAAGTCTGTATAATAATGTGTGTATTGTATGAAATCCCGCAGTATGTATTGAAAGTGAGAGCTTTTGATGGAGCTTACGAGGACTACTGCACTGTAGAGATAAAAATATCTAACGTCAATGACAACCCTCCAGTGTTCCAGCCGTACGAAGGGAACATCACAATCACTGAAGAAGAACTCGTGCCGGGTTGCATTACTACGGTAAGTGTTTACAAAATATTATTTTGTGAAATGAAAAGTATTAATTTGACTACAATTGTAATGTATATCCTCTTGTAGTTGGAAGCATACGATCCAGATATTCAGGACCGATCCATGGATCAGCGTATCGTGTACTCTGTAGTCAAAGATGACCAACGAAAGTTAATGACCATCAACAAAAACGGATGTCTATCACTCATAAAACCCCTTGACCGTGATCCTCCAAATGGTTATGCTACGTGGCAAGTGATCATACAAGCTAGCGATGAAGGTGGTGGTCCAAAGAGCTTGCAACAAACCACAGAAGTCATCATTGCACTCAGAGACATTAACGACAATGCACCATATTTGGATATGGTAAGTTATTGGACAGTACTAATAACTGAACAGTGTATAAATCCTTGTTCAAGATAACTGCAGGCTAGGTTAACGTAAAACAAATAACCATCAGATTGATTCAAACTACAATTATATAATATAATTGTTTTTGTGGTACACTTTTAGTCCAATGAAACCGAATTGATTCGGATAACGAATAAGTGCAACGTTAATTGAATTGCTCCTTAAAAGATATCAAACTATAATTTTAAAAATGTATTCATTTAACTTATTTATAAAAAAAATCTTTGTGAAAGGTAGTTCAAATTATGGAAATAACTGTTTTTGTAATACATTATTTGTTTGTTTTTTTTTCAGCCCCAACCAGTAGTTTGGCGTGAGAATCAATTATCCGGAACAATTACACGACTGGCCGCCAAAGATAATGATGGACCTGAAAATGGTGCTCCATTTGATTTTGCCATCTCTAATGATGCCTCGTACGAAATTAAGACAAAATTCGGAATTTCAGGTTTGTCAAATTATAAATTAATCCTTCCTAAAATGTTACTAATTTACTCTTAATATCATGTACAGGCGTTGAACTACAGGCGTTAACCACGTTTGATCGTGAAGAGAAAAAGTTTTACAATATACCCATAACAATAACTGATAGTGGAATACCTAGTTTAACGGGGACGAGTACACTCCAAGTGGTAATAGGTGATGAGAACGACAATGCCATGAAGCCTGGAAGGAGCTCCATATTTGTTTACACATATAAAGGTGAATCTCCTGACATGGAAATTGGACGTGTGTATGTTGATGACTTGGACGACTGGGATTTGCCTGACAAAAAGTTCAAGTGGCTACATGGACCGCATGAACGCTTTGACCTTAAATCAGAAACTGGAATGATTACTATGCTACAAAATACCAAAGAACAGACTTTTGTTTTGGAGTTTGAAATCACAGAACAAGGAATAAAGATCCCCAGACATACAGTAAATTCGACTGTTGTTGTAACTGTTAAGGAGATACCTGAAGAAGCTGTTGATAAGTCAGGATCAGTTAGGTTAGCCGGAATTTCAGCTGAAGAGTTTATTACCCCTGGTCCGGTATGTATTATTTTATTGAAACCCTGCCATTTGTATGTTAGCGATTAATAATAATATTTTTTATGTTAATTTAGGACAACATAAGTAAAGCAACTATCTTAAAGAAACGGTTGGCTTCAATTTTAAATGCCACTGTTGAAAATGTTGATGTATTTACTATTTTGCATTCTCCTCACAATCCCAACACTACCCAATTGGATGTACGTTTTTCTGCTCATGGTTCCCCATATTATCAACCTGAAAGGATCAATGCTGCTATTGATAAACATCAAGTAGAGGTAAGTAACAAAAAAGATTTAACTTATTACAAAACTAATTAATTATTATCAAATATAATATTTTATAGCTTGAAAAAGAGTTAGGTGTCACTTTTCTCATGGTCAACATTGATGAGTGTCTTGTTGAAAAACTTTATTGTGAATCATCTTGCACAAATTTCTTAAACAAAAGCAACGAACCAGCCGCTGTATACACAAATACCACATCTTTTGTTGGGATACGAGCTGTGATAGATCCATTTTGCCAGTGTGAACAGAGGGCAACCACTAAAATCACATGTCATAACGGTGGTACTCCATCATCAGATGGGTAAGTTATTCACATACATTTTTCATTGATATTAAACAGTTAAGTTAATGACACTGTCTTTATACTTTTAGTACCGCCTGTCAGTGTCCTTCTGGTTTTGAAGGACCTCGGTGTGAAATACTCAGCATTGGTTTTTACGGTGAAGGTTATGCCTTGTATCCATCCTTACAATCCTGTATGGAGTCCCACATGTCATTGGAAGTGCGCACCTCTGTTGACAACGGTCTATTATTTTATGCTGGGCCCAGCAGCGTCAAACCTTCTCCACTGTCTGTACAAGGTATTTGAAACAAATTAAATGAAACATTTATTGTATTTTATTAAACATAATTATATTTTGCAGATTTCATGTCACTGGAGCTCAAAGATGGTTACCCCGTACTTTTGGTAGACTATGGCTCGGGCACACTCAAAATTGGACAAAAACAAATTAAAATATCTGACGGAGAACCACATCGCATCGAAATTATTTGGACCAAAACTGTACTTATAATTACACAAACATTATTATTTATGTGTTATCTTTATATATATAATTGTTAATATGTTTCAGAGCATTGAAATGAAAGTGGACAGCTGTAATCTTCCATCATGCTTAAGCCTTAGCCCTCCAATAGGAATCAATGAATATTTAAACGTCAATGGGCCTTTACAACTTGGTGGATCGTTTGTTGACCTTAAATCAATCGCAGCCACGCGCAATTGGACTCATAAACCTTTAAGCAATGGATTCAATGGTTGCATACGTAATTTAACTTTCAACGGTCATCTATACAATTTGGGCGCTCCTAGTATGTCTCGCAATGTTGATTTTTCGTGCACACACGGTACTGCAGTTGCTGTGTCATTTGGTATTGACGCTAGCTTCTTGATAGCCATTTTTGTGTGTCTAGCTGTCTTGTTGAGTAAGTTAATGCTCAGAAATACAAAACTTCGGCATTTCTAAATAAACATTTTATTTCTTTAGTATTGCTGCTAGCAGTAGTGGTGCATAGAAGAAAGTCTGATGATTTATACAAAGACACCGATGACATTAGAGAAAACATAATCAACTATGAAGATGAAGGTGGCGGCGAAGGAGACATGACCGGTTATGACTTAAACGTTTTGCGGCTTATGTATGATGGCTCAGAACCTGTACAAGGATTTGATGATGCTGGAAACTTATTACAAAAACGTGGTAAGCCTTTTTAATATTCACATTAAATAGTAATATATTAAAATTTGAAAATTGTGTTTGATCACAAATTATTCTTGTGAAACCAAATTAATAATTTGTTTACATTTTATTTTCATGTTGAATTCTATTTGTTTAATATGTGTAACACTTGGATAAATATATTTAAAAATTAAGAACACATTAAAATTACTCCAAAATTATACATCTATTAAGCCGTGTCCAGACATAGGATACATTTGTCAGAAACATATGTTTCCTGAATGCAAATGTACTTAGATTTCGATGCACCTTTAGTTTTACACTAAACCACTTGTTTATAATAATGTTTAAGATTTTTCAACATAATATAACAATATGTTAGAATGATATTGGAGTAGACTAATATTTATTGGTGGTAGTAGTAGGTAATACAAATGAGGAGCAGTCCTCTAGTTCTAATATATGTTTGTGTTACAATTAATTTCAAAGCTGAACAAGATTTTCAATGTACTTATACATTATAATATTATCATTTTTATTTATAATAATAATTATAATTATTTTACTTTTCAGCTCCAGATGAAGTTCCTGATATTTGTGGTTTCCTTGGTGACAAACTGAACTCCGTAGATAATGATCCAGATTTAGGTCCGTATGATGATGTCCGCAATTATATGTATGAAGGTGAAGGCAATTCAGTTGGATCACTTTCATCATTAGCTTCAGGTTAGTTCAAGTGTTTTTCATTCAACACAAATATTCAAAAGATGACTTTTTCTGAATGTTAAATTAATATTTTTATTTAAATATGTCTATAGGAACAGATGATGGAGACTTAAACTTTGATTACCTTTCTAACTTTGGACCTCGATTCCGCAAACTGGCTGATATGTATGGCGAAGATCCAAGTGATGAAGAAAGTGAAACGTACCGCAATACTCATCCCGAGTCGTGGTGCTAACACGCATTTGAAATTCGCTCTGAATAATCAGTTACCGGTGCATATGTTATCTGTAAGGTTATATAGCGAGTACATACCTAGACTTAAGTACCGACTATATAAAATATTTAAAAATGAATCATTTGTACAGAGAGTTGACTGTGCTCTAATGACAATTATCTAATAATAATATTTACTATAAATATTTTTATTTTCATTTTACTATTAATTGTTTTGTGTATTATTGACAGTAACGAAGTCAAATTTTTGTGTATGAATTCAAAAATTGATTCGTGATCTCAACAACAGACTGCTTTAGTCTAATTATATTATTTTCTCTTTTTTTTTTTTTTTTGTAACAAAATCACAAATCTTTGTAGGCGTCAACATTAAACTATGTATAATATTTGTTTCGCTTATGCAATGTTTACAATTTAAGTTAAATTGCTTCCCAGTAATTACTTGCATATTTTTCTATAGAATTTTATGAAATTCTCAGATTTCTAATTTTCCAGGGAACGGGTTTTTCCCCTGTGATTGTGGTTTCGAAAAATTTGATCCTAAAATATTGTTACTCAATGTGTTATTGGCGATTGATGTTTATTTTTTTAGGTACTTAAATGTTTTTAATAATATTTGTATACTGCCATTGGATCATTTTGAACTAAGAACTTTTTACACGCATTGTACTTATTTGTAAATATATGAAAAATCAATCAGGGTTAATTATTATGCACACATCGGCATACAGAATTCAATTGACTAAGAGATAACCGTAAAATATGATGTCTAAAAATCAAAATATTTTTAACTCCATTCCATATTATTTTAATCATAGTTTATATTTTACTACTATACTTTTTGCTTGAACACTGTAATACTTAATATTATTATATTATTATTACAACATTCGACTATGGTACATATAAAACTTAGGAGATACCCACGTGTTAATTATATACAATATTCAATTTTTTATTATTTTTATTATTGTAGATTATTACTTCGTTAAATCAAAGATTTTGTTGATTTTTTTTTTATGTGTTTTTGTATCCTCAACAAAGAACTATATTATTATTTTATATTTATATACTATAAAAACTTGGTTATTAGAATGTATTTTCTTTTATCCTCATAGGAAGTTTGTAGTAAGTTCATTAAAATTATTTTTTTTTCCTCTAAAATTATTTGTTAGTTTGTATGAATTATTATTTTGTATTGTTGCCATTTGTGATATGTACTTTATTATTTTGAAAACCTTGTAAAGGATGGACAAACATTTTATTTATATTATATTAAAAAAAAAAAAAGAAAAAACATTCCATTTGAAAATAATGTTGTCGATGCGCATATCTGTGCAGATAAACGACTGAAAACTTATAAGATAATATTAGTTTTAAACTAAGAATTTTTTTTATTAAATTTATCATATTATGTCTTATATAAACTATACATATTGTATTTGTTAAGTTGTATTAATTAAGGTGTACATTTAGGGTAAACAAATTAAATCCATATAATTTAATCACCCTTTTTTTTTTGTACCTACCGTCATGTATTATTTATACACCTATACGTTTATAAATGACATTGATCAAGAACTATGCATTTTAGTACCTTCTGTATTATTTCTTTAATAAATGTATTTTGCCTAAGTTCTTCCAATTCCTATATCATATATTTTCAATTTAAATTGTTAAGTTTACCTTTATAATTATTTTTAATTATAGCTACAGTGTACTGTGCTAATTGGGTTTTTCTCTAAGATAACAAATTGTGGATTTGAAGCTGATAATATAAAGTTAAGAATGTCTCATAGAATGTGCAGCTTATACCTTCAATTCACTGTTTTGTTACTTTTTTGCAATGGAAAGTTCTATATTTTATTAGGTTGTTAATTTTACTGATCTTTAACTAGCAGCATTTATTTTACACAGAAATTTGCAGTCGAGAAACAAAAATGTTTCTCATTATACCTTATTTGTTTTAAATAACAAAAAAATTCAGTGGTGAGTAATGGAACTATGGGGGTTAAGTACAGCGGTAAATATATTGGTTTTTACAATAGGTTTTTGTGTGCATGTGTTACATTACCTATTTAAATGTAAACCCAATATTTTGAAAATAGGTACAACTTTATTTAGTATGCATTTCATGTAAATTAGAACAAATTATGTGATGTATAAAAGATATTTTTAAATTTTAAAAAATGTCTGATTTCATATACTAAAAAATTATTTAATGCTGTTTATGGAGTTGACACTGACGCACTGCGTCCTTGAAAGTTGGGAAACTTTAAAAATTGCTGTTGAACAAATTCCAAAAAGTCCTAGAGGAGTTTGTTCAAATGGTTTTTAGTATTATGTGGCAGCTTCACAAAGGTTAATATGGTAAGAACAATTTTGGAATTTAATGATTTCGTTTCGTGGTGAGGACACGTGCAAATTAGGCAAATGATTTTTGTGAGAAAACATTACCCAATACAGTATAATATTACTAATGATTAATTATTATGAAATTCTAGTGCCATTGTTTAAAAAAAATGTCAACACCGTTTATTTTTAATAATTTTCCAAGTATACAATTGAAATTCAAAAAATCAAAAAACATGTGAAATTGTGAACTGATAATTCATTTTTTAAATAATAAAATTACATTTGTTAACTCTTTTTAGGAATTAATCTAAAAATTGGTAAAAATATTTCCATGTATCTCGTTATTACTTTCTTTCATTAATTGAGCATAAAAATGATAAAATACGTTTTAAGTGGTAATATATATTACTGTCTTCTTTAAACTCGTAAAACATATTTTGCTGTTTTGGTAGTGGTATAATTGAATTTACCACTTAAAATTGTTATATTTCAAAACTGCACATTCCTAATATCACATGTGTGACTGTGTGAAAATTTTCTAAAATTTGTATGTACTTATTTAGTTTTTACCACACAGTGAAAAGAAAACACTCAACAACCGGGCGCAGTCATGTTAAATATAATATTTATCGCATCAATACATTTACCAACGTAGCGACAAAATCAGAATTATAATAGGTAATGGTGCTCATTCAGCATGACCAACGAAGTGATTTTCAATTTCAATAATTGCCGAAATAGTTAAACGCAAATCGTGGGAAAATTAATATGAAAACACTTTGGTAAATCATCGTATACCGTGTATCTATAAAAGGTCCTCTATGTCTATATAGGCGGGTATTTGAAATTACAAGGCGCTTGGGATGCCTAAATTAAGGTCAGGGATGCTTCGGTGAGCACTCGTGTAGTTGGTGTATACATGCAGTTGGTAAAAATTATTAAGTACCTGCACAGTTCAACTTCAATTGAAAATAAGGAAACAATTAAAATTATTAATTGTATGGGTATAATACGACGCTTAGCGACGAGCAGGATTTCGAACGAGAAGCTTAGCATAATCACGAGGTGGGCAATTAATATCCAAAAAACAGCTGTCGAATCACACGAACTTACCGTGCACCCTCCGTATAGTTGAAGAGCTTTATTTGCAGTATGCGGATGCCCGTGGCTTAGGCAAGGCTGCACATCCCGAAATTGGCCGAACTACAGAGCAATATAATAAAAGTTTATTGTTATCATAATGATATTATCTCGTATTAATAAGATGATATCGAATAGAATAATTGATGGAACCACATGATCGCGACAAACGTATGTTTTCTAATCTTAATGAGGTTGGCACAGTTATTAGTTCTCAGGTCTACACGCGGATCGTGCGTTTGAGTTAAATACATATATTTTTTTTCAAGTGTAAGACACTTACTTATTTTCATATTTTTTTTATGACGTACAATTTAACCGTACATTTTTCGAAAATTAAAAATACGGTGACGAACTGTCGATTTTGGCGTTATTTCATGCATCATTGCGCTATACTCTTGCGCTTATTGACCGCACCTACATGAGTCGTAGTCAAAATAAAATTGTCTGTGTAACAAGCGACTCTGCGACTCCATCATGACGACACCGGAATACCGTACCTGGCCATATTATGGTTCAAAGACTAATTAAAAAAAATATCATATACAACTATGCAAGACTAATCTCAACTGAAGGAGCCTTCCACTATATAAAACAAGGGGAAAAAGCAAGTAACTGAAGACTGAAACCACGCGTTCCTCGAGATGTCCTTATTATCGTCCTTTTATCTCTGCAATCATCATCATCGTAACCGTTCACTCAGATACGTTTCACATGCTCTCCAAGTGTCAAACATGCTCGTATATCTCAATTCTATGGTAAAATTTTTATTTTTTTCTGCGGTTCATTCTTTTTTTTCTTCTATTGTGGGCAATGGTAAAACAAACACGGTCTTTGAGAAGAAAATGCTTCTCGGGTTTTTTTTTTATATTTAACGGTGGGTGGGTGGGTACTCAATATCCAATCAAAAACAATTGCCTACTGAATAATTATACTAGGTAAATAGCAAAAGTAATGATAATTTATTACACTTGTGTTTATTATAAACTGTTGGCAGGAGGGTGATGGGTGGTTGGTGAGTCGATTTGGGGTTGCTGGTTATGGGTTATTTTAGATTCGTTTCGCCACTGGTGGCAGGTACATAATAATAATAATTAAATTTGAATTTTAAAACCACTGTAAAAATAACAATTTGCCGAAACATTTTATTCAATAGTTATAAACAAAATAATACAAACAAAGCAACATTTTGCAAGGTTCCCCGCCATTTCCACAGCCATTTGTTCTAAATCTAAATAGTCGATCGTAGTCGCTAACAGTTTTGATTGCGAACCGAGAACTCACTCGGGCTGTGAAAAATGTCCACAGAAAAAACGAGACGCACTCGCGGGTCACCCTCCTAATATTTTTCCACTATTTTAACGTCAAAATTTACGGTTGTAGTATATATTTCTCTATAACAACGAAATTTATTTAATGACTAATGACTATATATATTCATGGCACAATAATATATAATTAGTGTTTTATTGTTTCGTAATCGTGTATGTTGCACAATATTTTCAATTTTGGCGTGGTCAAAGCTTGTGGAAAATGAAAAACTGTTAGATTTTGCGAAGAACTTGGCCCTTATTTAAACTTTTGTGGAAAGTGAAAACGGCTTGAATTCAAAATTATTTTGAACTTTGCTAGCTCATATCGTGGACATTTTCCTATAATATACGTATTGTATAAGCCAAAAATGACGAACGCGGCTACTCAAGGGAATTTTGTTTACATATTCTATCGCTGCGGTACCCGCACCTACTTACAAAAAAGATTTTTAAAAAAATCACCGATAGAATATAAAATATTTATAAAAAATACCACTCAACCAAAACCGAAATAGCTTTTAGACATTGGATGGTTATTATTCGCGATTATGTATTCTCGTTAAGTATTTTATTTTTCGAAAAAATCGAAATAAATCTAATAATTTAAACGCCTGTTGAAATCGTGATGAAATTACAAAATCGGCAAACGCATAATTTGATTACAATATGAATGTATCCGCCTCTATAATTATTATAGTTGATACATAAATGTATACATATTTTAATGGCAGTTCGTCGAAAATGATAAAAATTTAAAAAATCTAAATGGATTAAAAACGATCAGGTGCCTATGAAATCGATCATACGGGGTTTACAGGTTGGTGTTATTTTCTGTTTCCTGAAACGTATCTGACGATCGACAATACGTGCCTAATCAATTTAAGTACTTAATATATTAATGTGTCAGGTACTGATAGGTATAATATATTGTTATACTCGCGCGTAGATAATTTAAATGCGTGACGAATATTTGTTCACTTTTTTCTATATTATAATATTACTGGCACAGTTGCACTCTATAATATACTAACTATACTGAGTGGTGTAAACCAGCCTACATTTTAGAGGTCACAAAAGTGGTCATAGCTAGGGTGGTATAGCTAAGAGGGTCCTATAACTATAAGGCCGTATAACCTGTTGATGTGTCGATGTGTGTGTGTGGATATGGGAAGCTAAAAAGTGTTAGGTAACAGATCATGATGGTAATAATAATAATAATTATAATATTAATAGAAAAAACATTCGATCCAATGTACAAGACTTAATAATCAGAGATAGGTATATTCAAAATAAACAATTATAATTATCTTTGTCTGTTGCATGTATTTTAGTGCGGCCGTTTGAAATCAAGACTCGCTGTTATACCTATGAATTATAACATAAATTACTATTATAAATAGATACCAAAATTATGACAAGGTCTGTTTTCGTGTGCGGGTCTAAATACGAAATTCGTCATAGGTATAATACGATTGTACGAATAATTGTTTGTAACGTTTGTTTTACGACGGTTATTTCGATTCGTTAATATTGTAATTACAATTTGTTTGATTTGCAATTGTTTGTAATCTGTGAGCAATATTTCATGATCTTTGTCGTTTTTCGATAATTGTGACAACTCAACAGTATTGGAGTATTGTGGTGTTGAGACTTAAAACCACGGCACGCCGGATATTCGCAAACAAATGACCTACCTAGATTAAATTATTTGAAAATTCAAACAAAGCCGTAGACTGTACAAGTTAAACAACATAAGTACGTAGAAACCATCGATAATTTCGATTTAAATGAAAAGGGAAAAGCCCCCCCCCCCCCCCGTAGTGTTTGTGTGCTGTTATAAAATATTGTGAGAATACGAAGAATCACAAAAATTATAACCCCCAGCTATTCCCCAATTATATATTTAATTTTTAATTTATTTACTCGACGAATATTCATCACGAGGAAAACTGATAAATTTGCAATTTACAAACAGTATAATTATCATGTTTTTTTTATCTATTCAAACGAAGCCACAAAAGTGTTTACATCAAAATTAATTGTCAGCGTCACAAGGCAATACAACATTATTATGACGCGCTGGACGCACACCGTTACTTAACATACGTCATACACTCATGCATGAGAGTGAGTAAGTAAGAAATATTTAATGAAACTACTATTCTGAAAATAATTTTCTAATAATATACGATTATAATAGCGTTTCTTTTTATATTATATTTATTGACGTTTTTGCAAACAGCCATTGCAACGTAGAAACATTAGAACTAACAGAATTATACAGAAATACACACAACGCGATTTGCAAAAACACTTTATTTTAGCAGCTACTTGTGTATTAAAATGTCAAGGTGTTGAACTGCCGAGCTATTGAATTAGTAATTATTACCGACGCGTTAGATGGTAGGTATATAATTTTCATATTTTTGTCGTATAAACATCGTCGTTGTGATAATGAAATATAACAACCAATTAATATTTAATGACAATCTGACTGTTGATTTGTTATTGTATAATTTTTATTTTACAACGATTATAATAGTTACCTATATTTGAAATAAAGATATCCAAGAAAAAAAGGAAAATACAAACTAATAATTCAAAGCTAAGTTTGTGACTATAAAGCATAAAGAAAAGCGTAATGCAAATAATAAACAACTTGAAATATAATAGTTTATTATTGTATTGACCTTAATATGTTTGTAGTTAACATTAATATACAATATATAAATATAAAATAATGGCATAGGTATAAAATATGTTTAATTATTATAAAAGCACAGCAGCATAGGTTATTATTTAAGCGGATATCTCCGTTGCTTCATAATATCTGAAAATGCATCTACAGCTTTATATAAATCTACGCACTTAGCTTCTTCTTTCTCTGCATTTAAAACCATAAGATCACTCAGTCTGTCAGGTACTTCCCATCGTAGTACGTAAGAAAGTTTTAACATTTTTAAGGGATGAAAAGAATCGTTCATTTGAAGCAGTAGTAATTGGAAAAATCTTTAGTATAGAAATAATTTTTAAAGTTTCAGAAAAGGCTGTAGGAAGTTGTGATAAAGAGGACGCAATAGAATCAAAGTTTAGTTGAACATTTGTATTGCTTTGAAGCAATGATTTGGCGGATGGAAATTGATTTACTATTGATTTACTGCAATATTTGTCTTGGCTTTGATTTCATTTTTAGAAAACACGTCGTCAATTTTTTTTACAAGAAGTGGAGATTTTAAATAATTTTTTTTTATTCGCATCTTTCATCCTAGCTGCACCACTTTTCCTTTTATTATTGGTATCCATTTTCACTACAGTGTAGTGTGTAGATATAATTTATAGAACTGTAGTGTGTAGAATTAGTAATATTCTAATATATAACTATAGAAGTATATAACTCATGAAATAATTAGTAAATATATATTTAATTTAATCAAAAATCGAAAATAATGAACGATATAAACGTAAACCATAAGATAAGCCCATATCTGCCTTATCCAGAGTCACAGTTTCATCACAGAACAATAATTAACGATCATTTGATATAGAATGAAATACGATAACAACTAATCGATTTCAGCGCCCGATTCTTGTAACAAGCTCCACCCACTTGCACGCATTATCATACCTAATGTTTCGTCTATGAATATAATAGTATTATAACCACGGACTAAGTTATCACCGAACATTGACGAGGCATTTTAAAATCAGATGATCCACAAACCAACGTCACGACGTCTGATGATATGTCTACAAAATATAATAGCCAGTAACCACTAAGATTAGGTTTCATAAATACAATTTCAATAATTATATTAATATATTATTATTTCAAAAATAATTATTTTAGTACGTTGCCGATATACGCTACTAGGGTGCGCTAGTAACCACACCTGTACCATTAGAAACATTTGAGGACCGGCCTTCTACAACTACCCCCCGGCCATGTCGATTCCAGTCCTGTATGTCTTAGTCCGTGATTATAACATTATCTATAAACCTAGGATTTACACGCCGGTGGATAAAGAGATACTGATATCAAATTATCAACTATCGAATTAAAGGACCCAATAATATTATAATATTATTTATGATTAGCCGTGAATAGCAGTGCATATACAATTAAATATTGGCAAATTGAAGGCCATAGTATAAACGATGTCTAGGCCAGGCCAATAGTAGACAACAAAATTACAGGGTGTGCAGGTGCACACCCTGCCCCCCCCCCCCCAATGGCGCCCCTGGTTGAAAGTATATAATATATTACATTAGGTACTTATGTATATGTCTGAGTGTAACAAAAAAAAATATATATATATATATTTGCAAAACATACGTATGAAACATTGCAGTACAGCCCATTTACGGAAAGATGGGTAACAACTGTTAGCATATAATATAATGTATTAATGTACATATTATTATTATACCGACGACTGCAGTCTGCAATACATAATACAGTGAATAACCTCTCTTAACGGACAAAATTTCCGGTCCCGGCATAGTCCCGTTGAAAATAATAGATAATGCTCCTCTAAATAGCGGACACCTCTGAATAACGGACGCGGACAGGCTAGGTAGTCCGAAGTGTTTAAATATATCTAAATAACGGACAGCTGTCCAAGAAATACGAACTTATTGTGTAGGTATACAATACAATAATATGTAATATACAATATATTTTACCGATAGAGACATTTATCTAAATCGTAATTTAATGAATACGATAAGGTATGAAAAATTACAAAATTTAATAAGAACCTATACGAACGATAGTAATGTCAATACATTGGGGAATAGTAAGTTCCTACACGAGAGTAGCAGGCAGTGGCGTATATACGAATTATTTTCACTATGGGCCGATTTATCAATTATCACTAGTCAAGCAGCATAGCCATAATTATACATTTTTAAGGGAGCAGCTGTTATATAATTAAGAATTATGACATATTATACAGTTCAAATAAAAATTGCGCAATTCAATTTTATGATTATTATGTAAAATTAATTTTTTGTTTCTTTTTTTAAAAATATTGACAGTGTCGTTTGTATATTTTAATGTTATCTTACTATGAATTTAACATCAAAGTCAATAAGTCATTAAAGCAAGTCCCGTCAATATATCTAACATTTCCTTGTAGATTACTCAAAAATGATTTTAATCAACCGGCTAACTTAATCATGGTGAAAAACTGTTAACAGTGTAAATATACATGCAATGCTTTAATTGAACCTGCAATTTCACTATGGGCTCTGGCCTAGGGGGCCTCCCCCCTATATACGCCACTGGTAGCAGGTAAACAGTTACATACGTTAGTTCCTACATGGACATTATATAAGTTCCTACACGGTAAAAACCAGGTACGTATGTTATTAGTTCCAACACTGCGGAAAGGGTTAAATATGTATATTATACACAGACGGAATCATTGAAATTCTCAAACTTTTTCAAGTCAATACATAATATATTAAAATAAGAACCACAATTAGTAACGAAAAACCAAAAATCAGTAAAAAATACGCCGAAAAAAAAAATGTCATGAATAAACAAATTTCAGATTATACAACGAACAAAATTAATCAATATACGAATATGTCAAGATTTTAAGTTATAGAAATAAACCTCATAAAATATAAAATTTCGTATTTTATGTATTTTTTTAATTTTTACTATATTTTTTAATCACCATATTGTAACAATATTTATTTGTGAAAAGGCACTATGACGATTTTTTTAAAAATTTTTAATCATCATAATATATTTGTTTTTTTAAATTCGTATACACATATTATTTAATCGTGTATAATATACATATTTAACTATTTCCGCAGTAACTAACATACGTACCTGGTTTTTACCTTGTAGGAACTTACATATTATGTACTTTTTTCCGTCGTGTAGGAACTAACGTATGTATTTTGTGTACCCGTTACTCTCGTGTAGGAACTTACATTCGCCCAATAAATTACGGAAGTTTGGCCTTCAAGTCATACAATTAATTGTAGATTTCACCTCGCGCAGTTATACGGTGGTGAAGCACACAAAAATTCACCGTTGGCCAACGTCTCTGCAGACGGATACCTACACAACTCACAAACACCATGGGCGACCGCGTCCGATGGATACGCATCCATCAAACACATTTTTTGCTAATATATATGTTTATATATATTTTTTTAAGGCATCCGAGACCATCTTGCCATAGAACAAATCCTCCCCCATTCTTCTCCACATTCTCCTCCGCCTCCTTCCAATCCACGCGTTCGCAATCTACTCCTCTAGCACTTGGGAAGTCTTTTTTGATTCCATCTTTCCCATTTTTTGCTAATACGACGACCCAAAAACGACTACTACAGCAGGACGCGTAGTAAATGATCGCTTCTTCAAACGAAATCTGTCCTCCGAATGAATCTGTTCACAATCGCGCGAAGTACCGAGCACGGGCCGACCGGTACTATATATGTATAATAATATACTAATACAGTGGTTTTCAACCTTTTTTGGGTCGCGACCCCCCATTTTTATTTTTTTTGTACTGCGACCACCTTCAAAAAAAAAAAATGTTGTTTTATTCATCAAAATTTGATTTAATTACTGAAAAAATATTTATATGTTATACGATTTTGATTAATTTACACTTAAAAATGTAATTAATTCATAATACGCAACATTATTTTAAAACACTACAAGCATATACAACAAATTTAAATGTAAAAAAAAATACATAATTGACTTTGTTTTATTTTTAAATAAAATGGAAAAATCATTTCATCTATTATTTTTGGCAACCCCCAGGTTGAAAACCACTGTACTAATATATGATCTAATCGCAGTCGTTCAGGTTTAAGGTGCAGGTAGGTAGGTACTACGGATTTTTCGGTGTTGGTGAGTTGCGGCCCGATCCCTAAATAACGTACGAATTGCGGCCCGTGTTTATAAAACAGACGTACGAGTTGCGGCCACATTTTACATTTTATTTATCACTTCATATCAGCCTATTAGCGTTACCTAGAAGACACCACGAGGAGGTTGGCTGAGTCGTCTCCCAAAAATTTGTTTTTTTTTTGTAAAAATGGCAAAAATGGAAAATGGAAAAATGGAAAAACGGCAAAATGTATGGTAATTTATGGTAAAATTAATTTTAATATTTATATAAAATATGTAAAAATGTAAAAATATTTATTGGTTGGGCAAAAACTTAAAACTTAATGATTTGACGAAATCAAACTGCTCTATTTCTTTTTGTGCTAGCTTTGTCATCTGTTGTCTTATAAATGCTTCTTTTTCGCATATTTTCTTCGTTTTTATTCCATTGCTTCTACATTTGATATACGTTTCTGATTGAATTTCTACTAACACATCAATAAAATTATAGATGTTAGGATGACTAGAGTAGAACGATGAATTTAGGTTTGAATGAAAACTTTCACAGCCGTTAGTGGTACGGTTACAGCTAGCAGAGAACTGTGAAAATAAATACATTTCCCGGGCCGCAATTAACTTATTGATAAAATATGACCGGGCCGCAATTCACCGGTCTTCAACACGTAAATGACATGTCGGGCCGCAACTCACCTATAGCCGGATTTTTTGTGCGATCACAATGCAGTGTCGCGTCTGTCTTACACTTTTGTGCGAGTAATACCTACCTATAAATAAATGACATTGTGGCAGGGTATAACACGTATCATGCATAGCCATATATTATTACGACTCGCTGCACGACGAGAAGCGTAGGTGCGATATGTAATATGTATGAATCTGTATGCAAAAAAAAAAAAAACCGTCTTTGTGTAAATATAATATATTTGTGCATAATAGGAACGCCTAAACATTGTAAATTGTTTTGCATCTTAAAGAGACGACATATTTTTATCGCGACGTCTCCGCCCGCCGCCGCGTGCATCATTGTTGCGTCGATCATCGTAATTGTTAAATATTTTTTACTTCTTTTTCTCTCACTCGAAAATCGACGATATTCGAGTTTTCTAGTCAACATTCGTCGACACTCGTCATCTGCACTCATCCCGAACGTCATGATTACAGTCATAATAATATAGTCACATGAGTTCGTAACACTCAAAACTGACCTAAATATCATTATTGTATAATATAGCGATCGTGCAACGTCAATGATTGTGTCAACTCTGTGAATAAGTGTACATATATAATAAGTAATAAAAACTTAAAATGATTTGATTTTTTAACACTCGTCAATAACAAAACAATTATTTATCCCCTGTGTGTGTATGTTAATGCGTAATATTTCGAACTTTCAATAATTATTAACATCGACACCGGTTTTACACATGTATTATCAACTTTGCGAAAACACGCGTACGAAATGTGACAAATGTGCATATTGTATAACTGTCGTCACGTTTTTGGCTTACGAAAAACTTTGGTTTTATTGCGAAACAATATTTTCGTTTGATAATTCAATAATTATATGCTTACCGTGTTCATAGATTGTTTTTAAGTATTAATAGCTTTTACCAACAACTATACCGTTAAACTACTTCCAGTGATGTGCATTGTGGTTTCGTTGTACAATAATATTAATGATATTAATAATGTTATATCGTTTATTACATTTTGCTTACAATAGATGCTATCAAAACACTACCTAGCTGTGTTTAAAATTAAAACAAAGTCACCGTTATTACCGTTGCCGATTACCTTCGCTGGTTGTCACTCGCAGGCACGTAATACAATTTGATAAAATTATTGTTGATTATTGGCTACGCATATTATAATATAATATTATACAGTTAAAATAGTAAGCAAGTAGGACGGTTCATTTTTCCACTGAAATAACGTCGACGGGGTGGTCGCTGTACATCATCATGACGTAGACTTTTTGGTTTTTCGTAACAATAATTAGTGTTTCCAGTGTGCGAAACCTTTCAAGAATGAAAGCTATAACCGTGCCAATACGGTTGTACATATTATAATCAAGTGCGGCCCGAAACCATTGTCAACCGGTCGAGAGATTGTAAACGAATAAAATAGAATAATATGTGCCCGGCCGTGGACGAGATTTTTTAAGTTTTCCCTATTTCAGCAATTCATTAGAGCTGCGTTGAAAACTTTTTTTTTCTCAAACATTTTACATTAAGACAATTGCTACCAAAATGACGATAATTTGAATTATTGATTCACATAGATTGGCTATAATATATTAGGTACGTTTTATATTTCTTAATTTCTTTCTTAATTGTTTGTTTTGACGCCTAAGCCACTTGATCACATCAGTCATTTAAATAATATTATCATAAATCAGGTAAACTTGCACACACAATAGCCTCTGAAGATTATTACGACGTTTATACTTTACATTCGGAATTCGAATGTTGGTACAAAAAAATGATACTTGTATTCAATTTACTTTCATTTAATTCCATTATGTTTTTAATTTAACATTAATTGTTTATTTCGTATGATATATCTTACATTTTTAACTCAACGATATATTATTTAATACACATAAATTGTATTTCATCACTTACGTCATATAATCCACCACTTGTATACTGTCGATTAATCATAATTTATTTCGGTGAATAATAATAATTATTATTATTATTATTTCTACACGGTACCTACGTCATGAAATAATATTTGTTATCAATTTAACTCGATATCTACCTACTTTATACGGTTTAATATTACTATAATGCCTAATACAAATAGGTATGCAAAGACTATACTCTACAGAGACTTGAATGAAATCGTATAATATGCATCATAATATGGGTTAAACGCGTTTACATTAGTCGCGTTTGAACTTTATCGCTTTCAAATTATTAGGAATACGATGATTTGTTTAAGGTAGGTAGTTACTGCCAAAAGTTATGAATTTAGTTTATAACGACGACGACGTGTGGGATTTTAAAGCCGTTATCTCTTTGATAGATTTGAGCGAAATATCTCAATTCGTATGAATTCGCGGACCAAATGTCTTTAATATCGTCCAGACGAAAACTCAAAGCGCATAATAAATATACGCGTAATATATGTTAAGTAGACTAACATATTATTATTATTTAGCATGACGTAATAATTATACGTATGGCCTATTTTTGGGTATAATATAAATCTTCTGAATGATTTTAAACGGTTTTTGTCATTAATGAACTCGATGTCAGTAAATTTATTTTTCAACCAATATAGCCTCAGAAATAGACATCGAAGAAGTTGTACAATGGGCGACTTCAAAACCATTTTACTGGTTTATCGTCGATTTTAATTCCTATTATTCGTTCTATGTGTTGAGTAAGAAAATAGCGAAAATAGGAAATTTATGAACGAGCGGACGGAACTATATTGATTCGTATTGCCCGAAAGGGTTGGAGCCATTCCAGTCTGTTTAATTTGCGATTCAACTGTCGCTGTTATTCAAAGCGGAAATTTCAAACGGCATTATCATTTTGATACTGCTATTTTTCAAATATAAAGATTTGAAAAAGATTTTCTTCGCTGGACCACATTGATTTATTGTTTTAATCCTTAGGACTCCGATAGAAATTACTTGCCGACCTCTGATTTGATGTAGGTATACGTCTATTTATAGTGTTCTCTCATATTGTCTTGGTAAAAATATTGATGCTTATAAACCTAAACATCACTATCGTACAAGATTAGAGGGTGGAGTAGACCTTAATACACCGGTCAATAAGAAATTGTTTGGTGAAATAAAATATTTCTTGTACATATATTATGTCAGTCTCTCGAGAAGATTGAGTCTTGACGTATCTATACTTGTTATATGGTAAGAAAATATTTTTAAACTATGTTAATAGTTTAGATTTAAACAATTTCAATGAACCTATAGGTCACACTGAACTCTTGACATTTAGTAATATATTTATTATTTAATTTTCGGATCGCATGTATTTTTTAATACGTACTGTTTTAAATTATGTTTTAATTTATATTGTATAACTGTTTTGTTAGCTCGCTGCTACCTTTCACAAGCTTGCTTTTGGTACAGCCTCATCAAAATACCTATTATTGTGTATTGTGCGATTGAATATTGCGTGGCGTGTACCTGCCCGCAAGTAATTGATGATGATTCAATGAGCTGGAACTTCACCAATGTCACAATAATTCACATTTAACAAACCAACAAACACAAGATGAACAAGACTGACTAAAAATATACTGTAGGTAAACCGTTTCGGTTTCCCCGCGTAAGTTCGCATCACATTATTATTATTATTATTATTATTATTATTTTTTTTTTTTTAATCGATCAATTTCCTTGGACGACGTTAAAGGTTATCATTTTAGAGCGGGGTGCGTTTGAGTTTTTTTTTTTTTACAAATTTTTTATAATTTTTTTTTTTTTTTTTAATATATTATAATTACTAAATTAGTTTATACGACATTATAAATCCGATTTCTTTAAAAAAAATGTATGGTTTCGTGGTTTATTCCCGTCTGTAGCCCTAGCCCCCGGGATTTTGAATATAGGTGTTCTGGTAAATTGTATTCTTTCCTTACATTATTATTAGTGTTTGGATTAGGCGTTCGCGCGTGTTTCGTGGGCTCATCGCGTGTGCATAGATTATAATAAATGATATACAATACGCAAATTATTATTTATTGTATAATATATAGACACGCCGCGGGTGCGTAAATGTTTGGTGTACACTCATGTCATATTCTCACAAAATATATAGCTATACCGTACAGGTACATCGTTCGTGCATTTATATATATATGTATAATGCACATACACTGTTTTTTTTTTTTTGTAAACGGCAAAAATTTCCCGAGAAGAACGGAAAAACGACAAGGCGCACCTGGGGTATTTGACGCCGTGGTTACGATAAAATATATCGGCCGTCATGATATTTTTTTAAGTATACGTACGACGGACGCACTTCTCATGTGGGCGGGGGGGGGGGGGGGGGNGGGGGTAGGTAAATAAAATATTTTGCTCGTACAACACGGTGTTTCCGCGTATTACATTATTATATACTATTATTATTCATCGAGCGTTTACAACGTAAAGTATGTTCACACGAAAAATACGATATATACATACACCTACCGTGTAACTGTAAAATTATTAATGCGATGCACTTGCACGTCGTATATATATATATACACACAGACATTATATGCTGTCGAAGGGACTCGGAAATAATCGTATTCATCGCGTCCCCGATTCGATAAGACAGATTCTAAACGTATACACTAATTCACGCGTCTGTTTATTTATTTGACACTTTGTTTGCTGGCATAAAAACATTTTAAATTAAATTCGCGACAAAATTTAGTACGCTATCATAGGTGTTTTTCCATCACTGCACTATACCCGAAACGACGATATTATTGTCTATGAGACCCCGTCGATTTTCTCTGAAAGAGGAAAAATATCTGCAGGTATAGTATTATGTCACACTGCAGATTAAAACATATATTATACAAACTGCATTTTTTTTTTGCACATTTGTGCGCGCACAATATATCTACAAAACGACTACTATTTATCACTCGTGTTCATATTATAAATTGTGCCGGTATACACGAAAAATATGATTTATTTTAATATAAGTGTAATAAGAGATACCCCGCGGGCCGCACTAGAATAGCACAACGCGAAACATTATAAACTAACTTTATATTATTATGCTTTTAAAGAGATTTTTAGGAATGGTCACACACGCCCGTTTGGATATGTATAACAGATTCTGAACATATTTCACCTAACCTATTCACATTTTTTTAAAAATATTATTTTCTTGTCGTGATCAATATTTCGTGTGATCGCGGACCGAGCAGACGTATTATGCCTATACATAATGATCATTTTTGGTGACCTGTGCGAATCCTTCAAATTTATTCATGTTGTGAAATAATATCAATCCTCGCATTGGATATTATGTAGTCTGCACCTTCGGCTAAACGTCGTATTCTCGTATGAATTACGTTGTTGCGATTGCTGTGAGGTCCGTCGCATTAATATGGGTAGCACCCCAACTTGCAAAAAAAAAAAACGAATTTTGCACGTTTAGGGCGGTGTAAACGTTTTTATTTTGCTATTGCAATTCACTTTAAGGCTGTTGGTAATATTATTTAAGTCGGAGATGATACAGACGTTACATATCGAAGATGGCACCCCATTATAGGTATGTATAGCGTCAGCAAATTAGCGATTTGCTCCCTCTTGCAAAAACAAATAGTTTCGGAGGTTTTGAGACGGTG
This sequence comes from Myzus persicae, assembly GCF_001856785.1. Classification (NCBI taxonomy): domain Eukaryota; kingdom Metazoa; phylum Arthropoda; class Insecta; order Hemiptera; family Aphididae; genus Myzus; species Myzus persicae. The sequence continues at coordinate 295,378 of NW_019102150.1, read as the reverse complement.
TACTCGTTTTTATTTTGCGATCATTTAAGGGATGAAATAACATTTTTTTTTTTTTGGTGGGGGACATTTTTGTGAAACCTATATTTTATATTGTGTGTGTGTAATAATATTAATAAGAAAGATATGATAAAACCCTAGATATGCAGCCGCTACACTATCTAATTTATTGGACACGTTAATGCGCACATTATACCTATCGACCGTCGAAAGTCTATACCTATATAATTATATCACTAAAAATTACAGTGGCACAAAAACTATTCGCCCGTATTTCATTTTTTATCTTATTTGATTTGAATTCGGTCTGTAGATAATAAAAATAGGTATTGACGTTCATTTCCTGCAGTGCATCGGTGACATTCTATACGTAAAAACAAAAAAAAATGTTTAATGAGTTGCAAGACGCGCACTCGTACGAAAAACAGTATAACACGTACATGCATGTAGGTAATTGATATTACAGTCGACTCTCGGTAACTCGAACCTCGATAACTTCGAAATTCTTGATATCTCGAATAAATAAAATTCCCCTTCAAATAACAATAACGCTTAATGTTTAATAAATAATCTTGTTAATTAATTTGACAAGTTTTTGATATCTCGAATTTTCTTATCCAAATTTAGTACTAAAAATAGTTTATCAAGGCGATTATTTTTCGTAAGACCCGACCGTAATTCAACCATAGAACAATTTAAATCTTGATAACTTTGATACAATCAGTTTTAGTTCTGCCGTCTGTTCGTTCGTTTAATCGTTTATCGTGTGAGTGTGAAAGTGTAATCAGCGGTTATTATGGCTCAAAAAAGAAAATTAACAACATTATCACACTTGCAGAAAAAGTGAATTTGCTTTAAATTACTGAAAAAGGCGAAAAAAAAAACAAGACATAGCCAAAGATTTTGGAATTCCGGCGAGTACATTATCTACAATAATAAAAAATAAAGATCTAATTTTAAAAACCTCTAACGAAAAGTTTTTGATAACTCGAAATTTTTAGTAAGTCGAATTTTTTTTTTCCCCCTTGAACTTCGCGTTACCTAGAGTCGACTGTATTATTATTATTATTATTCGCAATCAAATGAAGCTGCGTGCGTGCGCCGGCCGAACCGAGTGAAAAGTACCCACACACACACACACTCGCATATCGCTGTGTTGTAGGGTGCGCTCCGAGTGCGTGAGTCGCCGTTGGGTTTCTTCGGGGGGGGGGGGGGGCGTAGGCGTCTAGGGGTGGGTATATAAGCCGGAGACTTTGCGGGTGTTGGCCATCACTTTTGACTCTCGACTTTCCGCGGTCACACCACGTCATTTCGGCACGCTGCGACCACTCTGCACAGCCGAAACCTTATAGCGTAGTAATATCGTTATTTCATCGCAATAACACATATTTCATCGTACCGGAGAGTCCAGAGAACTCCTCGTCCACGACCTCCTCCGCGCACAAGACATCGTACATTGCGTATAATATCGTACCCCGACCGTTTCCGGATCGCCGCACAGACGATCACTGCAGCGAATAACGATATAATATTTTCATATATATATATATTATTACATCGGTCCCGTCGCCACGTCGTCTCCCGTCGCCACCATGCGCACCCTGTTGCTGTTGGCCGTGTTCATGTTGTGCGCTTGCATCGCAGTCGGCCAGGTGAACTTCACGCCGACGTGGGGCCAGGGCAAGAGGAACGCGCCCGCTTCGGACGAGTGCAAGTCCATGGACACGCTCATCTACATCTACAAGCTGGTGCAGGTAAACAAAGTTTTTCGTTCGTTCCCGCCTCCCCCCCCCCCATTTTTTTCCGCACTCGGATGCCGTACTGCACGTATTGTGTCCCATCTCTATACCCATACACACTGATCGAACGACTTCATTATTTTCCCGGTTAATAATAATTATTATTCTCAGTGCGCCGTATATATACCAGGGGTGACCAACATTTTTTTGATTAAGATCTACTGAGCGTATACATCGTGTTCCTCTGAGGATCGCCCGACGTAAGAAAAAATCGTTTTTGTATTTTTAAGTCTGCATCGCTGCGACATTCGCAATAAACGTACTCGTATAAAAACAATACAATATTATAAAGTGTAGGTCAAGTGTAACGTTTTTTGAACACGAGTGTCCGCCATTCAATTTCCGTAAACAATTTCAAAACAAATGGACGTTATGCCCGGGCAGTCGGCGTAGACAGTATAATATAGAAGTGTGCCATTGCATATCGTTGCCCAGCAGTTAATATTACAGTGGACGCCACTATTATAATACTCACTTTGGGACCAGCATAAAGTGAGTCTTATAACCGAATGAATCTTATAGGCGAAGTGGGAAAAAAATTAATTACACATCTAAGGATTTTATTTTATTACATATTTTTCTTTAATTTTAATATTCTAATACATATTACATATGACATACGTAATATTGAATAAATTAAAAGAATTCTGATAAAAAATTTAAATTACAATACATGTAAAAAAATGATTATATGCATTAATAAAAATTATAAAAGATGTATGTATAATGTACGTATTTATTATTTATGAAAAAAATTGTGATTTTGTTTTTTTTTTTAGTTATAAACTAATATTCCGGAAATATATTGGAAAATGTGAAAGAGATACAATTTGTTGTAGGCACATGCACACATAATAAAGCAAAAAACATTAATTTATTTCTAAATTTTGACCAAAAATGTTTATTTTTTACCATTTTTTTTTTTACAAAATTTGAGTCCTATAAACGAATCGTTGAGTCTTATAACCGAATTTTTTATAACGTATTTGGACCGTTTCAGACAATTTTGAGTCGAATAAGCGACTGAACCTTATATCCGCGAGTCTTATAAGCGGTGTCCACTGTATATTATAAACTGGGGAACGGTCGCTAATTGCTGTTCTACACGAAGGCGCCGCTCTGAATTATCGTTGGAAAAATGTAGTTCGGTGTTATACCTATGACTTGCGAGAGGAAAAAAAAATGTCATTTCACGCGAACGGGGTCACCCGAAATATATGTGCAGTGTAACTATGTGTCCGCTAAACAGTATATAATATATAGTATACAATAATAATTGGTCTGGACGAGTAGAAAAATAATATCGACTCCGAAGTCGTCCGAACCCAACCGTTTGGGGCCGCCCCCGCTGTACTATATTATAATAGCATATAGAATACTGTCCCGTCTGCGGCTTAAACACGCCGTCCTGACATAATAATAATAATACCGAAAACGGTATAATAAATCAGACGACTCCTGCAAGTGCATTATAATATGTGTTATTATTTATATTTTCCCGGAACCTGCGAGAAAAATGCGTTTGTTTTCGTTGACTCGCGACGTATGTGTGGGTGCATTTTATTTTATTCCATCGCGTCGGGTACTGTCATTTAATTGTTACGCTCAAACGTTTCGGAAAAAAATTAATGTTTCGCTGTTTTCCAATATTCCGCGTGTCACTATATCTTTCAGCGTACACAATATACACACATATATATGTGTGTGTGTGTGTGTGTGTGTGTGTGTGTATCGGTGCTGCTATTTTTCTCGTAAAGTCTCACAAATGAGCGCCAATGAAAAGTAATAGTTCAAAATTGAATGTTACTGCGCGATATTATTTTTCGCCGTTTGAATCAGACGCAAAACGTATATTATTTTGTTTCGATTTCATATTGAATAATATTATTATACTACTGCACGACTACACGAAACAGAAAAATGTCATGAAGTCGTGCGTACGCGATAACAATTTTTGTTCGATGTTTCTTTTGATGCATCGCTCGAGAGTGATGGTTGCGATTCTATAGCAGCCGAGAGCCCTGATATAGCGAATTCGAATCATTAATTCAACGAAATATTATGATGTGCCATATAAATACGTCACAACAATAATATGGCCGTCTGACAAGGAGTGTCCGTCACATTTCACTACATGTCCAATGCCCGTAAACGATTTATTATAAAATAAAAATGCCGTCCTGCCCCGAATAAGTCGCCACGAAAAAAAAATGAACCCGCTCACCACTCATCCGCAGACCGCCGAACGGGCGGGAGCACGTTCACGTTTCTACACCTTACTGCGGCTCGTATCCGAAAATTAAATATTAATTAAATATTATGTGCGCTAATTATTGTGCACGGACGGTCGGTCTGAAATAACGGGTTGCCAAACAAAAATGATAATTTAATTAATGACATGTCTGGATAAACGTAATCTGACGCATGACTGACAAATTTCGAAAGATATTATATGTATATTGCCTGTGCGTAGTATCGCCGGAATTTTTTCACGTTAATTATATCGTTGGCTCCACTAAAACAAACAATCGACGTCCAGGCCGCTTGGCCCTCAGACATTAACATAATTTTTTAATCCGTGACTTAAGACTTTTTCGGCAGACGCTGATATTTATCTGAATGTTAATTATTATCATTTTTGATGTAAGATAAATTATAATATGATGAAGTAATTAAGCCAAATAAAACACCGGCCCGACATTATCGGAATTGCGTGCACAAACGAGTATTCCTCTAAAAATCAAATCGTTTTAGTCTTCTAAATTTCGTTTTGGGTACATTACATTATAAATTCTTACCTTTGCCATTCGATCGATTGAAACTATTCGCTGCAAACGTCTAGTACGATTCTGTTTCGACAGAACAGTCGAGAAAAGCGAAGATGGTAAAAAAAATATTTTTTTAGAATGCTGAAAAACACCGGTTGAAAGAAAACCGTTTGACGATTATTAATTCACGGCAATTATTATATTACATATTTCCATATTATTTTACGAACTCGGCTGATTCGCATACAAGCGTATATAGGATGAGATCGCATCTTTTGTGCGCACTAAATACCTACTTGTTAGACATTTATGCACTTTTTTTTTTTTGTGGTTGCGATAATATTTATTTGTTTACGATCTACTCGCGGTACTAAAATTTCGTTTGTTTTTCTTTTTCATTTCCACAGAACGAAGCGCAGCGGATTGCGATGTGCGAACGCATGTCCATCACGTCTTGAACAACCACCGGTTGCGAGAGATGACCGCCACCATTACACCGTACGCCAGCCATAGATGAATAACAACACGGGACTATACCTTATACCACGACACTCTGCCAGCTGCAGTGTTACATTTTTACTTTTAGCCACATCACTAAGATGGTCATAATTATAATAAAATAAAACACAATAACATTATTAATGACGATTATATAAAAAATTCAACCGTTTGCAGTTATTATTACATCCACAGAACTATTATAATATAATATTATTACCTATAAACCGCTGTGTTGTTTATTTCCCATATGTTTTAGACGATATTTTAGTTTTCTTGTTAATAATTTATTCGAAAAAATGCATTGCTTTCACTATTAAAAAAAAAAAAAACCACCACATTCATTACACGCCGTTATTCGTTTGTACATTTTATGTGTTTATTCGCTACTCTGGTAATTTTGAACAGCAACAATACATGTTGACAAAATATTTGTAATTGGTATTCAATGAAGTACAAGAACAGTGAACAAGTCAATCGTCGTATTATAACAACTGTTATAGTTAAATGGATTTCTTGCAGGTCGCAATAAGTAATAAGTACACTTATGTCGGTAAGCCACGTTTATTTTTAAGGTATCCCGAGAGTTCAATTTTAAAAAAATCCAGCAAATGGGTAATGCTCGGTTGTACATTAGATGTCAAGAGGAGTCACTGTAATGGATTTGTTTTTTTTTTGCAATTCGATGATAAAAAATCATTGTACACGAAAAAACATTCTCTGAGTGAATACGGTCTGTCAGCCTATAACTATACCGTCTCACAAAGGAACAACATAGGAAAAACTGTTTTGCGCGGGACAACTTTTATCTTTCTGTGTTTGTAAGTAGTGACTCCAAAATTTCTGAACATATCGAGTAGAAAATTATCTATGCAACAGCTTGCCTATATTTTAGATAACATAAATACAATAAAAGTTATTTGCTTCTAAACATTTTGTTTTTTTGTTCTTTTCATTTGCTTATAAAAAACGATTGGAAAGTGTAATCAAAAAAAAAAAAAAAGCACGCTGTTGCACAGATAAAGTTCTTCTTTACGTGTTGTGAAAATTTGGTAATTCTACAGCAAATATGGTGCGAGAAAAGTTGTCCCGCGCTAAACAGTTTTTGCTATGTTGTACATTTGTAAGACGGAGACAGCACATGCGGGTATGGCGTCATCTTAAATATTTTATGATATTATTGTGATTGGAGTAATATATTGTAGTCTACAGTACTATAGACTACACTGTAGCTTAAATTTATTTTTGTTAACAAAAAGGCATTTGGAAATGTCATTGTCTGTATAAAATAAAATAGTATACTTTAAAAGTTTCTAGTACCTACTCAGTACCCGCGAATAATATTTTTAAATTACAACAAATTAACTAAAATTGTTACACTTCATTTAAATACATAATTTCGTCAAAATTTGGACTTAAAATATATATGAACTATGAACTATTAATGAGAATCCTTGTTTTAAATTTTAAATCCTTAGCACTAATAAGTAATAATTGACATTTTTTTAACTATAAAATAATTTGCATGTTGAGTTTGATGAATTTTGTTAAAATTCCAACATAAGAAGCTCATAACAAATTACTGAGGATTTAAACTCAATATTTTTTTTTAATTTCCACTAACAACTATTTATGAGAAACCTTGTACCTATTAAATTTTTTAATTTTTTGACTGAGCAAAAAAATTTTTATCGACAATAATTTTAAAAAACTAATAAAAATCTAAATTTTCTTATGCCTTTAAATAGTTCGAAAATCCATAATAAACATTAGGCAAAATGGTCATGAATCTACTGATATTTTTTTAGAGTTCCACCAAAACACAAAATCGATTTTTTCAAAAAATCTCAGTTTTTTCTGAATTGCTTATTTTGTTTTTCCAGACGCTTTTAAAAACTGCTGAGAATTTTTTACTTTTGAGTTTTGACCCGACCTCCCCACCACCCTTCACAAACAAAACTACCAACTAAATTCACTTTCCCATCAGTAAAGATGCTGAAATAGAATATCGAAGCATATTTACAGCCCCAAAAGGTGGACTGACCCCCCCAAAAAAAAGCAATATTGTAAAATCATTGTATTTATCACTGTGTTCAGACGCTAACATTTCAAAAAGTGTAATATAAAAATTCGTTGAACATTTTTCGCACCAATAAATATAATTTGTTTTTTTTTTTTTTGTGGAAAAATTCCACTGTCAAATAATGTTCTAAAATTTAAAAAAAAAACAAAAGTTAAAGGTGATATAAAATCAGTTGGAAACATATAAATCAGTGGAAAACACGTTTTCCATTTAAGTTTTTATGTGGGAAGAAAAAGCGAATTCCCTAAGAATATGGAAATGCTTCAAAACAATATCAGCCCGCCATTAAAATTATGATGAACACTGAGAGCTTGATGCTCACACTGCAGTACTTCAAGCATTATTAACATCGTGTTTGATGTAAATGGTATTACCATCGAAACGATTTTTGGTCACAGAGGATGGTCCGCACGACCGCACGTATAATATACAACTATAAGGCAATTATTATTCCATTATAATTTAAATTAGTCGTCATTGTTTTAATGAACGAAATGCAATGTGGACTTAACGATTATAGCTCATTTCGTCAATAACGTCGAAGTAACAATATTTCAATGACATTGTTTTGTGCCGCGATTTGATTTGTTTCTAATTTCGATATAAAATTATTGGTCGAAAAATTGAAATGTGTTCGGTATAAGTACATACATTCGTTTCACAAAATTGCGAGTCTCTGGCGGTTTCACAGAACCGACGTTAATTCCGTAAAAACCCGATTCGTTGACATTTTTTCTGAAAATCAATCGAGGCGAATTCGAAACACGATTTTAAAGTATGCGAGTTGTAGTTTATTACTTTGGTATGATTAAACAAAATGTCAACACGATTTGAAAATTGTCATCTTACGCAGAAATGACAAACCAGCAACCGGCGAAAGTCTCACAGTTTTTTTGTGTCTACGGAACCTCCTTCTGGAGAAAAATTGACTACCTGCTGACTATTATAGAACCAACGAGGGTGTCTACTGTAATACAGTGAAAACTGTCTAGAGCGGACCCCGAATAATACGGAAAACTATCCAATACGGAATTTTTCCATGGTCCCGGCACGTTCATATAGTCTTATATAGGCGCTCGACCTCAATAAAAAGGGCACGTTCGTAACGCGGAACCGGAACGATTTCGTAAGTCCCGTGCAAGTAAGTAGCCTCGCATAAACCGGAAAAACGACACTTGCGCGTCAAATCTAAACCAAAAATAAGGTATGAAATATAGATGTGCCGATGTGCGTGTGTACAATATGTGCATCGTTGAATGGTGATCGACAAAGAAGACAGAATCGATCCATAGGTACATATTCGTACAATATATTATGTGCATTGTGCGCACAGTGCATTCTCGCATTATTATATTATATTGTATTATCGCGTCTTAAACGATACGAAATTTTTTCTTTGTCACTGTGCAACAACGGTCGTACGTACACTTTTAATTTTATTTCATCTCTCGTTCATCGCATTCAATATTAAAATGCCAAAATGTGAGTGTCTTTCGTTAAATGAAAAATATCAACTAAACGATGCACAAATAAGGTCTCAATCAGTTAAACATTTACAAAATATATTTAATCGTGGAAAAACTCGGGTTTACGATACTCTTAAAAATCAAAATAGAATTAAAGAACAATGGTGGTTAAAAGGTTATTTTAGTTTAAATTTAATGAACTATAAAACCTATACTTTAGTTTAATTTTAATGAATTACATTATTTAAAACAATAATATTTAAAAAATATTCTTTGGTATGCATTTGAATTGAATAATCCGGATTTTTTCCATTTTATTGAATACAGCGGAAAACTGCTTAAAGTGGAATTTTTTGTTGGTCCCATGCGATTCGGCTTTAGACAATTTTTCTCTGTATGTATTTTTCTAAGCGGTAAAAATTAGAGTAATTTCTAGATACGTCGCGGGGAGGGGGGGGGGGGTAATACAACAAGCCTCACGGAAAAAGTAAAATCAAACCAATTCAGCAATAAAATACAATACAGATAAACGAGATCCGCCTGTAGTAGAAAAATCGGATTTCGATCAGTTGTTTATTTATTTTTTTTTTAAGAGAAAACTATATTTGGAGCGCATTGGACTGCTGCAAATTTTCAATCATTATGAGTGAAAATAATCACACATTTTTGACTATTAAACGCTAATCGTTCCTGCAACTTTTGAAAATAGAGTATTGCAAGCTGCAGGAGTCAAAGTCATCTTCATCTTATATCTGACTAGTTGACGAGGTGGGAGAATATTTCTTACGAGGCAAGTTTTTCTACTAAGCGCTTTAACTTTTGACTTATTTTTTCCCCCGCAGTCTCCTATACCTTCGATAAAAGTATACTATTCTAGTTCTGAAATCCACGAGTTTTCCAATAACAGAATAAGGAATAAGATACATGGCGAAAAATGCCGTTGTCTCATCAGTTTTGAGAATAACATTATACGTCCATAAACTTTGGCTTTGGCTGAGTTATTCTGCAATGAGGTTTGTATGAAACGATCAGCAACCGTTAGTTATTGCTATTTATTTTGTTCGTACCGATGATATTGAAGTCGACACCTACAAATTCGGATATAACATTAAGAAGTTGTTTAGCCTCTTGTCAGCAATGTTTAGTATGAATGGAAATCAACACAATATAAAAGAGTTTGGCGGAGTCGATGGCCGACGCAGTCGATAAGTTTTTGCGGGTAAAAAGGTAATTTCGGCGGAATATAGTATATACATATACGATTAATATTATATATATATATGAATATATACGCTACAACAATTATCTAGATACTAGATGAGATGATAAATATTTAAAATGTTTATAATGCTTCAGACGGTGTGTGATTTCGCTTCAGGGGTCAGGGTAGGGGGGGGGGGCTGCACATAATTTGTCGTACAAGACCATATATATGGGAAAGGCTTAACTAGCATATTATGCCGTATGGTAAATAATGCATTTTAGACTTTAGCTACATTCGCGGTCAGGACCCGTGTAATAATATTATGCGCATAGAATACACTGAAACTTTCTAAATTCTAAATAATTAATCGGACATTGTTTTGCGGGAGACTACACTATTTCCATAGCCTCCGCGTGTCTAGACGTGTACATCCAATATTTATAAAATATTACAATATTATTATCACAACATTTCAGTATAGCCAACCCGACCCGAAGTTGTTTAATCTCATTGTACCCCGTATTGTAAATACTTTGCGGGCGGTCTGTGCGATGATGTATCGGCGTCCATACCCCGACCCGTGTAAAATTACAATTTCTATCCCGTCTTCGCTCGGCTCAGAGGAAAACTTATTTCGTCGTGTCTCCGGTGTCGGACGTCTTGTTATTGTGTTTGTGGACGTCGACTACACCAGATTTTACTTCGTTATACGCCCCGCGAAAATGCGTAGGTACAACACGAACGACCACGTTTTCGGGTACGCTTCCCGTGATCCAACAGTGTTTATACTGCAATATGATGTAAACACAAACCGTCACAATAATATTGTTGTTATTGGTTGACCGTGACACGACGACACTGAACATTTCGGTAGTCAGTGCGACATAGAAAGAGCAGCCACCCACAGCAGCGCCGGCCCGAGGTTTTGCGGAACACGGGGCAGATATTTTTCTCGGGACCAATATAAGAGACTACTACTTTTCGCGAGGCCAAAAAAATTTGCTGGCACGTCCTAGTTGTAGTACTCGGGTGGAAGAATTTTTTTTAATATTTATTAAAACGAAATATGTACAGATTAAATGTTTAGGTACACTATGATTACAATAAATACAAGTGTTACGCAAAAATTTCAAAAAAAATTCAAGATTTTAACATCAAAATTGTTTTGGACGTCGCCGTCGCTCGCCGGCATTATAATTAATTTTTACTCTCACTCGTTAATAAAAAGGTATTCCAATTATCGTATTAAAAACCCACAAGCAGATTTGACTCGTGCTTTTAATTCGAAAAACAAAATTATAGGCTTAAAAATCATCAAATACCAATTACCAATACAACCGCGATTACCAACGTTCAGTTGAAAAAATTCAGTAAAAATGTGAGTTACATACTTATAGGTACATTCAACTATTCAAGTATTCTCAACTCCATAGTAATATTAAATATACCATAGAATTTTATATTTCACTAATTTTTTCATCCTTTTTACGAATTCCTCGAGTAATGCATCATAGCTGGCAGATGAATAATTTGTATGGCAATATTTCAGACATTTGGTCTCGTGAAGTTCTAACGTCATGTACCGTATGCAGCTTCATCAACGTTTTACTCATAGCCCCCCCCCCCACCCAACTGTCGAGAAAACGTTTTGAACCCTAAAAAAAAAACCTTAGATATGACACATTGAGAACGTTTGTAAAATTTGGGAAGACGCGTCATCATCCTCGCGAACTTTTGATCGGCACATAATCGTGCTTCCGGTCGTCGTCCGAAAAATCAGACCTCGACATAATTAAGTTTCCACACATATTTCGTACGACTTCTTAACTTACAATCTGTAATATGATTTCGATGATATACCTATGAATGTATTTGTATGCACGACATTTTTCATCTTTCATCTTCATCATCGGCGTTCGTTAATCGAATACAAATTAATAACAGGTCCCGGTCAGACTTCCTAATATAAGTCTGATATATAGGTACGTTAGACGTATTAATTATAAACACAATAAAACCAACACACTGTATTTATCCACGTATCATAATTTGTACTCCCAGAGTACAAGAGGAATTTAAGACATATTATTATACCTCCGATATATTATGCTGTATTTTTCTATTTGTTAAACTATGATTGATTTTAAATCAAAACAATCCTTCAATCTTCAATTAAAATTGAATTAAAGTAGTTATTCGACAAAACTACTTTGTAAATCAAAATATATTTTTAATATTTTTTTATAAACTTTAGTGTTGACTAAAGACGATCACTGAAAATATGAATATCATTTTAACACAAATTCTGGGTATACTAATGCGATATTTTATTGTCTTTGTATCGTTATTCGTGGTCATTGGGAAATAATTTTTTTTTTATATTATATCGAGTAATATTACACATTAATAACAGTTGTAAAACATCAAATGTAAAAAGATACAAGTTCAGAATTTAAAATAATATTTGTATGATCATCATATTAGTTTGTCTAACCCTGGTTGAAAACCACTTAAGTTTAGCCAGTATTACTGGTCCTTGTTCTGAAATACCTACCATACAACCATTTAAATTAAGATTAAATTAATTTAGTAACGGTGGCGGATCTAAGGGGGGGGGGCTAATAGGGCAAATACCCCCCCCCCCTCCATTGAGCTTATTATATTCAAATTTATTACATTGTGAGAAATAGTGGTATAAATCTAGTTAACCATCGTTCTAAACTCGTCAAAATACATAGGTTCCAAAAAAAAAAAATCGAAAATTCGAGGGGGTGCTAAACTAGATTTGTTCCGAAATAGTATAGTGGTATTCAGCGTTAGGCATATTATCGTCATAACGACAATAACGTGATCGCTACGCAAAAGAACGGTGGTATTAAAATGGATGTTATTAACCATGAATAGTATCTGTTGGGTACATTTTAATTTTTAATTACCCCTCATCGATAAATTTCAGGATTCGGCCCCCGTTTAGTAATGACAGTTGACATGTACGACGTAGGTACATAAACAGTACCTGTAATATATTATTTGGCATCGAATGCCAAATTGCCATAAGATGAAAAATTTTTATAGGTTTCGTGTTAACGAGCGTTAATAAATACTGCATAGTTAGCGACGCGTAGACACTGGTATTTTGTAAAGGGTTTCGGACATTCAATATGTCAATATGCGCACTAAAAACATTATATTTTGTGAATGTTCACGAAATACGCGTTATACTTAAATAAAACGAATATACACCGAATCATCAACTGCCGTGATCGTCTAGTGGTTAGGACCTTGCGTTGTGGCCGCAATAACCCAGGTTCGAATCCTGGTCACGGCACAGAATTTTTTGCTGTTTTTTTTACCGCGTACAATGAAATTACAATACACTTTTATGATTCCATGTTTTTACATCATATTTTTTAGCCGTCTTTTGTTATTTTCTTCAGTTTTATTTTCTGTAGATAAAAATGTTGTTGCACGGTATTGTATTTTATAAATAGAATTTTTGTATTGTTTTTATAATATTATAGATTAATTGTTGCAAAATATATTATTTATTATAGGACTTAAAATTTAAAAAAAAAATATATGAATGACGGTAACGCAAGATATTTCCATAAGCTATACTGGGTGATCCATTTAAATGTTAAAAAATTAACCTCCATGAAAATATTTATTAAAGTTTATATTCGTAAGTTGTTACAAAAAAACTATATTTTTATTGCTATAATTTTTTCAAATGTTTTTTTTTCAAGTTTTCACTCCTCTTGAACGACAACATACATTTTTAATTTCATAAGTTTTTTGCTGTTTACTGCGTCTACTGATAAGATATTATTCTTGAAATGTTCTATTAACTACGTTAACAATGTACTACCTATATCATTTACTTTTTTCCGGATCTTTTATTCCAGTTTTCGATTTTTTTCCTCGATTCACGACAGGTACTAACTACTATTATTATTCTATTATATTTCATTGCTAATTATTGTCGATTTCGTATCAAATGAATGCGAGATGTGTTCGTATACGAAATCGGAAATACCGTTAAACCCACATACGATTGAAATATAACATGACCTTCACACTCCGTGGATCTTCAGAAACGATATAATATGTATGTGAGGCCGAGCAAATTGATGCAATTGAAATAATAAAATACTCATATTATTAAAATAGGGTAAGGGTTTCAAATATCGTGGTTAATTCGGTATACTCGTATAGGGAGATAGGATGTTAATTATTATGAACGGCATTATAGCGGTATATCTTAATATAACTGTACCGCTTGTACCACCGCCGAGCCAAGTGCATTTTTATTTATTAATATTTAACGGCTTTGAAAAAATTTAAAAACGTCGTCATTTGCACAACCTGCAGCTGGATTAGAATTTCTGAATTATAACTCGACGCTATTTGCTCGGTCATAAAGATACTCAGTTGCGATGCTTACCCAGCTATATAGCTATATGCTCGGCGATGAGAAAAAAATGAGATAAAAAATGTACAGCGTACAAAAGCGTCACGATGAGTCAAGAGTAAATAAGTGATAGGTAACTAAACTTCTGAATGTGAAGTACTTATTTTTTTCAATCAAAAATACAAATTAACGGTTTAATATTGATTTGATGTTTTTTTTTTTTCGCCAACTATTCTAAAATACAGAGATGGTTATTGATTTTGTAAAGGTCGAGCAGTGTAATATATAGTGTCACAGAATCGCAAAAAAACATTCCTAATTATTTCACAAGTAGTGACCGACTAGGCACTAGGTATATACATTTTCAATTATTTTGAAACTAAATTTGTGATTGACGAAAAACGTTTAAGTAAATTTTAATTTAAAAATAATTATCCCTGTTGGATTTTATTTGAGGATTGCCCTGATTGTATGATTGACATACACTTAAATAATTTCAATTAATAGTTATTATTTTACATGCTACAAATGACATTCGCCTATATTTAGAGTTGACTCAATTTACTGTTATACTTTACTGAACTCTTGCATAATATATAAGGCGATCCACAGGTGTATCGTTCATCTCGGTCGAATGAGTTGACAAACCGTGTTGATAAACCTACTCCGATGAACCGTGTGCAGTGAACTAATGCACATTATTAAAAGTATGAAATCAAGACACACCTACATAGAGCTAAATTATTTCATTTTTTCACTCGCAAAGTCGAGTTGTACGGCTAAAAACGGATGTTTGTTCATCCGAAGTTCATAGACTCAAAAACAAATGGAACTACTAAAAAACACTGTATACTGCAGTATAACTCTGTCTAAAAACACCGTTTGTTGTTTTGCTTTTTTTCAATTGAAAAACGGGTAATATAAAGTTTAAAATGTGTTTATTTCGTTATTTACCTCGTTAATAAAACGACGAGTTAGTAGTTAGTTTATATATAGGTACTATTACGCCGTATTAGTTATTTACACCCTATTCACAATATTAATCACTTTCGAGTTTTGCAGAGTTGATGTTGAGAGGAATTCGCTTTGGTGGTTTGGCGTGTGGGTATGTGTACTTAGACGATCAAAGCAGTGGCCGGTAAATACCGTGAAATGCACATATTATATTTAATAGTTTCCCTAACATTTTCCAGAAAAAACACATTTGAAATATCTTAAATAAATTATGATATATTATTTATATAAAGATGTTAAATTTACAAAAATAAACATTTTTTCTTACTACAATTAATGGACAAGACGTTTGGAAGGACACAAGACGCTACTTCGCCTTTAAAATATATTTAACTATATACCTAACATAAAAATCACTTTAACAACTTTTTCTGTCACTTGTTTTGTTAAAAGTAATATTCTCAAAATTATTTCTCTGCAAAAATGTAGTTTACCGATGCCGTAAACTTTCTAGATTAGTTTTGAAATCCGTTCGGAAATCCTTCCACCGCAAAATTCAAAAACAAGTATTGAAATGACCACACCAACACCTAAGTTCCAAAATGAAAACTTACATTTTATAATTGTCTTTTTTTCCAACACCTAGATCGCCATTCGCACGAATGGTCATGCTCAGTTGGGAAAGTCGTCGGGCGAGGGTTAAATATTATGATAATAATATTAATGACGATTTCTCAAGTATTTAGATCTATTCAACTCCGGCTCCACATAAGGTATATTTGTAACACACGTTTTAAATTTATTCTTCACTATAGCCTTAATTTATTCGTTTAGGCGCTTTCGGTTTTGTCATTTTATCACCATAATTTTAATTTTTGTTCGTATGTGCTTTATAATTTCTTACTTTTGCTTATCTATATTGTCTCACATACGCTTATGCAGTCACTAGTCGTACGCATCAGTGTTTAACACAAATTACATGTTCATATGCGTACTATAAATAATATTTTAATACTCTGTATTAGTGGTTACGGTTTTACGAATTAGATCACACATCTCACGAGTACACAATGGTCATAATTGTGTAGGAACTTACCCGCTAAAAACCGTCGACTGTGTAATTTTTCAATAATATTTTCGGCTTACGATGATGAAATAATGCAATTGAATTATCTTCAAAGGACGTTCCATACATAATTATTGTGAACTTTGATCGGAGGGATTATAAGACCGGTCAAACTTGTCGATTTTAATGTCATAACCGCAAGACAATCTACCCCGAGGTCACGACTACACAATATTATTATATTCTATGAGCAATTTTGGGGTTTGGAAATAGAGGCGTTTGTAACTCTCTTGCAGATTGTGTATTTACTAATCTCTCCCTGGTCGCCTTCAGTCCCATACTTGAAGAGTAGGTTTGGTGTGTATACTTTATAATATGTTAACTCTATCTTTTGGGTCGACAACTATGTAAAGTTGACTAAATGTATAAACTCTCCCAGGTTGTTTGTTTAAATATTAATAATAATATACCTATGATATAATATAACTTATCAGTTGTTATTATGCTTCATATCATATTGGTTATACTTTAATATATTTAAATGTTCAATACCTGCACAATTTTTGGTTTTTTTTTTTTAAAAATTAAGTTAATAGCTGAGTGATTCACATTGAATTTTGAGTATTTGGACTCGAATTTCTGTTGTATATTATATACGGATATACCTACGATTGTTTTTTTTTTTTTTAGAGCTTCTTAGTATAAAACTATTATAACTCGACAATTACAGTGCGTATAATATGATACTGTGGTGGTGAGAAATAAAATCGGAAAACGTGCTATAGTATACAATGTATGTTTTACAATAGAATAAAAACAAATATAGTAAGAGACAGTAAAAAGTACATATAAAAAAATTGTACGTAGCCATTGCACGCGTACTACGTATGCGTAGGTATACGCAACGGTTCGTTTGGTCCGTGACTTGATAGATTTAATAAAATATGATTCGACGAGGAACCCGAAAACGGGTTTGAATTTCACACGGTCTCGTCAATATAAAAAAGATAGGCCTTTGCACACAATTCGAACTCGTCAAACCTACGCGCAAAGAATATAATATACCTACAACGTTTGCTGTACGAATTCACAGTGATTCGTCAATGCGCCACCACTGGTTTTAAAACGGTGCGAACGAAACAATTCGAGAATCGTCCTCCGAACTAGGTACTTGATGTCGAAATCACGTGCAGGCATATGTAAACCGAAAACGATCTATTTGTAGCAGCGAAAAATATGTAATGAGAGAAATATTACTGTAGATCGCAGTACTTTGCGTGATGTATATAAGTGTAAATGTCTATTGTCGTACGATGATCGTAGTGTTGTGCGACAGATATGACAATAATTGTAATGCGCGTCTCGTACTGAGATATATTATTGCTCACACGATATTTATATTTTTTATTAAACATCATTTAGGCACGTTCACTTCGCGCGCACACAGACTCACAAAAAACGTTTACGTTTTTCCGATATCGATGACTGTACAGTTGTGTCGCGTTACCCATAATCGTGGAAGCATTTAGACTCCCGAAAAACGGTTCGCACCACGGTCAAGTATTTTCTGGTAAATAACAGGGATTAATGTTGTACGAAAAAACCGCCGACATCCGACTGTAAGCTCGTGCGTGGAGAGAAATTATTTTCATTGATCACTAGCTGTGCTGGGTTTTCGGACTTTTTGAGAGTGAAATACGGTCTGCAAATATACTCGTACTTTAAGAAACTATAAAACTATAAAATATCGTGAAAAGAGATCGAGTTCTGAGCGAGTACAAAAAAAAATGTGATAAAAACGATGATAGCCTGTATAGAACGGCCAAAAGGAGTGATGTCTCAGGGCAGGTGAACATAATCATTGGTACAAGTAAAATGTGTTGGCTGGGCCAATTCAGTGGTGTATTAGGGCGCTCTTTTGCAAGGCTTGGCATTGACGCGTTAATAAGTTAAAGTTAAGTCAAACAAGTTAATTTTTTTTAACTTAATGAGTTATTTTTGTTTGTGATTATTAACTTAATTATTAACTTCAGGAGCTTTTAAATTAACTTTTAACCAACTTGGGTAAATTTTATGTTTAAAAAAATTAAGTTAGTTTCAATTTTAATTATTACGTAGTATATGTTTTCAAACATATTTGTTTAATTATTCGTATAAAATATAAAAACTTACCTGT
The DNA here is from genome assembly GCF_001856785.1 of Myzus persicae. Lineage (NCBI taxonomy): Eukaryota > Metazoa > Arthropoda > Insecta > Hemiptera > Aphididae > Myzus > Myzus persicae. Next base: position 276,956 of record NW_019102150.1, on the reverse strand, counting down.
ATTATGAAATTACGAATATTATCAATTTAACTTGAGTTAAAAAGTTTATATTAAATGTTGGTTAACTCTTAACTTAGTTCAATTGCAGATAGACAATTTTAGATTAACTTTTAAGTTTTAACCATTAACTTGATTTGGATATTAATTTAACTTAACTGAGTTAAAAAATACCATTAATTTGCCCAACTTTGCTCTTTTGTAGTTTTGTGGCCACAATGATGGTGTGATTTCAATATTTCATGCCTGCGAATATAGCAGGAGTGGTAAACTGAGTCCCAAATAATTGGGTGGATATTAGGGTTAGGTAAATTGAGTCCCGAGTAATAATATTTTTCGAAAAAATAATTTATAAATAACTACGACAATTTAAAAATAAAAAGTCTCTACATTCAACGAGTACTGTTTAGTGAGTAGTGACTATAGTCACCAATTAATGATTATCGATTACCGATTTGCCGATAGTGTTTGGAAAGACCTTATGAGCACTAAAATTGTCACACTATATTATCCGTTTATCGATTATCAAAAAAACGTATCGTCGAATAATACGTCAATTATACCGACTATGACAACTAATCGCCGGTTGTAGTTGAAGTGTTCAACTTCAAAATTACAGTTCTTAAAATTATTTATTACAAAAAACAGTGTGGTTTAAAACAATGGATTTAGTGACAAGTGAACGAAACAAGACAACTTTTATAGTTGACGGGCATAACGGAAAATGTGCTTTTTGGAAACTAATTCGATCGGGACTCAGTTTACCTATACCCTACCACAAAAATGGTACTTCGGACTCAATTATTTATACCTAGCCCCGAGTAGGTATAGACGATCGTCATGAAAAACATTCGTTCTAGCCAATTATTGATAATGCACATCACCTCAGTGTACCTAATAATACTTGAGTTGTATTATTGTAATAACTATAACTAATTAATTATTAATAATTATCATCTTTATATTATCATGTTTTGAATATGCCGACTTTTATGAGGCTGGTCGATGACATTTTTAAACTATAGGATTTATTATTTTCAAGGTAAAAATTTCCAAAAAGTGGTTGCTAATGTGTATTTTGCCGAGCCTATTCGTAGGTATATCATAAATTATAGTAAACAGTAATATATTATAATATTGTACAGTGGGTATCGAATAATGGTAATGTAAATAAAGACACTGTTTTCTGGTTTAAATATTCTGATGATTGGTACGTCGTGGACGAAATGAGTGATGACCTGCAATTAATATGCTATGTAAAACAGTTTAAGACAATCCAATCCAATGTATATTTACGAATATTATCAGTGCTAGAAATGGTGAATTGAAAATTCGCAAAAAAATAACGGTTTGCCGTGTTACAATGAAATATTGCAGTGTACAATGATGATCACCGGCACACGTGTACTTAAACACGGGATGTCGTAATAACAAGGTGAAAACCAAGACGGGATGTGAATCATGACGAATAATAAGCCGACCGGGTTGAAAATGAAATTAGACTGCAGTTAATCGCCACGAAATTGTACAACGCCCTGAATAGATTCGAAGAATTTAGACCCAAGCTCTCGGTCCCAAATGTGCCGGAGCATAAATTACGCTTTTCAAGAGCCGGTACAGTTTTACGGTCCAGCTGTGTGCACTATCTTTGTACAGGCATGTACGCGTTTTAAGTAGGGACGTAAAGCTTAATAAAATTCGTTTAATTCACACTTCCTCCTCAATCTTCAGCGTCTCTTGCAATTACGTAATGTAAAATAATATGTAACACGGTGTATTGGTAAATAAATTCAAGGGTACAAGCCGTTTTCTTGATTCGAATTAAAAAAAAAAATTATATAGCAATACATAGAATACATTTTACATTGCTTACCGATTGTCATAATTATAGTGAATTACTGAATAACTAAACAGATAAGTACATTATATGCCCCCACTACAATAACAAAAGAACAGACACTAAGTCTTAATAGATATTTAAGAAAAAAAAATGTTAACTTTAATTCATAAACGTTCATATCAATGAACATCAATTGTTCTTTATTTTTAAGACACCGTGCGCTTTATCGGGACCAATAACCACTTATCAATGGATGACCAATACTATAGCCCCGTTGAGACGTTTCTAAAAAATTACGTTGAACTAGAAAAATTAATAAGTTACATTAGTAAATTAATTTCTTACTCGCGTCATTGTGTTTGTATGAGATAAGTTTTCAATCTTTTCGTAGGTACACAAAAAAGTTCTATCGCGAGTAAAATCTCACAAACAATATTATAAATTATACGTAGGTAGATATAAAACATAAATTAAGATACCCCGTACTTCATAACTAAAGCAACAATAAACAGTAATTAATTATATTTTTCTAAACTCTTATCAATTATTTTACTCTGTGCAACAAGGAATTAATTCCCGAGTTTATTTTGACAGTTTAGTAATTAATTCTTTGAATATAAAGAGTTTTCCAAAATTCAATTCATTCTACAACTAATAAATAAAAAAACGATATCTGTTCAAAATTTGATCACACGTTATAGTATAAATTATAATTGTTTTATCGTAAAATTTGGATTTACGACGATACATTGACTTCATATTGTGTACACCACCATATAGACTATTTGGAGGACATAAAATGTTCAAAATAAATGATGACCAGGCCTAACCGTAGTAACAGTTTTTATATTTATATACAATCTAAATCTTATTTCAGTCATCAGTCATCTCGGTTGGCGTTTGGTTTCCAAGTGAGTGTGATATAAAATTGTCGAATTAACTTAGTTAGTAGTGCGAAACTCGCGTCCATTCAATTCGTTGAACGTAATTATTCAAAAAATAATACAATAACGCTTCCTGATAGTTTCGTGTAGCATTGTAATTTCCTATATTTCCTACCCGTAGATAATAATGACAGGTGGTAGGTAGGTACAATTCATTGAGTTATATTTTACAGAGTTTTCGTATATATTTCGTTTTTTTACATTGTTATTCAGTCCAATAAGTCACGTAATCAGAATTTTCTTTGTTCGAGTGGTCCGAGTCAGGTACCGGCTATTAAGTATTCTGCAGCGGTTACTTCGGCGACGACAAAAAAAAGTTAATAATCAAAATTTCTCATGATTCAATAATGTGAAAAAATAAAATGTTTTAATGACACGATTTTCCCATTTCGAATAATATTATGTCATTACACAGCAGTATTACAGGCAGGTAATGATAATAATCAGTGATCACTGTTATAATAATTAAAGCGGTGAAGAAAACCACCGATCAACGCCATAGCTCACGCAAAACCAATATTTTCCATTTAATGGGGGGGGGGGGGGATTGAGCTGTATAATATCAGTCCGAAAGCGGTTTTCATTGTGTGCATAAAAATTCCACCTTTAGGTCCAGCGTTCGATAATATTCTTATCTGCGGCGTGCGGAAAAAATTTGAAAAAAAATAAGCAGCGCACGAAGCCAAGACCGATAGACAACGATGTCATAATGTTACTGTTTGACAGTCTAATGTTATTGTGAGCCGTACAATATTATGATAATAATAATATATTGTCGGGTTTTATTACATCGAACGGTACGACACGAGTTACAATAATACAACAATATTTGCGAATAATCTCAACAACATGGCGTAATCTAGCGGTGGCGCACATAACATCAGACGCTCGGGTTAAAAGTTTGTCCAAAAGAAGGGATGACTGTAATCTGTTTCGGAGAGAATCGAGGAGATGAAATATTTTTTTCGAATCGCCGTCATCGCAATAACGTTATTCGTCGATAACTACACCGTATGAGTATTATTGTGATTTATGATTTATTTATTTATTTATTTATTTATTATAATATTGTCGTGCACACCGCAGTCGAGACGAACGAAAAAATGTATCGTTGTGCGACGACAACAGCAGTATAATAATAAATAGAAAATAATTAGAAATATTATATCATCGACTTCGGTAGTCGCACGAGTATACGGAGACGGCACGCCGCCGGTTACTGAGCCGAAATCCGTTAGCGACAGACGCCGCTACCGAGGGAGGGGAGGGGGGGAATAATAATTATGTTATAACGCCGTGCGTGATTTCCAAGTACAGTGGTCGTCGGCCGGTCGCTCGAAGTAATCTCACTTCGGTACTGGACAAAACGGAATAATGGATAACGTCATGTCCGTGTCCGCATATACTCTGTAAATAAATAAACACAAGCGGGACTGACCAGGGTTGGGCAGTATCTTCGATACAAGTATCCAAGATACGTATCTTAGATACAATTGTATCTTGTATCTTGTATCTCGACACAACTATGTGAAGTATCGAGTATCATGTATCGAGTATTTCATGAATTAATTTAATCGAAAGATACTCGATACATTAATGCTATATACTTTGAAAAATTAATTGTTTACGATTATTTTTACTCGTCAGAAACCACTTTTGAAAAGTTAGTGGTGTAATGGTTGTATATAAAATATAATATTATGTTATTTATTTTATTTTGTTTTATTACTAATGTATCATTATTATTACTGAAAGTGTCAATGTTTCTTATTTTATTTTTCATTCTAATTACTCAATGAAGTGGCCATCCCCACAATAATAAAAACATCATTTTTAAAAATCCAGTGGCTAATTTCAATAAAATGTTTTGAGTATCGAGTATCGATTATCTCGTATCGCGATATTCCAAAGCCAAGTACCGAGTATCTAGTATCGCGATACTGATTTTTGAGTATCTCGCCCGTCCCTGGGACTGACAACACTAAACGAAAATCGAAGTGTGTTCGTAAGGCGGCCGTACCTACTCACACATTTCGATGATACGATTGACTTCGTATTGCTCACGATCGACCGTGACTGTAATGAGCCTTTGCATTTTCATTTTCATTTTCATTTGCACGACCTTTGCATTTTCATCGCTCCTGCGGCAGCACTATCCTGCGCAGGATTTACGGTGAACGCGGACACCCCGTGGGCTTCGCGAAGGACGATTTTCAATTCGCCAAAATCCGCCGCTTCGTTTTTTACACTGACACGATTTATATTGATTCTGAGGTTGACGTTTTGAATTTTACGTCGACATTCTCCTTGGTATAATACTATAATATATTATTTTTGACGTGCAGACGGCTTGTTCCTCAGTAGTCTGCCAGAAGGAATCTGCAGGAGTCATATATATAATCTGTACAATATTATTTCGGCCTTGGTTCAATATATACAACTGGAATCGTTCTTCGAAAAATTGAGCTGCTGTGATCAAACGAATCGTGCGAATCAGACGATTAAAAATATCAAATGAGGAATATTAATTTAAAAGAATTGTAATGTGTTAAATATTTTAAATTATGAACCCACAATATGTCGTGTGTAGGACTATTGATTCGATTCTAAATAATAGATAAGTAACAAAAATAAAATACGTAGTTATAATGTTATGTATTTAAATAAAAAAAATCAAAGCATAACGTTTTAAAACCGATTTTATGGTGTTTTAACTATTATACAATCCGGTGAATCGTATTAAAAATATATTCCAAAATTACTTTAATCGATCCAAATTGGAAAGTTTGTTTTGTCATTTGTTATCCAACAGGTAGTTATTATATATATTTTTTGCATGTACATGGTTTAATAATTTCCTATATAAGTACGCTCTTAATTTCGGTTCGGATCATTTTCAGAGTGTCAGTCGTTTTGATCTTCAGTCGGTTTCGAGTCAGCTACCAGTTATCAACCATCCACGTTCAAAATAATACCAGAATAATGGACTTAAACACAAAGGTAAATCTCATACTTACTGCTCTCTTCTATTATACACCAATATAGTTTTATTTTAATCTATAATTTTGCGTTTTATACTAACTCACTAATTTAAAAAAATATAAAAATAAATAGATTCTAGTTACCACTGTCTATGTTGTTCTCATGGCGCTCAGATCATTCGGCCAATATGGGAACAGATACATCCAGAGGGGTCTCGCTCACGAATTTGAAGGATTTGATCAAGGAAAATACTCGGGTCACGTCCTACCGTATTCCCAACCTAATGGTCAGGGTTACACTTTAGGGTGGAACGGGTACCAAGGAGGAAACGTTTTCAATCCGTATCAGAAGCTAGGATATGGATATCAAAACCAAGGATTTGGCGGAGCTCTAGGATTTGCAGACGGAGGTCAACTATTCGGTATCCAGCAACCAGCAAATTTTATTGGTAATCAAAGATTTAGGGTATGAATAAAAAATATATTGTCTTTGTAAAAAATACAGTTTCAATTATTTAAGACGTTATAAAAACTGTACACAATTATTTTTACGGTTGGTAATAAGAAATAATAATAATAAAATAAATTATTTTTAAATGTTTACAATTAACAAATTTTACCTAATAAAACACATTACATTTTCATTTGTCTATACATTGAAATTATTTTAAAATAATATAATTTTGATTTCGTTTTTCGATAGTTATATTAAGCTTTAAATGCAAAGACTCAATTATAATTTTATAATTTGTTCTACCTTACATACTATGATACATATTTTATATTACATAGTCACATAGTTATACATCAGTTAAATGTGGAGTGTTATAATAAATTAGTACACGCTTTACTTTTGTAAATATTTATGTTTTCCCTTCAAAGGCTCGACTCTTCGTCTGATGGTTCTTTTGTACTGTATAAAACATTTTCATTAGGAGCTTTACTTACTTTTCTCGAAAAACGGACTTCTTTTCTACCATTTGAATTGCTGTCCTCTTTTTGATTCAAATCACATACCTTCATCATAAAGCCTTCTTCGCTCGGAAACCTTACGTTTATCATACCAGACCGTTCGAGAAATAATACTGGTGCGTCATCGGCCAAACGTTCGTTCTTTCTCGATCGGCTCAGTCTTTCGATAGATATTTGACGACCGTCTGAGACGGAATTCCTAAACCCATGCAAATATAATTCCCTACATTTTTTTCTGAACACTTTATGATAGTATATTAGGACCAACGGCACAAATACGTCAAACAGAATTGGCATTTTTGACAAGTACCCATCTAAGATGTCTTCCGGTGCTTCGTTTTCGGCCCAAGGATTGACATTCGGGTCGCTATAAAGGTAAACGCTTGACGAAATAAGACTTGGTGTTACAAGAATTGTATATGATGCGAATATTAATTTGGACGGCACAAGATGGATTTGGCTTCTTGTTTGGGTGGGTGTCACTATGGCGTTGGTCGATTTGGTAGTCGTTGAAGGTCGAGATACAAATATAAAATAAAATGATATCGACCACGGTATCATAAAACTGAAAACAATCAATAAAGATGGATAAAACCATCCGGTTGTATTTGCAATGAAGCCGCAACGACCCCTGAAAAAAAAACATTTTAAAATTATACTTTCATTTACTAAATATAATTTTAAATATAAGTAGCCAAGTAGGTGACTAGGTATTTGATTTGGCTGAAAACTATTATATTCAGTTGATAAAAATCGTGAAATCAATATTAAATCAATTTTTTTTAATAATTTTCTCATCAGTTCTAATTTTGTGTATATGTGACTAATTATCTTAAGTCAACTGTTGTAGCTTGTTTATTTCTAAAATGAATTGGTTCTCAACTGTCTGATTTATTATTAATAATGTATTATACAGATTATAGATATAAGTTACTTTAAAGAATTTATTTTAAATAGAAATGAGAATAATAAAATGATTGAATTGACAATGTCATCAAATCTGGACAAAATAATTAAATTTAAATGAAGTAATTACATTTTCGAAAACACTAATTGGAAATCCGGGAAAATAATTTGTTTCCACAGAATATTGAGATTCGCGTAATACGTTCACAAACAACAAGTTGACCAACTGGGAATTGAAATACTTGAAGATTGAATAGATTTTTTTCATATACTTGGTGCGGGTTTTCGTCATTTGTTGGTAGGTTGGTAATTATTGTTTCATCGACTTGTACACTTACAAATATACATATTTATTCAAATCATTAAATACGAAAATTTGACTATTCAAAACTTAATTATATTTGTATATGTCCAATAAGTAATGCATCACTACAAAATTAAGCTACGCTTTTGCCGTAGAAAAAATGAATTGATTAAAATGATTATGGGTTATAAAATGCAAGGCGGTGGTTAAACATTTTTTTTTTAATTTTCCACAAAACGTAATTTTTGTTTCATATCAACAATCTATTAGAACAATTGTTCTTCTACGGTTACAACTACTGTTAATAACATATTATACAAATTATACATTCCAAAGTGAAGTTTTTATAACTAATTTATAATTTTACTTTGACATACCTAATAATATGCACAACGTATTAATTGAAACCCTGATATTTATTACTTAGATGTTGTTATATTATTATAACAACTTATAGAATTTTCTCTGCAAACAGTGATAAAATGAAAAATATCAAAGTTTTTAAGTATTTAGTAGTTTTCTGTTTAGGTCATGCCCATTATCGTATATTTCCAACGATATTATATACATAGAACATTAGAACATGTTTGTTCTATGTGTATAATATCACCTAATGATTATGCAATAATGTTATACAAGTAAACTCTTCTACCCACCCCCTGCCAGAACTTTAAAACTCGTATTACTACGTGTGTATGGAATTTATGATTATTCAATTTTGAAAATACGTTCATAAATAATAAAGACTTAAGATTAAGATAAGAAACATGTGAACAGAAGCTTTAAATGTATTGTAATAATTTTATCATACATTTTCTGTATGAATACGGTTCCAAAATTACTTAAACGCGGCCAACGATATCGCGCGGAGTTGTTTACGCCCGATCGGTGCGATCCTCTTTCGTATTTCTATATCCTTCGATTCGCTCGAATCCGGTCGATTCGCTCGCAAAAAAAAAGCGTCCCGTGCGCTTATAACCGTGCAGCGACAGCCTGTCGCATACGTCGGGCGGCGGTGTATACGTACCTTGACGGGAAATACCGAGTGGTGAACAGCAGCGTTGGCGTGAGTATGACGTAGGTGTACATGGAAGGGGCGGCCCACAGGGTGGCGGCGGCCGGCAGGGGCAGCTCGGCGTAGTCGGGCCGGACGAAAGCGTTGAGGCACGCGAGCGCGGCGAACGTGACCAGCTCGACGGCGGACAGGGCGGCCGTCACGGTGGCCACGCCGCGGCACACGGTGGCCCCTCCGCCGCCGCCGCCGCCCCCGCCGCCGCCGGCCAGCAGCTCTCTGGTGGTGGCGCAGTGGCCGACCGCGGCGTCCATGGCGCACTGCAGGCACAGCGCGGACACGAGCACCGCGTACGGCGACCGCAGCCTGTCCGCGGTCACGATGCCGGTCAGCACCATGACGTTGGACGCGACGGCCGCGGACGACAGCGTCAGGTAGGCCGCGGCCAGCGACACGGACGACGGGCGCCACGGCGACGCGCCGGCCGCCGTGTCCGGCATTATGGACAGCGTCCCGTTCGGGTTGGCGTACACCACTTTGACGTCCATGTGACCGCCGCCACCGCTACTGCTGCCACTGCCGCCGCCGTCTCTGCCGCCGCCGCTGCTGCCGTCGACCCCGTCGAACATGCGACCGGCGCGATGGCGGTCCGTCTGATGGCACACACAAATCAAAAAATAAATACTCAATATGAATATCGAGTTCGACCGTGGGCGTTGTCGCGGGGGGTTGATATGGGGGATAGATCCCTCCCCCCCCCCCCCGGAGGATCTTTATTTTCTTACATTTTAGTGATACACGTTTTGTCTACTTTTGATATTATAATATTATGTCTGTGAATTGTGACAAGTTATTATTTTTTTATTTTTTCTTTATCGCGATTATTGATATATTATGATATTGTGATAGTAATAACAACGCAGTGATAACAACTTACAAACATATTACGTATGCTATTATGCTATTACTCTATGTGTTAACTAAAGTGTGGTTCGTTATTACCGTTAATCAATAATCCGTATTATGTGATTCATTTTTCGGCTGGTTATTTACACAGACTTAATCTATATTATCTATTATCTGCGGTTACTTACAATTTGTTATCATAAACGTTTTCGTATTTTTTCAATTAAAAAGTGACAATTCACAATTGTGTTCTGACGACCTGACGTTCTATTCTATTCTATCGATTGTACGAATATTGTTTGATTTATTAAAATGAAAAGAAATAGTAGTGGTATTTTAAATTTTTTCTCGAAAAAAAAGCTGTCGATTCTACTTCTACTATTACAAGTGAACCTATTGAAAATAACAATGCTGATAATCAACTATTTTAATTTGAATTAAACATAAAATTAATAATCAAAATATATCATTAAAACTGATTTATACAATTGTTTTATATTTTAAATAAAAAGTGAAATAAAATATCTTAAAAATATGCTATAAATTGACCAGTTACAGAAGTAGTTAGTAGTGTAGAACGGTAAAGAGAATTGATAGAGATCATGGACTGAAAGTTGAAAGTTGAAAGTATTGTGTTTTGAAATGTTTGGTAAATTATTATGGTTTTAAAATGATTATTAAAGTATGAATGTTGAAAAGCTTAGTTTTTGGTTGCATTATTTTATACATAATAACACACGATTTGTAAATATTATGACTATACGGTGGGTGTGGGGGGCTCTGCCACCCCCCACTTTTAAATTCAAGTACATTTTCAGACCCCCCCCCACCCCCCCTCTCCATAAAAAAATTCTGAGAACGCCACTGAGTCGGACTGCCGGTGTTTAAGTCAAGTGTAGCCAGGTTTTAATATACCAATCTTTTTATCAGGTTATGCCGGTCGCGGTTAAGGTTAAGGTTATAGGTTTCGTATTTATGGACGACGAGACCAGAATGTACGAAATTATAATATTGATTTAACTCTATCGCGAGAGTTATAATTCGAAATCTTTTCTTATCTACAATGCAGCAGATTGTGTTCTAATTGAACTCTGAAAACAATTTAAAAAAATCACGAGTTCCGTATAAGGTAAATGTTTTTGCGCGATTCAGAATATGTACAGAAGAGACAGTGGGATTTCTCAGGAAAATGTTTCGTGGTAAGTTTTGATTTATTGAGCGGATTATCGCCGTTTGAAAATGGAGTGGTTATACCGTGTGAAGAAATTAGAATAGTGCCAGATGGAACAAATCGATGCTTCAACACATCCTAAAACCAAAATATCCTGTGATAAAATATCACAACTATAATGCAAGGTTACAATAATTTTAATTATTTTAATTAGTTGCTTGACAATAATGTTTTATTTAAAAAGCAACATGCATTAATATACTCGCTTAATTATAATAAGTACATTTTTCTAAAAAATGTATTATATGAAAATATACATTATGGAGAAAAAAACTTAAAAACATGAATAGTAAAATAAAATAATTTAAACACATAATATTGTTATAGTTAGTTGAGCGTGTTAAAGTTTACAAACTATGTAAATTCCTTTTCAAGAATGTATAATTATAGAAATAATAAGGTTTAAATTAATTATCTCAATTTGATGCAATATTTAAATCGACAAAAAATTAAATTAAATATTACCTATTTCAAATCATAATATGAATTATTTATCGTTAGGTATTTTAATAATGTTTCATAAAATTGGGTTGGAGAATGCGCAGTAACCTTTTTCAATCATTATTCAGACTCAGTAGCATATCGCGGAGGTTTATATAAATATGTATAATAGATATATATTATATTGAAATAATTGTGTGTTGAAAAGATTAAAAATAAAAGAAGTGAAGAGCGTTTAATTAAATAATTATTTAAAAGTCAATATAATGTAAGTGGCGCTATAATATACCATTATTCATTATTGTACCTACTGCATAGTGATGTTCTTAACTATTTTTGATTTCATGTCACTTGACATCGTCGTTATTAATTACATGTTTTATACGTATACCTATATGGCACATTTTACCTTAATTAGGTACTCTAATTACAATAATTAAGCACCTAGTACTCCGTTATATTATTAAATCGTTTACATTGGTTGTTTAATGTTTTTTAACATTCAGCCATATAGGTATAACTATATATTATACCGCGTTTATAATATAATTGATTCTACGTGATTTAAAAAAAAACTGTGAATCCATAGATTTTATCCTTTTCAACCCTGATATTTTATTAATGGTTAAACCAATTTTCAACTACGAAATAATTAACACATTATCGTGATTTTGAATTTTTTTCAAAATTAGAACCCCCAACACGATTATAAAAAAAAACAGAACCGTGTATTTTAATATGATACTCGTATTTTTTTTAATTACTGTAAGAACTACATAAGAGCAATCGTATATAAGCTTTTTTACTTAGGTAACACAAGAATCTGTTTAAAAAAAAATGTCAACATTTAAACTACATATTATATATTTATTATTATCTAATAGCTTAAAAAAACCAAATACATTTCAATATTATGTATATTTATGTCCATAAAATGCTAATTATTGAGATATCTTTCCTGAAAATATCAGGTAGGAGGTTAAATAATAAGCGTCTAAATCTATTTAAAGATGTTCATATCTACACGAGTAATAAGTTATAACAAAATAACACGTAAATACTTATAATAATAATACCTAACATACAACCCCCACTCATCGCCCAAAAAAATAAATCTAAGGTCTGTGATTTCTTAATCAAATTAATTAAATTTATCCATTGACTGTGTGATAATAAACTAAAAGTATAAACTAAAACATAAAAACCACATAATATTATTATTTATTATCATATTGTAAATGATTTGTCATCAGTGATTAAACGCATATTGTGTTGAAGTCTTGTAGATACACATTATAATGACAATGTACGTGAACACATTTATCTTTCTGTCTAGTCAGATCAAATTTATCTATTTTGATCTTACTAGACAAACTGTTTGCGTCATTTTAACAATGCATCATCTTTCTATGATAATTATTGTTGTGAATAACGTTTGGATTGTTTGAATTTTCACGACTATTCAATTTAAATGTCGAAAATAATCTAGATCTACAAATGTCTCTTTGTTTTAAACAACGCTAAGCCAACTCACGTGCAAATTGGGGTTAGGAATATACCTTTCGGATCTTACCCACGTATGTTACAACTTAAAATAGTTATAACTTAAAATATAATAATATATTTTAATACAATACAATTAGTAGATTATATATATTGATAATATTTGGCATCGTTAATTATAATTATATAAATCCTAAATTTATCTCGCCGATATTTAAATATTTTTAACAGCCGTGACCTCTCAATATGTAGATGGTGGAAATCATTTTTTGTATTCTCAGTATCGCAATTCGGCAGGTATAATATGTGTATGTACTATTGTGTAATAATTGCAGAAATAACTAAGAATCAACATTTGTATTGGTAACTTCTGACAATATACACTACACTCCGTGAGTTGGTATAATAATAGTTTACGTGCAACGAATAATGTGACAACAGTCAACGTCTCCTTTACGGTAAAGGTCGAAGGACTTATTTCATTCTTTTATTATTTTCTTTTTCATCAAACTTAGATTTTATACTAATGCCGATGCTTTTGCGTCAACTTCAAAAAGTCTTAAAGATAGTTTTCAAAGTTTACACAATGCTATTCGGGTTTCTTTGCACACACTGACATACACACACTTATATTTGTTAACTAGCATATAAATATATGCAAACAAACTAATGGCATTAGTAAGGACTTTGGTAAAAAAAGAATGGGATACCTACAAGTGAAACCAACAACCGTGGAGCTTATAATTTAAATAAACTGGCATGACACCATCGCCCACCACGGTATATTTAGCAATTACTGAAACTGTTTAAATATTGTACAAGACACGCAAAAGTACCAAAATTGTTCATTATAATACATTATGTATGTGCATTTAAATGATAATAAAAGGAAAGCGTTAACAATAAAATCTACACGGATGGTCATCATTACAGTACATGTTGTGTCGAATGAATAAAATAATAGTATATATACAATTTCTAACTTTAGATTAAAATATGTATTTTACTGGTGTACAGTTCGCTGGTAATTGTGTTATTGTTTTAATATTTTTTTTTATACGAGGTAATTATATTGTCAGTTGTGCGAGTATGATAATATCGTACCGCATTCGTCTCCGCACTTGCCGAAAAGTGGTTATTTCTCGAGTTTAATAATATCATTATGTAGACAGAACTGCAGGCACGAAGTATACCGTGTACAACAAAACATTTTTATGTCATACGAAAATATTGCTTTTTTTTTTATTTAATAAGGATTAGGAGCAATGGGGTGGAGAAATGGCATGTTTTCGTATTCATTGAATTCCTAACCAAAACCACTGCGTTTTTTTTTTCCATCCTTTTGTAATATTATAATATAATATTTTACCTTGGACGACGAACACATTATATGTATAGTCGCCATAAAACCAGACCCCAGCAACATTTGTCAGACACATTTTCAGGTAAACCATGAATATAATCCGTAGCCGCCCCTACCGACCGAGATCGTTTGTGTGTAAAATATTTCTACTTACCCGAACCGTATTTTGTACTGCGGCTGCTGCAGGTGTGCACACCGGGGGCTGCGGCTTGACCGAAAATAATTGAAAAATATCATAATGCCGTCTTTCTGCGATCTATTATACTAGATTGTCACATACCAATGCCGATTAAATATAATATTTCGAGACAGAATAAAGATATTATCAAGTATTGCTGAAGGTTTTATAAAGGCTTAAGGCTTTCGGGTTTATCGTTTGGATTATAACGGATATAAATATTCGAAATAACCTTTTAAATTAATGTACAAGTATATTATACCGACTTATTATTATCATTGTAATAATAAATACATGTAACATGTCGTTTATTGTTATAAGTTCATAACATATAACTTATAAAATTATTTTATAATAAAACGCACCGATATCATAGTGGGTCTATGTGAGAATAAAAAACTGAAGAAAATATTAAATGTATATTTTTACTATACATAAATATATATCTATATTGATGAACAAAAAAACTATAAAATGCGCTATACGACTTAAAGTACCACTAAAACACGATTTTCTTTTCAAAAACTTTTTATATACAACTAACTTCCATAAAACTTGTGTGTTCACAAAATCCTAAATATTTTTCTCTCTTTATTTACACTCACATTTGCGTAGGTACCTATAAGTATTTGTACCACAATAATACAGTCTAACCTTTAAACTTTTTTTAAAGTCTTATTATTTTATTCAATTGCGAAAGTGAAAATATTGAATCAAATAAATGTAACATATTTTTTTTTTCACTTAGGTTTTCCCATATTGATTATTATTGTTCATAAACATTTACAAAAATTACTGTAAAATGTTTAACATTTTATATTGAAACTAATATCGTAGTAAATGAATTCCAAATATTTCTCAAAGTGAAAGACTGAATAATATTTTTAGAGCACGTTGCGGACCCTCGCTTGTTCCCAGAACACCATTTTTTGCATTCCTTCCGAGAATATTGAACTACGTTGACGTCAAAAAAAATGTGTAATATATAGGTACCGAGTAAAAACAATTTCAAAACGATGATCTCACCCTACTACCCCGCACTACCATGTACGACATACATGTCGAGAGTAAACTAGTAAACGAAAAGCGCCCTCTATGTCTTGACGCTTTCCGCACACTCATTGAATTTCTACAACAGTAGGAAATTGTCTATGATTTTATGCAATACCTGGTCAATAGATAACAAAAAAATAGTTTAAAATTAAAAATATATAACTGCAATTCGCGACGAACACAAACGCAAAATCAAATCCGACAATTTACATTATAACCTTGTACAGCTGTTCCGCCGCATTACGCATCGGTCTCCCCTAAGTGTATGAATTTGAAATTTTATTTTAAGATTTTAAGATTTTTATACCAAGATGGTTTTTAAATAAAAATAACAGATTATAAGTAGGTACTCGTAATTCGTATTATATTATCGGACAATCAACTTTTTTTTTAAATTTATACTAAAATTATGTATTTACAGTTTACACTTGTAATAGATTTTTATAATGCATTTTTTAAAACTTTTTATTGTAATTTATACTAAAGTTATTAAAAATAAACAAATTTGTGGATCATAAAAGCATTTATTTTTAGGGCATTATTTAGAGTTTTTAGGTCGTAAAAGCATTTTTTTAGGACATTTTTTGGGGTTTTTAAGGCATTAAAATAATAGCCCTAATTATAACGTAGGTGAATGACTTGCGTCTTGACTTGGCGCCGCTCTTGGCTCGTAATCCGTCTGGCGGCGTGAAAACGGCTTGATCGAGATTCGCGGACACTGACTAGCAGAAAATACGCGGTTACCGTGGTCACCCGCAAGCGAGAATATCGAGAAACACTAACCGTGATAACTGTTAGCGGTTTAAACTGTTAAGTCTGCCACCTCGAATAGCGACCGCGGTCCAAGTTGTACACTAATGATGTGTACCTATTATAGCTGATAGGCACGTGAAAACACCAGCGAGTGGGTAATCTCGATATTTTCCGTCGTCCGTCGATTTAAATGGAAAAGCTGGCCGTCACAAATATTGTCATTATTATATTATTGTAATATAATGGTATTTATAACGAATTATAGCATAGCATTGTACTAGCGAGTACAATCCATCTATTCCAGCCCAACGAAACAGTTTTCCGAGGATTACGAGCCGAGGGCGGCTTGTCAAGGCAAGACACACGTCATATAATTCTGTCACCGTCTATATATTATTTACACAATTTAAGCTATGTCTTAGGAATTTTAGTTATTCATACGCTTCTATACGGTCGTTACATTGACGTTGTTAATAATTTATTGCATTTACATATTATAATACGAGTGACCTATAGATGAGTATGCGCAGATAATTTTGTAAAATCCGAGTTAAATCTTGATAAAACAGTCGCGAATGGGTAATAAGCTATATGCTGATTTTTAAACGTCCGTTTTTCCGAAACCCCTATACCTACAAACTTCCGATTTTTTTTTATGCAAATATATAATAAATAATAATTATTCAAATTAGGTAACAATTTATGACACACAATCTATTTTGAATGCATGACCAGAACCTGCTGGTATAAGAACAATATATCAACAGCTATGTAAGATACAGTAAAATATTAAAATTGTTAAGACAATGTGTTCAGTTGTTCAGTAATAAGATAAGGCACACTAAATTAGAAAATTAGAATTGAGACATTTTTTATATATTTCATTGATAATTGAGAGTTATTATCTTTGCTATGTTAATCATATTAGCTCAGCATATAGTTCAAATTAAGAATGAAAGTAAAAGTATACCTAAATATTAATCACAACAACTAGATAAAATTAATTACAGTTAGGTAATAACTACTAACGAGCAATGACAATTATTACTGTTCAAACGTTTTAGGAATCATTAACAATTACAATTATAATTGTTAATAAATAAACATTTTATTGTTTACTAACATTAACAACTAAATATAAGCATACGTGCTACATTACTATTGTGTTATATAGTACAGACGATCAGATTAATTGGATTTATAGAAGCATTAATGTTATTCACAAGTCACGACGGAACTTCCATATTATATCAAAAGTTAATACAAAACTACATAAATTGTATACTAATTGTATAATATTTACTGGTTAAAAAATAAACACTATACCTTTTATCAATCTTTAATAAAAATATGGTATAGGTAATGGTCTGAGGAAGAGCTATAAACCGAAATAAACTACATGCAATATTAGCACACTAGCACGGAACACCTCTCTAAAAAAACTTTATCACAAACCTAGACTTTTTTTAAGTAAACTTTTATACTCTAAAAATAAAATATAAGCCGTAGAACGATTATATTATTAAAAAAACATGTATTGTGCATCATGAACCTAACCTATTACTTATTTTTATATAAGTCATCCAAAAATGTAAAACAATATATATGACGATTTAATATTTCAAAAAACAAATACATAAAAAATCTGAAATCAAAGTACATGTACTATAATGGCTTTATATAATAACTGAATGGCGACTAAATGAAAAGCTTCTGATGTATACGAAATTGTCCAATATTTGTTATTTTTATGTTATTAGTAAGGAGATGATTATTTACAAATTAAGTAGGTAATTATGTTAACTAATCAGACTAACTATTATCTATATCACGTTATCATCTATTATTATAAATATTATTAACTTTGTTACTAATTGATATTGTAAGTATAACGTTTATTAGATTAAGGATAATCAATTTTTATTATCCATACAAACATATATTTAGAGACTCTTTCCTATGAAAACAAACAAATTATCCTTGGTAACACAAGATGGAAGTGCGATCATAATAAATCATACACCATGTAAATGTCCATAGGTATACGGTTTAAATAAACAAATTATTATTATTATTATTATTTACAACAATTGTTTGACTTACTTTACTTAATCAGAATTTTTCTCGTCGTAATTCAATCCCATATGGTTGATTCGCGTGATAATGCACCAAAATGCATATTATATGTCGGAGCATATTTATGAAAATGCTGAAAGTATTCCTGGAGTTCTGTTTAAGCCGTATGTTGCCAATAGAAACCATGTGGACAACTACAGCTTGTAACCTTGTTGTATGAAATTTAATCGATAGTCTAATAACCCGGCCAAAGCCATGCCATAGACAAATTGAGCAAACCGGGGTTAAGCGAATGACTTTTTGTACAGTAAAAAACAATATATAATAATTAATAACTAATAAGGAATCACTATGGAATTATACAAGCAATGGTATGCATTTCAAACGCGCATTCGATTATATCTAATATTATAGGTAGAACGTCAGAGATCTTTCAATTCGAAAAAATGTGTCACTCAAATAATTTTAGTTAGGTTAATATAATTATAATGTTATGCGAAACAGCCATAATATAACTGGGTGCAGAACGTAGTATAACATTTATAAAATACCTTAAATAACTATTAAGTTCGGAATCAATATTCTTTTAAAACACCTGAACTAAAGTGTATAATACGCAGGATGCAGTACAAAATGACTACTTAAAAAATTCGAACAAAAAAATTAAATTTACGGGTCATGAAGGCTAAATCACTGTATAATGAAAATGAGTTAGCAATAAACATTAAAAGAATTGAAGGTAGGTACTTACTTATAATATCTATGCACTACCAGTAAATAATAAATTACGTTGATAATTATATTCTAAATTCTAATATTCTAGAGCTCTACAGTATGTGACTGCGGGCGGCACCGTTCTGTATAATTTATTTAATTCAATTGTGTGAATCAGTTAATAGGTACACATATAGTAATATATATTGAGTTTTTAATATTCATACTATTTTATAATTATTTGTTCTGAAATCTAATCATTTAACCGCTTTATCATTAAAATAGATACATACATTTTTCTGATTAATTTTTCATAGTAAAAAGTATTTCTTAGTTTCTGAACATTCGGTTTCACGATAAAAAAGTATTTCTTAATTTATGAACATAATAACTTGCTATTATGTCTATATAGTATAATATACCAATTTCAATCAATCATGATGTGTGAGGAAATAGGTACTTCATAGTTTTTATTATTCCTATACAATTAACAGCGGAACACACAAATTACGTATTAGTTATTAATATTAATTAACTTATTAAGTATTTTAAAATTTAAACGACGAATGCACATTTAAAAATAAATCGAAATTCCAATTATTTTTATAATGCTGAAATTAAATTAACTAAATCTGTAAAATATCATGAACTCATTTTTTCTGGCATTTTTTGTATAACTTGCAATTTAGTCGATTCTTGAATTTAATGATCATGCACGAAGCTTTGAAGACAGTATTATGCTTTTATACACATGGATTCTAACACCATTAAATACAGAGAAAAAAATCGATCTTTATTTTTATGATTTTCGAAATAAAGTGTACTATGACATTGAAAATGTCATATAATTTTCGATTACACATTCAAAACTATCGAGCCTTGTTATGTGAAAGATTCGCTGACAAACAACTGTATTACACCGTGTCGATGACGTATGTTGAAGTAGTATTCAGAAAAATGAATCTCGAAACATGTAAGAACTTTTAACACTCGAAAAATAAAATAATACAACCTGTCTTAAAATTCTTATTTCACCATTGCCCCGAATTGTTGTAACTTTTCCAAAATGATTATATACCTGATAAAAAATATTTCTAATTCAAAATCTAACATTGTGTGAAGCAAAGAAGTTGTATATGTGATATTATACCAATATCAGAGTGCCACGACCACATAGTGTTATCGAACTTTTCTTCACGAAATAGATACCCATTTTATGAACTTTTATCATACCGTAATGGACACAAATTTTATCCATTTCACCGTGTATATATTTTTTTTAAATTGACACTACCTACACGGGTAACTTTTAGTGAAAGTAAAAGCGCCCGCAAGATAAAATCCTACCAGGGAAGTATCAACTTTTATCATTATATTCCGTCGTTTTACTTAAAATAAAACATTTGTCCTAGAAATATTTTATAAACTTTATGAGCATATTCCATAATATGGGACTTGCGAGATATTATAAAATACATTCAGTTCGAAAAATCACCAGGTGACAATGGCACCTTTGTTACTACTGTGAGGGCGCCCTCAGAAAATAGTCGTGTTATTGTGTTATTATAATATAATAATATACTAATATTAAGCTATAAATGTAATGAATAATATTATACTATCCATACACAGTCATATGAGTCGTGAGATAATTAAGTCAATAATTATTAATATTTATAAAATACACATGTTTCAATTGAACTGCTGCAGGTGTGCACTATTTATTATAATATATTATGTAGACTGTATGACAATTCCTTCGTGTATCACTATTATGTTTAATGTTTATTGATATTTAACTATCCAAGTCTGCTAGTACTCATCTTATTCCATAACATTAATATATTATTTTGTTTTATGAATAGGTACACAAAGGCACAATGATAATGTTATTTTCTGATGACTATTACACAAAAAATTAGCCAATGGTAGTATACCTACATTTAAAAACGTACAAAACTTGTGTCCATTATATGAACCTAAAACGTTTACAACATTATAATCGAATTCATCGAATGGATATTCATTAAGTACACGAAAAGTTTGATTAGTGATTACAATATTACATTATACAGATGCGACATTACTATAGGTATAAGCATAACAATATCAAACTGGTAACAATCGTACATTTAAACGCATCACGAATTGTAGGAAAGATTGATTAAACACAAAATATATATATTTCTTGAAAATAAAATCTAGGTTATTCTTAACCTAGAGACTTTTAAGTGAAATCATTCTACATTTAATTCCCATTTTGTACTTCAAGATTTTATGAACTTATATTTGTGTATTATAAGTTATTATATTATATGATTAATTATTTTTAATTACCCATAGGTATGTACATTATCATCAGATATTTAAGTATTAAGCTTTTGACATGGACACAGTGGTCAGTGATTCAATTGCAATGTGGTTTTAGAAACTCCAAAATCAGAATAATGTATCGTTGTTATACTATTACATTCAATACGTATACAGTATCGACGGATTTCATTCTTTGAACTATATAACACCAATACATTTATCAAATTTACTTTTGTCATACACTCATATTACTGTGCAAATTATTGTAAACTGAGTTGTTTAAAATGAAATATTATGTCGGCTACGATTATTAGCTGTGTGACTGACTAACGACTGTGAGTATTAGATACGCTATTTAGAGTTCCGCCCAAGTACTTATAATAAATAAGTAATAGTTTGTTATAGAACAAATTCGTGCTGTAATATATTGGTATGGCCTCGCGATTTAATCAACTGGAATTCTAAATTTCGATCAAAACAATACCGTGGGAGGGTGGGAGAAAAACATTGTATTTTAAATCATTATAATACATTATACATGAATTCATGTATTATGTAGTGCGTACCCATTAGTACATTATTGTTTATACAGCGAGGATATAGCACCGAGGCGCGTCTACAGGTCGTGCCAATTTATATAATGATGTACAACCTGCGAAATTTGACAGAACATTAATTGTACCTAAATGTGATATCAATATAATATCGAGGTTCTTTTTAAATATAAATATTTAATTTTTAATTCTATCTCTTTGATTAGTTATTATTGATTTTTGTGCCGAAACAATCATCTATTTTTTACGTTTAACTTGGGGTCAAACTGCTTATCCCCACCTGGTTTCACATTCACATATTATTAAACTTATTATACGCTACTTACGAAGAAGGTCTAGACACGCCTACGCGACGAGAAGTTTGGTGTTTTAATACGACCCTATGTAGGTAGACAATGGGAACCAATCATGCGGTCATTCGTAGTGGGCAAACAACATGTCGTGATTTCGTACGAAATTAATTTTCCAGCGTGATCACAGATGCTCACAAAACGTCGAACTCCAGACGCCCAGATAGAAAGTGTTGAACAGGGCTATGCGGTACGACTGACGAGGAATATCCTAAAATAAAGGGGCTAAGGAAAAGGGTCAGTGACGATAAAATGGATGAAAGGCGACGCAATATTCGTCGAGCCGTAAAATAAATTTAGGCTTAATACGAGATAAAAAAAACTGTTTTTTTCGCGAGTTTGCGGTGGACGGTGGTCGAAAGAAGAAAATCGGTGATGTGACGTGACACGTTTACTGCCACACCACAACAATATTACTTATATAGTAATAACCTATAGTGGATTAGCTGCCGGTTGTTGTGACACGTGGAGGGTTATAGACTTTTGGTTGCAGTGTAACAGTTGAATATAATTTATATTTTAGCGGATAAGCCTAACCGAGAGACCGGGATTTTTTTCGGGACCTGTCCGTACGCATTTTGGGCAGTGAGGCCCTTTTACGCCGTTTGACGGGTGTCGGGTGTATACTGCGTGTAGGCTTTATATTGATTATCAGTATACTACTAAAATACTATGGCCTATATAATATGGAGTATGGTCTGCGGCTTACGTACAAGCATAATATGTATTATACCTTATATTTTATTATCCGGTGGAAGACTTAAGCGCCAAAATAAGATAAGAAAAAAAAAGTCGTATCGCACAAAAGCGCCAGAAATTAAATAACAGATATTAAGTTTAGAACTATATATCGCTCAAAAACTCCAAACGCTTAATCTTAATCGACAAATGTATTATCTGATTACGATAGATTATCAAATAGACAGTGTGTAAGCAGTTTGTGTTATAACATATTGTTAGGAGGTACCTATTTCGTAAGCATCCGTGTAAGCGTCAATATTGATGTGCATGTATATTATAATTTATCATCGACATTTTATTTTTATAAAAAATCAACTAATTTATTAAATGTATTAAATATTGATGTGCATGTACCTACCTATATTATAATTTATTATCAACATAATAATATTAATATAATATAATTTTTATAAGATATAGACATTTTTAAATAAAAATATAAAATATAAAATACAAACATTTCTAAAATAACTACCTACTTAATACTTATATAAAATATTAATTTTGGCCCAAATGATAAGTCATTTTTGTATCTTTAGCGCTTAGGTCATACAACCATTTTATCACATTAAAAACGATTAAATTCTGATCGAAATTAAAAACTAAAAAGGTCGACAATTTCAAATTTCCTAACCTAATATAACTTTTCTCAGATTTTTTTTGATTTATGTCAAGGCTTCGGCCGCGTTCGCGTCACCCGGGCTTTAGCTGGGTTGACACTGATCTGTGATAATATGTTTTAAGCCGCCTATACTATTTTGTGAATGGAAAAACGTTAATTTGCAATTGTTAAGCCGGTATGGTCGTGATTAACGTTTATGAAAAAATAAATAATTTTACATAGTATATATTAGAATACCAAGTAATGCCGTGCATTCGTGTCGGCGTTAAAAAAGAGTCCTTTCGAAATGCGTACCTTCAACTTTTAATTCCCCGTGAACCCTTTGTATAAAATATCTTATCGCAGTGTATGGCTTCGCCAAAACAGTGTTGTTGTACGTTTTCGTCTGAACCGTCAAACAGGTAGAGAGCAGCCTTTGAGCACGTTTATTTCCGGGACGTCACCCGGACCCGGTTACCCGGTACGTGGTCACGGCGGCACGCGTAACGCACAAGCGCATCGCCGCATGGCGGGCGAGTGGTACGAGAGGAGAGGGACGGCGCGGCGAGAGAGCGCGCGTCGTCCGCAGCCGCCGTCGTGCCGCCGGTCTCGTCCGATTCGCGTCCCCGGCGAGTTTTAGTTCGGGGAGCAGACTACCAGATGGCCTCGCCGATACGCGTCCGCCGGTAAATCGATATCGAACACAATGCGTACGCGAAAAGGCCCACCCGCCGCCGCCGAGCGCGCGCACGCGTCGTACCGAATAAGACAATAATAATATGTGTAATGAAATAAAAATAATAATTATTATTATTATTATCGTTATGAGGCCCCTGGGCCCCGCGGCCAGTGGTGTGAGTGTAAATTGCAAGTCGTCGTAAAGCGGCCGCATCGTGCGCCGTTTGGCGGGTGGTCAGTGGCCGCGTGGACGGGACGACGACGCGTTTTTCGTCGGGCCGGGCGGGGGCGAGTGGTGGTTACTCTGCCGGGTACGTCGTATGGTCGTCACCGTCGTCGCCGTCGTCGTCGTTGCCGCCGCCGCCGCCGCCGTAGTAGTAGTAGTAGTCGACGCCGCCGTCGCCCGTCCGACAGTCGCCGTTCTACATAGCTGGACATCAGACGTACGCCGTTCTCCGTCCTCTTCGCACGTCGCGATCAGTACTGTGTGTCAGTCCTCGAGCGTGCGTGTTCGTGTTCGTGTGTGCGTGTGTGTGTGTGTGTGTGTGTGCGTGTGACCGTTCTCTTCTCGATATTTTCGTCATTGGGTCGCGGTCCAGACAGATCGTTTCCGGTCGTCCGCCGTCGTCTCACCTGCAACGGCCCGTGGATTACAAGCGCAGTCGGACTTTCCGAAAGCTGTCCGATCGCCTCTTGGTGCGGATGGACTGACACGCAGTGCCGAAATCGCAGCGGAGGCCATCCGACGATATGGACAGGTAAACGAGATATGGGTACTTTAAATGTTTGCGGCACAGGAGGCGCGTCTCGTTTGCAATATTATATTTTACTGTTAATAATAAGACTGTTTGTTATTGCCGAGGGTGCCCACCTGTTTACCCAAGTGAAAAATATTCAAACAATGATAATTTTTTATCTGTGAACGGTCGAGTCGACACGGTCGCGTTACTATGGGTATCTGCGTTGTGCGTCCGATAGGTATTATTATTACATATTATTGCGTTTACCGAGTCGGTTACCGCACTATACGGCGGACAGGTGCCGGTGACCACCCTCCGTCATCCCTTTAACACACCCCCCGATGATACATTCTCGCAGCGACGATGTCGAAACCGCGGTCCAGGGGTGGTAGGTAATAAAATGGTGGCTAGTGATAACGGTTAGTGATAAGCAGGGTTGTTGGATTCGTCAAACCAATAATAGTTCCCATCGCCATTTCGGTATTCCAGTTTTACACATCCTACTATATTGTACCTACTACCCACAACTTGTACCGCAGGTCTCATCCAGTTTCAGTAGAATCTGTTGGTCTTACATTTTCTTATTCTACACCCTCCAGTAATTCTATACCGGTTGGCGGTCTGCGGTGGTAGGCTCGTGAATACACGACGGATAATAATAATATAATATCGTTGATTTCGTATAATATATTATACCAGTCCGAACTCCGAATGACGAGTGACGACGAATAAAAACGTACCTCCGATTTGATTTTTTTTGTAACCGTTGCCGCCGTGAAAGTAGCGCGCGACCGGTGTTGTTAGTAGGTATACCTAGTCCTACTTGTTCATTCCACCTCGCGCGGTTTCTCGTCGTTCGTCGTCCGATGAGAATGTGTTTAACTTGCATTCGGCCAACTCACAAATGACGAGGTTTATTTATGTTATACAAATTACGGGCGCTTAAATAAAATATTAAAAAAAAATATACCCATCTGCTGCCTAACCTTATAATATCTACGTGGGCACTACGCTGTTTAGTATTTATTATTATGTTTCTTACGAACTCCTACGATAGCGATGAATGTAGCATCTCCGCGTACAGGTGATGTACACTCAAAGTGAAATATATGTACATCTGTATAGGTGGTACGTGGCGCAATAAATTGTCTTTTATCCGTTTTAAGCGCCGTAAACTGTGACTGTGACGGGGCTTTAACTATCGCGCACGCTACGAAAAATGTAGTAGCTATATGTAGTTGTTACTCAGTTACAAAGTTTGGACGTGTTTATATTATCATATTTATTTTAATGTCAAATACACAGTGTGTACCTGCGAGTACAAAAGAGATTAATAAAATAATAGGGACATTGAATGGAACTACGAAAAAAATCGCACTTGTAACCATGATTGGTGATGCGTCCGATTCGTTTTTATATTTCTATTTGACGTCGCATTATTATTCATTATTATACCTACGAGTAGGTAGTAGGTTACCTAATTAAAGGCCTTCAATAACTTCTGTTCTAAAACCCTAATAGGTAATACTTAAAAATTAACGGTTTTTTTTTTGGATTTAATGGTTGTTGGTCTCAAGTATGTTGGGCGATTTGCGAAATTGTTCTATATTAAATGTGTGACTAATAACTCATGTAATAAGTAATAATTATCTGGACCAGTAAGAAAAACGTAAATAGGTATTTAATAAAAAAAAACTATTACGGTCCAGTGCGTACGGTAGTGTCTATATAGGTACCTATATTATATGCTATCACTGGAGTATTGACTATTTAATATTTTGCACCGAACAACGGGAAATAAAAATCTGTATCAATTTCGCAGAGAACAAAAGCGCGTCCCCTTTGAGCCGGCGTTGACGGCAATGCTTCGGTTTCGTCTCTATTTGATTTGGTATTTTGACAGTTGGCCAAGAGCTGAAAAAAGTCTCCGAGGTTAATGCCCCTATAATAAACATTAAACGCCAACTATTGAACTATATAGATACTTCGCGATTTGTACGGAATCAATTTTTTAAAATAATTTTCATTGATAGTACGTGATTCTCTTCTTGACCGCGTATAGCTTGGAGGTCAAAACTTTGATTTTGTATTTAAAAAGTCTGTCGTTTCGTTTTGATGATGTATTTTTTCCTCGATTTTAAACTCTTATCTTTTCGAGGCCATTAAAAGCTCGAGCGTTTATATTTATGATTACTACTTATTTTTTTTTTAAAACATATTTATTCAAAGAATGTACGTTCTACACCTCGAGTGCCGAGGCACAATACGGCATACGCATATTATATGATAATATAGAAACAACGGCATGAACAGTTTTGAAAAAGAAGCCATCCCCTCTGATTACACTTTGAGATGTAAAAGAATTTGTTGTATTTAATACCTAAATTTAAAAAAATTTAAATTTAAATTTAATTATATTATCTGATACGAATTATTATTGTACATCGTATACGAAAAGAAAGTTTCTCTAACCCGAGATTGCTTAAGTTGAACGACATTATTGGCTTATCCAGTGTGTATATCCCTAGAAATATCCCGATTTATATTGAAAACGTGACGGATCAAAATTCGATTATAAAATACTGAGCCTGTGTAAGATATTATACGTACGTATAAATAAATGGGACCGCTAAACGTAATGAATAATGATTTATAAACTGTAGTTATTTTGTATGCTATTCGATGGTCCGAAAAATTTGTGTATGAATTGCGCAAACCAATTGATATTATTGGAGAACTAGTTATATGCCATTAATGATTAAACTGCACGTTTTCCCATAGGAATACGTATTATTTTAATTAATAACCTAGACGTCCTAAATCCTAACAAGTCTTATATCGATACTATCTATAATAAATAATTTAAATAAAGTTTCATTACTCAAAATGATAATATGAAGTGTTCAATATTGTAGTGGTTAATAAGCCTTTAATATTTTGATATGTATTATGATTTATGGTATTTTATGGAATCCATAATTCACGGTGTAATTTATTGCTTACTAAAAATGAAAATATTTGATTATATTAAATCGGTTCCATATTTATAATTCCACATAAATAAATAATATAACTAGTACCTATATTTTATTATTGTTCTTTTTTTTTTTAAGTTTGAAACGAGTTTGAAAGAATACTCATTAAACCGGTGTATATATTTGGATTTATGTTCCTATGTGTAAATATATATATTTTTAATATGTATTTATACTTCAATATTTTCATTAGGTGATGTAATTATTACTCAGGAAAAGTATAACTCATGTCATAATATTTATTTTATTTGAAACAGTATTATATGAATTATTACTGTGGCATCTTTCGTGTCTACCTTTACAAAATTACAAAGTATTATATTAATAACATTTAAGATTGAACTAATTTGCTATTTTTCGAACGACGTACAAATGTATTGAGATCAAATTTTTTTTAAAGGATCTGAATTCAAAATATTACGAGTTTATTATAATTTTAACTCTTAGTATAATTTTTTTTATTAATTGTGCTGAATTTAATAAATTATTTTAATTAATATACCAATTTCTCCTACTGGATGATTAAGGATATAAATATCTTTAAATTTGAATATAAAGAGAAAAAAGTTATTAAAGAAAAATCAACCATAGTTAATGAATAATAACATTAAAAAAAAAAAAACACTCAACCCAGTACAAATATTTTTATACCGGTAATACTGAACGTTATAAACTTGCTTAGTTACTTAACCTAATCTAACCATATAGGTACCTAGTACATTACTAAAATATGTGTCTCAATATATATATATTATGGATAGTATAATAGTTTAGTTGGCTGATGGATTGAATAATACGATAGAAAGCAACAGACTTATAGATTTTCTATACATTATATGTAATATTATATTATACAGGCGGGTATATCAAAATATGTTTAAAATCATAATATATTTTGATTTATAATCCAATTTTTTGAACAACATCAACCCAATTATTTTATAGTGAATAAACTGATGGTTATTGGTTATTTTACCATCGGTTTTTAAATTTAACGCTAACGATGGCATTATATTGTAATAAAGTACAAGTACCTATGTACTATCATTATAATTTAACATATTATATCGAATAAATTACAAGGTATTAAAATTAAATTAAACTATAACTTATATTCATTCGCATTCTATTAAATTCCGTACACTGCACCCATTGTGTGAGTATATGAATTTTAACACGCTCTTCGCTTTTTTCATTGTGCACTCGGTTTTAAAATACATACAACAATATTTTTGAAGGTAATAATAAAGATATAATGTATTTGTATTATTGTTTGGATTTTGATGTACGCACAAACTGCACAGCGAAATTATTGTTGTATGCGTAATACCTAATATGCAAAATGTCACTACAATAAATAGCATGGTATCATAAATTTACATGATCACCGTTTCAATTATTTTCCCCTTGGGCTCTATTCGTAGATAATTAGCATTGTAAAATACTTCCTAATGTTCCTAATTGGTCAAAATGTAAAATTACAGTTATTTTATCAAATGCAAGCTTAACCCACACATTTTATCTTTTGTGTGTAAAGTGACACATTTATTTGCGGATAATGTCATGCTGTAATTAACCATGAAACAACAGCAATACAAAAGCAAACTTTGTTCGGACACAAAGGTATACAAATTGCAAATGAAAAAAAAAGTGGGACGGACACTCTTGGTACCTAGCTATACGTTATTTATCATACAATTTTCCCCGGGGATTAAAATATTTACATACAATTTCCGTTCAGTTTTTATCACAATTGCCAATGTGATTCCCTATAAATATGTAATCACCTAATATCTATGCGGTACGTGGTATTTTTTATATTTAATATTTATACAGTAAGTTCCCGATTAAACTACTGAATTTTGTTTTTACTTATTTTTTTGCATTGAACACACAGCAACGTATTATGCATTTATTTTATGTGTAGTATAATCTGAAAACACTTAAATTACACTGTCGTCATCGATAACAGACAATGGCCAATATTAGGTAAATTACCTAGGTAAGGCGCTTTACGTGGTTTGAAATGAAGTTAAATTATATGTATTTTGAACATTTATTAAGTTAAACATAAATATATTTCGTATTGCACTATAGTATTGACTATGTCATGTAAAATAGGCTATGTTCCAATGAATAATATTAGAGGTAATATTTGATGAGATTCTTTATCTTCATTTTCAGTAAAATGTCGTTTTTTCTGTCAAATGGCTATCGAGGTACGAGTCTATTTGTTGGATTTTGCTTTATTCGATAATTTGTATGATAGGCACGTTTCAGAAAATGTTCCTAGTTTCCATAAATATATAGTAATTTATATTTAACGATTTTCACTTATTGTCCTCAGCTGGTAACGCCCACCGGTTTTTGTACATTTTTACAAGGTAAATAGGTATAATTTTAGCTTTGGGAAAACAAAACAATAATAATCCTGCTATAGTCACACCGACTTTCTCTTATATGAACATCATAATATGGGAGTTACACTTACCTATCTATATAATAATATGTGGTCTATATTTTAGATTTTGCATATCAGTATAAAATATGGTTATTTGTAGTAGGTATCTACATGTAATTTAATAGCAAATCTAGGTTAACCATTGGGTATTATTGCATTGCAAAACTATTCTACGAAAAACCTAGTATTATAAGAAACAACTAAATTTCTTTTAAGAAATAAAACATAATCAATTAATAATTACTAACGTGTTTCTAATTGCATTACCTTCTCAGTTAATATAACTTAAAAGTAGTTTGTAAATTACTGTAATTTATTCTATAGAATATTAAACCAAATACGTTAATATCAGAACGAAAAGTATTAAGGCAAAGGGATATAAATAAATTGCGCTTTTAGTTTTTTTTAGTTCGATGGTGTAATACTGTTTATTGTAAGGTGAGAATATCAGATTTAAACGTTTGTTATTTAAATAATGCATATTTACAGAGGTATTTTAACAAGAAAGAAAAAATAATGAATTCAATAATAATATTATAATTTATTAGCATAATTTGCTTGTAACAAAATAATTTTTGATAACTTAAAAGTATAGGTACTAAATTGTATTCAAATTACAATATACAGCTTACAACAGTATTATTTATTACTGATAAAGCGTAATAATAATACTCGTAGGTGAAGTTGATATTAATATTAGAACTCGTCTCAGAAGTACTCAATAATTATTACCGTCAATCAAAAGAAGGCCATAGAACAACTTGAATTTTTTAAACATATTATTTTGTTTCTACTTTGTAATTGATTTAATATTATATTTTTGTGCTAAAGTTCATGTATTCATGTGCTTATTATTATGTATGATGTCAAAATGTAACGATGATTATTGCAAAGAGTTAAACTGGTTGGGACGTATATAGGTACATATTATGACAATTCAGACCATAACGAAGTTGTACTTGTCAAGGTAACTGAAATGTATTTTAGAGAAAAAAATTGTGCATCGGTGTGTAAGTAGTAAGCACTATAATAATATAGCGAAAAATAATTTGAAACGTAAAAAGGCAAACAGTATAGGTATTATATTACACGTTGGCTTTACAAAAAGCTTTTGTGTTTCGGCGTCCTGTCTTGTATACAACACAGCTCTTAATTAGATTTGTAATCTAGATTAGTAACCCGATGCATAGTCATAATAGTGCTGATATCGCGGTACGTATGTCAAAATACCTTCACTTAAGGTTAAGTTCACACCTCATCGTGTCGTATTGTTTTGTACACACTCGATACCTATGTTGGTAAAATGTTATACTTACTTGCAAGTTGAATACATTTCAACTTGAACGGCCGTGTAGTGCAAACGATTTTTTAACGTTATTTCAGATATTCATGGTATGTGTGTCAAATTCTATTACCTACAAACGATGTACAATCTATTTTTAATTCGATGTTAATAAAATAATATGTAGGTTGCTAATGTTCTCGGTATATTGTTCTTCATTGTGCCATTGTCGATTTTCAGTAACAGTTGAATTGAAACCTATGTTTCATATCAAATCAAATGTACATTATATTAATGAGTATATAATATACGATATTATAACTACACTTACCAAAGTAGGTACCAAACATTGTATGTATTAGATCGTGTATACACTACAAATTACAATAGGTAATACAAGTCTTCGACATCTTTTCGCAAGACGTTAAATGTACCTTAACAGTGTACCTACATCAAAGAAATACCCATGTAATAAATAATTTAATAAATCAAGTATTAGTAGGTTTATTATTACGTTTTATGGTATTATTTCACATAATAATAAGTAGGTATACCTACGCGTCAACATAGTGTAGCAACAACAAACTGTACAAAGTTGTATTTTATAAGAAATGTTGAAATTCGATTAGGCGGAATTTAAGCAAAAGCTGTTCTCATTACATTATACAGGTATAACTACAATTTACAAGCGAATAAAAACGAATGTATTATATTATGGTAATCAAATTGAAAAAAAAAACCACCCTCGATAAACTTTCTTACGCAACATTAACATAAAATAACACGCTATCCAATATACATTTGATATAATATGTGGCTGTAATTTTAAGGTACAGTAAGTATATACAATTGCAATGATAAACATGCAATTTTAAAAACTATAAAATATAAAGTAAGCCATTTGTTTTTAATTTTCAAGAGTTTTACATTACCTATGTACTTCCAACTGTTATTTCTTAATTATACTTATTGCTATTGAAACCCGTATTTATATAAAATAATTATTGATTTGACAGGACCTCCATTAACTGCCTCAGAATAGGTCACACACACTCGCCCACCACGCACCAAACTCATCAATAAGTATCTCATGAAAAGAGTGGCACTGTGTGTACCTATATCAGCTGCGGAACCCCCACACTACACATTCTCATAATCTCACCGACACCAGGCACAAGAGAAGGTGATGAGATGATTGGGGATATCGAAATATCCCTCACAAATCTCTGATCTCAAAATAATAAATAATACAAACATTTTCTTAAAAAGATATAGATAATTATATAAAGTATGCATTCATGTAACGTAACCATATCAATATAATATAATATTAAGTAGGTAAATACCTTTAAATATGTAATCAACAATCGTAAATTTTTCTTACTCCAAAATGGTTCTTGAAATATACGTATATAAAATGTTTCGTCCAATGGCCTTAGATTCCACCGACATTGCTCTAATAATAATAAAAATAAAAAACAATTATTGATTTGTATTACAGCGATGCATGCTATTTGTTATATTGCGTCTGTTATACGATTACATATATATATATACGCATAACATACGCATATTTTACATTCGGCAGAATAATCGATTTAGTTTTATTTCTTTTAATATCCGTGTAAATAATTGACCTACTGCAGTAACCACAATTTAAATATGAAAACATTATGTGTACCTTGTTTGATGGTTTGATATTTTAATTTTAACGGTAGTTTATATGTATAAGAATAAAAACAAAAAAAAAAAAGTAAATATAGGTAACTGCTCTACAGTTCGTACAGTAGGTTCCGAGTATACTGCATTTGAATTACAATACAATAAGAAAATCGTTTGATGAGAAATCGAGATAATATATTTTACGTGTGAATATCTAATTTCGTCAAAATATAAACAATATAAAACATTTATAAAAAATATTTGTGGAATTAAGGTTAAATTTTTTTTATTCCTATTACCAATAACAAATTATGAAGAACCTTGTATTAAATATATTGTGGACTCTTAAGCATACTTTTTTTATTAAGTTGTTTAAACTTTCGGCCGGTCGAAAAAAATTATATCGACATTTATACATTTACATTTAGAAAAAAAATCGAAGGTCTTACTTGGTTACCAAACAATTATTTTAATAATATAATACTAACATTTTTAGAAATGTTCGTATTTTTTTTTTTTTGTTATTTTCTGATTATTTAAAAAAGTAATGAAAATTTACGATTTTGACCTCCCATAAGGATCAACAGGAACCAATTTGTTAGAAACATTCATCAAATTTGAAGATCATTGAATTTTTTCTACTAGAAAAAAATGTGTTTAGACAAAATAATAAAATAAACCCATCATTACAAAATCAACACTGTTCAAAATCTAAAATATGAGAAACATTATAAAAACGTATAGAGAACACATACATATAATGTCTTTATCTTTAAGTGTTTATTAGAGTTTACTCGAAATAACAAAAATAATAAATGTATAATATCAATTATTTGACGGGACGTTATTTTATCAAGTTGGGCGTAAGTAATATGACTTACTGTGCAAATCTGTGCGTATAGCCCGGTATAGGTACATACGACAATACTATGCAGCTTTCTGTTTGTTTAATATGGTGTTCACTATTCAACTAAAAACATATTGAACAAAAGAATAACAATCTATATTTACTTTCAAATCATGGATTTCATCAAATATTTTGGTTTGAGGGAATCAAAAAGAAATAATAAACAGACATGATACTGATTCATAAGTTATTGAGTGTATACTGTATTGGGAAATAGTTTCTGTTCACAAGTTTGATTAGTAATGAGTCATTACTAATGACTAATGATACATCATTTTTTTTTCCATTAAATATAAAACAATATGCAAATGCAGTTATTTTGTACACTAAGTGATGAAAAAATTAAATATAACGCGAATATTAGCCAGGTTGAGTAAGGCACCCTCAGGTAACGCCCTGTGAACGATATTCACATGGATTTATGACGGTAAATCACGATTCCAATTACGTTTAATCTGTGAGAAGGCTTGTTAGGCGTGTGTAAGGTCTAGCCGTGTTCTCAATAAGGGGATTCGTGTTTGAGCCGAGTTTTGTATGGGAACGAGTGTAGTTAACTTTAATTCTGTGACATTTTTAATTTTCAAATAATTATGA
Source organism: Myzus persicae (assembly GCF_001856785.1). NCBI lineage: Eukaryota > Metazoa > Arthropoda > Insecta > Hemiptera > Aphididae > Myzus > Myzus persicae. Next base: position 241,864 of record NW_019102150.1, on the reverse strand, counting down.
ACGGAGTTTGAGTAGTTAGGTACATATCACTATATATATCAGGGAACACCAGTGCGGAAAGCAATGTTTTGGAAAGATTGAATGAGTTTAATGTTCTTGGGTTTGGCAGGCTTCCAAATTTAATACCTACCATATAACTAGAGTGATCATAGAATTTTATATTAGCATTAAAGCAGCGACCATTGGCCCAGTAGCGTACACAGAATTATTTTCAGAGGGAGATGTGCTAATAATAATTTTACTGAAATTACTGATACTGAAGAGGGGGCAAATTAAATCGTGGAAATACATTTTCACGAAGAAAGTCATTCGGGGGGGTGTGGGTTGTGATCCGTTTAATGACCCCCTCACTACATGTGCGTGCTATTTATTGTGCCATACTTAATTAAATGGTGGTGCAATATCAAATAACAGTCCCGTGCAGTATGGTCTGTTATCGAGCGCAGAGGCTATAATTTCGGTTAATCAGTGAATTTAGTGGATTAAAGAATGATTTGATACTAACCATAATTAAGTACATTTGAAACGGTACTATTTGGATTGCGGAGATCGTTTTACACTTTATAGTCTATTATAGTGTTTTAGTGCGCTACTCAATGTTTATACAATTGATAATAATACTTATACGAAGATTTTCAAGTACTATTCATAAATCTTGTTATATTTAATAACGATATGATATGAATATATGATTAGTTAAGTTGTATATGCACAACAAAACTAACTGTAACCATAATTATTACCAATCATATATTTTTTTTAAATTTCAACAGTAAGCAACTGGAAAGTTCTAAAACTCTAATACCTATGCTTGATGTACCTATCGTAAATCTACGACGAAATTCTAATCTACTGAGATTAGAAGAAGGGTTGCATTAAACTCCGGATTACTATACTCAAAATAATTATCAGACAGTAAATGTCGATAGATTTCCCGCACAGTTCAGAATCCATAAATCATCAACCATCGGCAAAATGTCAACAATATCAACGAAAGCCGCGTGATGCCAAAATAGTAGGACTTTTAACCATTGCAGCAATTACGCGTTTTAAATATTTGGAAGCTTTGGCAAGTAATGGCGGTGTTGAGTGGCGGCGTTATGTGAGCAAACGAAGAAAAAAAAATGTTTTCTGTTCGAACGAGCCAGTTGCGTCTATAAACATATTACACAGCGGTGCAGGTGCTGCTTCAAAGACAGCTTCTCCGCCGCATCACCGCGCACAAACGATCTCGTTAAAAAAAACATATTTATATATAAATATATACGTATTATATCGGATTTCGTTCGCAGTCGATAAACATCCAATTTACTGTTCGACGTACTTGTTTCTCGGAGTGGTTCGCGGTGTTTACTGGGAAGAAAAAAAGTAGAACTCACTCGGTCGACACCACTGCTGCGACAAACTTCATCGACGCCGGCGGCGGCGGCGGCGGCGGCGACGTATAGATTTACGCTGGCGAATCTATACGGTTTTCGTGTTTGTTTTTATTTCTTCTTCTACGTTTTTGTTGCCCATTTCGATATTTCGATACACTTTGGTCGGACCGAAAAAAAAAACAACAACAACGTAGACGCACGGGGTACGCGCATGCGTGTCACGTACACAATGTTATAATAATATTATGATATCGTCAACGCGTACAAACAGTCGGGTCGCACTGACTGCAGTTTAACCGACTGACACTGACCGGTATGCCAGGCACACCGGAACGAAATTTTGCGCAGCTAAATCTCGACGACGACAACAAAGAGTAGAGCACAATGGCCCGTGACTGATGTGTTTCGTTTCGATGTTTGCTGCAGCCGACCATTTCGACCGGCGACCTTATGTAACAACATTATCATGTGTCGAGCGAGAAGACGACGGACTCCGCCGCCGCGAAAACTAAAATAATAATAATAATAATAATCGTATTCTGCGCTTATTCGCTCCAGCCGGGCACACGTGTTTGGTACTGTCTATATAATACTCGTATCGTGTTACGCAATATCAACATAATATTATGGTATTATGAAAAAAAAAAAAACCGTAAAAATAATTTCCTATTGACGACGAGACTACGCTTGGAACTGCGGCGTTTATTGCAGTGGACATATCATGTGGCGAGAACGCGGAGGACGTATTATTATAGCACTTGACGTTTACACCGGATACTTTTGTAATATCTCTTTGGTTTTGTATATTATCGTCATTAAAATATTATATTGTATTGTATCCGATGGCCGATTTTATGACAAAATAATAATCGGACGCAATTCGAACGCGCGCAACAACAACTCGGACAAACTGGTTTTTCGAGCGGAATGCATCGTACGATCGGTTACTTCTTATCTCGTTTGCTGCATGCACTGTTATGATGCAGCCATGCAGGTATGCAGGTATGCATCCTCGCGTTTGCACTGGTCACATGGCACGGATTATTATATAATAATAATAATATTGTTTCCGGTTATTGGTGAATTAATTAGTTTTCACCAATTTAACTGCAGCGTAGAGCAGCAGCAGCTGCTGAAGTTATATTGAAATCGTACGACGACACACACACATACGAACGGCGTAAAAATTGCTCACGTCAATCATGACATTATTTACGGTGAGGCCGAAAACCAGTGAAAACGGTTTCGAGTAAATCATGCGCACACCATATTTTACGGTCGTGTTGTAGTAATGTTTTTGGCCGGTTTTAAGTATATACACCCCGACTCGCTGGTCGTTGCCGAACCGAAAATTCCACCATCTTTATCGCGTGATGAATCTGCTATTTTTAAGACTTATAAACATATTCACGGTCCATAAATTTCTAGAAAAGCGTTTTGTTATTTATACGTTTCCCCCGCTCGTGTCTCAGTCGGTTGAATATTGTTGAAGTGAAAGTTACTCGGAGCAAAATAAACGACTAAAAAAATATATAATTTTATCGTCCGCGACTTTTATACTACCAACGTCGATTAGGTTCAAATACGGTAAATGCGGTGCGCAGTCGCACGGACAACTGCAGTCTGGCCGAACTGCACCGTAATGAATGATATTATGATAAATTGTTTTGTAATCGCGGTCATTAGCAGTGCCTACATCATAAACGCAACAATATTATTGATGAATGCTATACTATATACTATTCCTACTTTAGATCCTACCGACGCCGACGGTCAAACACGGGAAAGAACGAACGGTGCGTAGATACAATAACATCACAGATTTACGACTACAACATTTATTTGCTATGATTAAAAAGAAATGATTTTTCATCGCCGTTTTTATTCGAACGCGCTCGTTGACGTCTTCCGCAGCGGTCTACAGCAATGATGGTTGTTTCGACAAAAATCGGTTACTCGAATCGTCTGAGACACCAGCCGAGTGCTCCGAAATCGATTTTAATAAATTTAGTTTGCTCCGTTTGGATCGCTATGGTTAGTGCGGGGCGTTTTATAATATAATACACTTGGCCGCTGAACGTTTGTTCGCGTTCCGCCACTGCACACTCGGCCTAGTCGTTCGTATCGCTGTCGATTAATTAATTTACACAATTTCGAGACGAATTCGGTGCGACGACATGCGTTGGTCGTGACTTTTGAGTAGCACGTCCCGCGATCGTACACGCGTTTAAAATATACTCGTCGGACTGATCGCACGATGGAGAATAGTGACTATATATCGCTAGAAGTGATGTATAGGAGAGACTTCGGTACGGAGTTGTTTTTTGGTCGTTTGCGACGTTCAAGGTGTCGTTTATAAATTTATAATACAACATCAACAACAGCTGCAGTAATGATATTATCGAAAGCTCTGTCGGACGATTTCCCCGCGGCGCGGTGATGTGTATTACGGCGCGTCACTCGACGAAATTTACGGCACTCGGAAACGGCGGTACAGATTTCGAGAGCGGGTTTTCGGGGATGGGGGGGGGGGGTTCGAATGAAAAACGGCGGACCTCTATGCGTCGTCCCCACCCTGCGGCCTCGGCAACCCACGCCGATCGCCGATTCCGGAGGCCATAAAATCAGGATTTCGTTTCGTGTGTCGTCGAGCGTAAACCGGCGCGGCGGCGGCCGTACAGTATATTATATTGTATTTATATTGTATTATTGCATTATATTGTGCGTTGTAATAACTAAGTATGATCGCGTCGAGACGCGTTTTAGTTAAGGGCTGTACACGTACCAATATGTAATATATTATACATCTATATTGCACGGTTTGACGTCGGAAAGCAATCTCGGCTGGCAGTGATTTTTAGATTTACTTGGCCATGAAGTTAATAATTTTGTATTGTTCTGTTAACTAATAAATCGAAGTGATAATAATGTGCACTGCCAGTGGCGGCCACGACACCTCTGCGTACCACAAAGTTGCGATCATACCTAGTTATTTAGCCATGGGTATCGGTGTGCCAGCCGGAATCCGACCCGGTCGTCGGCAAAATATTATTGTACAGAGGTCTGATAATAATATTGTTCTCGTGACGTGCGTCGTCGTCGCCAGTGGAATAAATAATAAAACGTCATTTCGAAAAACCGCGCGTACCTACTCGTCGTCGGTTGCCGAGTAGGCTAATTGCGTGCGTGCGTTCGTGGCGTTGGTATGGCGACCGAATGCGAGCAAGATGACGAAACCAAGAAAACGACACATTACTACTACAGCCGCCTGTCCGCGAGAAAACATTTGTTCGCAAACGGTTGGCGATCACGAGCAGGGTTTTCACTGTGCACCGTAAAGTGTCATGTTACATGTGCCGTTTGGTATATGTAGGTAACGAAATGTCGGTAACACGTTGCCTAAATTAAATAGTAATATTCGACTGAACGCGGCACAGCGCAGTGTCTTATTAGTTATTGGCGAGGCGAGGTGTATACCACGCGAAACAGACGTAACGGGATAAATATAAGTTAAATACTGCAGCTGTATCCGGTTTTTTTTTTTTTTTGCATCATGACCAATTCTCCAGTAACCGGCTCCAAATCTGGTTTCTACGTCGTTTTTCGATGTTTAACAATAATATAAATAAAAACAATAATAATATTATTATAATAACGTTGGCGCGGTATATGGTCAAAATATAAAAACGGTAGGCACACTCGATTGAGTATGTTTTTTCCGCTGATCGTTGTGCGCGTGCGCCGGCAAAGGGCCCGTGGCTGCGGTCTTTAAACGGAAACGCCATTCGTGTGTAGCGTCCTAGCTATAGCATAAGACATACATGCGTGGGGGCCTAGTCATGTATTTTACATTTTGACACCTCCTCATCTCGGCATTGCCGAGCGTCGGCCAGAATAAATAATTTTGACTTTAAGTTGTACACATTTATTTTTTTTTTTAATAACTGAGTCGAGTTAATTTGTAAATCAGCATTTCATTATTCATCCACAAATTAACGCTACACATTTATGAAGTGAATTTGTATATTATTAAATTTTATTTGGCGTTGCGATAAGTTTGTATATGTAAACTAATAAATGCGACTGTTGATTGAGGGAGCGTTAATAATTCCATTGATTTGTTGTACCAATTTAAAAAATAATTCAAATTTAAATCGATAATCGCTGGTTCCTGGTTATTACACAGAATGTGAAAAATATTAGAGTCATTGTTTCTGTACACTCTTGAAAAGAAAAAAATAGAAACTTTGCCGTGCTACTCGTAGTTATAATTTCTGTTGGTTTAATATTACAGCTAAGCCTTTTTAATATCGCCGCCGCCGCCCGTCGGGTATTTCAGCAAGTGGAAAAGAACGCATTTACGCACTTCAAACATTTGCATAAAATAATGTTCTCGTGTAAAGTGTGCCCTGCTGCACATTAAGGGTCACAGTTTTCCGGGACGTAATCACAATAACAATAATAATAATAATAATAATAACTGTAGTAATAATAATAACAACAACAATCGTTTTCAGACTGCAGCAGTGCAGTATAAAATGTATAAAATAAATATGTAATAATAATGGTTACTTCCAACGGTGGAAAACACGTCTGTCTCGCCGGTCCCGCGAAATTTATTTTCTCACAATAACTGGCCGACTGTGTACACTGTACACGTATTAAACATTTTAATATACGACACATACCCAAAGTAAAATAATGTATATTATTATTACAATGCACGAGATGGTAACGGTATAATAATATTACTGAAACCGGTGCGTTGGTATAAAAAAAAAAAAAAACAACCGCGCGTGTGTCCCGTCGGCTAATTTTGCCGTCTTCGTGGGCAGCGGTCGTTATCGCATATTTCGGACGTCATGATAAATAATTATAAGTAATGATAATATAATATAATTATTGTAATTATTGACGATTGCGAAATGTACACTTTATAATATGGCATCGTAATTACGTATTGTGCTTCGCGATCCGCTCTCGGATATCCTGCTGAGCGCGGTGGAGTAGTATTACCGACGCGATGTCCTCCACGACGGTCCGCGTGCATTTTTTGTCGCGTTTTTTTTTTTTTTTTTTCCCCCCCCCGGGTTTTTTTCCGGGGCGGGGGGTTTTTTTTTTTTTTTTGTCACCGCCCGCGTGTTTATTCCGAGCGCGGTGGTTTTTTTTCTGTTTTTCGTTCATAAACCCGTAGCTCACGCGTACCTAATAATAATAATAATTATTATTATTATTATTACGCGACCATCATGATATTGTACGCGGCGGCGTATAATTTTATCAGCGACCGTCGCCGCATTGACATTGAAACCTTACTGCGGGCTTAATTGAGGCTGAGTCTCGAGTGTTATGCGTCATTCTTTCGAGCAACCATCGAGCGTAAAAAAATATCCAGACCGAGTGGTTTTTTTCTTTCCAACAAAAGAAACGTGACGTTTTCAAAATCCGGTCGTGTGCTCAACTTTTGCCACTCTATCGAGTGCGTTAATTATAATATTATGTATAGACGTATAATTATTCGTTGGCTTTCGGCAGCGTTCTGCAGCCGCCGGTTTTCGTTTTATATCACGTTTTATTCGACGTTATCCGCGCAAAAAGACTTTTCGGAAACACGTGTGATGATGTATACCGTGTCATACATAGGATGTATACCATACCGCATAACCCACACCGGGTAACCCACGTCGAGTTCCCCGATAAGTCGATTTTAATATTTTTAAGAAATAGCACCAGCGGGGTTCTTCAACAGAACATCGAAAATGTCAATAATTTTGTGGTTTTTTTTATTAAAAATTTGTACCAACCTAATATCAAGACATATACCATGTATTATTTCATACGCCATAAACAATTGCGTAGAATATATAAATCTAATTACGTGATATTCAGAAACAAGCGAGGATAAATTACGAACATGATGTCGACTTCCTGGTTTTATGTAGAATATACGTACCTATAATAATTACGTTTGTCTAAATATTAAATGTAATTATGCTGTTCGAGGAGATATGTTATGCTGCATAATGGATTTATAGTAATAAAAATTAAAAAATTTAATAAAACCAATACAAACGAATATCGTGACAAACGATGTTTTTTTTAATTGTATAGATGGTTTAATTATTAAAGTTTCAATAAAATAATTGGCCAATGCACAGAAAACGCATTTTGGTACTCGTCTCGCTTCGTTCACCTAGACACAAGGTAAAGTGTGATTTATTAATAATCATTGTTAATTCATTGAATTCAATAAACGATTTTCAACGGTATTCGGTTAAAACACTTTTAAACGATGGTTGACATTTCTTCAACGATTTTGGGACTGCTATTGTCATTAGTTTTTCCTTCAGTTTAAAGTAACTATTAAGAAAGACGAAAAAATTACTCCTCCACAAATTACCATAGTTGGTACTTATATAGTTATATTTGGCTGAATTTGATTTTCAATAAATGGGTATGGGTATAGTGCTTTCTGAGTATTCTCAGTTCTTATACCCTATAAAGTAGTGTTTCTCAACCTTTTTAAGTTACCATCCCCTTGAGTAATTTTAAACGCCTCCTAGGCAAGAATTCTAAAAATTAAACATTTGGGAAGAAAGATAGGGAGGCAGTCGATGATTTTTAAAACATAAAAAAATTTAAATGATCTAATAACTATTGTTATTTTTCATATTTTTTATTTATAGCACTAGTGAATTAATAAAATTATACGTTTGAAAAAAACTTAATCATGTTAAGTTGTCAATTTGTAATTGTATACCTCATAGTTGGTTTATTTAAAAAAAAAATATCGCTTAGTTCATTTGTTTTTTCAAAAACAGTTTTTGTGTACATGCTTTTTGATCGTTGAATAAAAAAATATTGGTATTAACTCTTCACCTATGGTATGGGCTTTTCCCGATTTAACCTTATTTAACCGACTGAATATTATTTAATTAAATTGGCGGTATCTATGGTACAAACAATGTTAACGAAAACTAATACAACATTCTCAGGTCGAATCAAACTGTGTATACTGTCAAAGGTTGGTTAAAATAATAAAGTATGATATAATTTAATTTGAGAGCACAATCGCCAAAATAATAAAGATGATCAACTTGAAAACGATCAAAGTTAAGTATTATTGTGCATTGTTCCACATAATAGAACCTATTAGTGACTGATAGTTATTACATGGGTTATCAAATGTGTATTATGTTTAGGCCCCACCATGTACGTTTTGTGTGAACACGCTCGCCGCCCCTCTACCACCCAAATCGAGTTCACTGGCACACACAGTTCTCCTCTGCCACCCACCGGGAGCGTTATCGCTGCCGTTGCGAACCACTGCCCCAAAGTATGTTTTCAAAAAAAGGATGATAATAAAAAAAAAAACATCACTACAGTCACATATATGTGGCCAATAAATGTCACGTTTCACTAAGTATCAAAAAATATATAATATGACGGCCTGAAGTTCTGAGTGTGTATTAATTTCACGTACATGTCGGGTTAGGTCGCTCTTGAACAACGCGTAATTTATAGTTCTTGGACTCGAACTACTTTGATGAATCGTATAAAATCTGAAAATCGTTGACTCGCCCAATTCGTTATGACCTTTAATATTTGCGAAAACTCGCTGCGAAAATCAGAAAAACCTAGGGTCATTTCTAGATAACTGCAGTTCGCTTACAATACATATCCTCCAGACCCATCAGTCATAATAATCATAATACAATACTGGTTTGCGCCGAGGCGAGCAGTGAAGCGAAACTCACGTGGTCGTATACACCGTATATTGTAGGTATCTGTAATTTTTATTTCTGTCTGTGTACTTTTTGTTAGGCTTATGTCACGATTGTTTTTCCAGTTTAGATTCGTGACCAGTCTTTATTTCGTATTACCATAATACATTAATACTTCGTCTCAAGGCTGTGCGACTTGTTAATAACAATAATTTTAAATCATACAGTCTTTCTCCGCGTCCAACCCGACAGCATCACGATACGATATCGTACATACTTGATGTATTATAGCTATATGTACGCAATATTGAATATTTAACTCTGCATGGTCGAAATGTACAGACGCGATTAATTTAAGTCTGCTTCTACTATAATTATAATATGCACATAATAATAATATGGCGACTATAATATCTGAATGACTACAGTTGTGTTGATACATTATACGTGCGCATAATAGGTGCCATTTCGAAAATATACAATACTTACGTTTAAATGTGTACAAGACTTCCATTGACCCCCCCCCCCCCCCCCCCCATGCAGGGATTTTTTCTAAAAAGTGTTGCACTATACAATTTAAATGATTGAAAAAAAAAAAAAAAAACCAATATCTTGAAAAGATAAAATTTTATAAATAACAAATTAGATACATGAAATCCTCAATGTTACTATTATATTATGAGTCATTTTTCAAAATAAATAATATTTTAAACTAATTGTTTTTTATTCGTATAGCAATGCGTTTGTATTAAAATTATTATTGTGCAAGTGAAATCATACATATAAAGACTATGAATTAAATATGAAGTAGGTACCATTCCGTATTTTAAAACAATTTTCGAAATAAAATGTACTCAGGCGTAACAACGAATTTTACACCAAAGAAGTGCTTATGCAAACTTTTATGCACACACATAATAGAGGTTTAATCTCTGATGGCAAATTAACAATTTTAAATAATATAATATATGCTTAATGAACACTAATGAAAGCAAGTCAATGCTCCCTCCCGGCCACGGGCCATAGACCTTTTAGTCCCCCCGACTATGCCACTGAAATATTGGTATACTATTCATTAAACTATCAAATATTAATATCATGTCTTAATTGTCTCAGTGAGGGCAGCTGTCCCCTTGGCTCCTGCGGTTGTGACGGTTTTGGTTTGTATTTACAATCAAATTCGTCTTTTATCACGATATGAATATATGAAAGGAAACGCGTATAGAATTAATTACGATTCAGCTTTTGACACGATGACATACGGTAGAGTAAACAATGTATACGAAATTTAATCTCGCATCTAAAGTCACTACCTACCTTAAACTCGCAGCAAGTCAGGAAAATATAATTTAAATTTGAGTAGGTATTCCGTTTATGTATTCACTCATCACTACTCGTGCACAAATTTCCTTATTGTATGGAAATAATATGACAAGTTGTATTTCGAAATTAATTCTTGCAATAACAATCAAAACTTTTGGTGGAGTTTGCTTTCGTGATTTGTTTATTGTTTCTATTAATCATTTGAATGAGGTAGTGAAATTAATAAAATTGTATTTCTCATAATATGCTATGTATTATCTATGGTAAAATCATTCATTAAATTGATGTATTGGACGAAAAAACAAAGTAATTATTGGTCATTTGGATTAACATAAATTCAAAAACGATACGTCTATCATATATTTTATGTCATAGTTGTATGGTATAGTTTAAAAAGGTTGATCATATATTATAATTTATAATCAACGATGACTTGCAATATTTTAATTATTGTGATTAAAAACTGATTTAAAACGAATTTAATATTAATGAAAAGTTAAATTACATTATTTTGTAGATATCTCCATTCACCCCATTCATTATGGTTTATATTGCCATACAGTTATTTCTATATTTTCCATCTTAATATTGTCGTGAAACTTTTTGTATTATCTATAGTTATCTTATTTGACGGCATTCTATCTGTGATATATAGGTATAAGACATTTTTATACTTAATTTTTTTTTGGCTCTGCAGATAAGGACCTGTTTATTTTATATATAAAGTATTCATTTTCACGCGGCTATTGTTTCGTTAAAATTGGTTATTAAACTTTTAAGAGAAAAAGTTTTCTTTTAATTGTGTTTGCGTTCATTGTTTGGCCTCTGGTCGGTAGGTCTGTCAGTTTTCTGCGCAAGAGAATTATTTATGTAATTGGATGTAACGAATATTGGATTACCTGGCTACTATGGAATTAGCCCGGCAATATTTTAAGTATAGCTGTATAGTATATAACATGTGCTGGGCGTTTATTATTTATCCGTTGGCCGTCAGTAGATCCATGTCTGATTGGCCCATACCGACATATGTCGTGTTATTTTTTGTAGTCAGAGCTTCGAGTGGCTGAAAATGGCGAATGGCACTTAGTATCAAATATATAGTCATTTATTATTACGTTGAGCGTTCCGTTCAATATTATAGCAGGTACAAATCGTACAATAAACCATTATAAGAAGAAGGTTAGGCATTAGTTTGAGAACACAGACATTTTTATCTTGTTTCAATCGTAAAACTAGGTTGCATTTTTTATCGACTGTATCAATACATTCGAAGCTTTAGTTACCTATATTTTCCTTAGTCAATATTTTTTTTTGTCAAACTAAAAATTATAAACAGTATAATAAACTGATAAATCTAATACAATAGAATTTAAACGTCAATTGTTATTTTTAACGGCGAAGAGGTTGTTTTTAATTCACTTGGGTCTCGGCGTACCAGAGTTCCTTTTGAATAATTTACTGAAAGGGACGCCTTCGCAGTCAGCGGTAGCGCGACCGTGCCCCTTGCGTCCCCCACATTAAGTTTATATGATTTCTATTAATCGATTAATTTTTATGTACATTAGTAATAGTAATGTGTTTATAAAAAAAAAGTAAATTTTCCATAATACTGAGACCTGCAGTTATTACTATCAGAATTCTGGAGCTCAGAGCTATATTTAGTAAACTATTCTAATGTAATTATTGTACAACTACCTATGAAAAAAAAATAGACTGTCAAGTGTACCCATAGTATTCCATTGAATGTTTCCAAAAAAAAAAATTTAGAAAAAGAAAAATTCATTTCTCGACTTATAAATGGTTCACTGTCGAAAGACAGAAAAACTGGAATAATTGTATGTATATGTATATTTACGCATGCATAATTGTATATTAGGCACTATAGCAGTGTTTATTTAACTGTTAAGATTATACGCAGCGCGACCAGTGTAATTTGTCATTTGCGGTGAAACCAATGATTTTCACAGTTATAATATGATGTGTTTATTTGGCCGAAACATAATGCTATAGACCAAGAGTAATTTGTAAAATAGTACTGTTATAATATTATTAGTATATCTACGTAGATATAGTGAGTGGTTCTATATATTATGTATACAGTTGTACCCGGCAACACGAAAAAAGCAAAACGCACTAAATTGTCTATATTTTCTTGAAAAGAACCATTTTCAGGAAATGTGTCTGTATATTATTATTGTGTGTGTAATAATGTAATATGACGATGGAATCTTATTCACACGATGTTAATTACGGTTCACAGTTTTGGCTATAGTCGTGGTAACGAGATTAATGCGTGTTCGTACAACTTTTCTTGGAATGCTCAGACAGATTTCCCGACGTACTGAAATTGTCTGTTCCGTTTGGTCTCTTGCCCTGCAGCAGCTGTATTATAAATATTGTATTATTACAGCGTAAACGCGGTAAACGCCGGTAACCAATGTAATGGTTATTGGTCGCGCGTACCTGCCCAGTACCTAACAATAACATGATGTGACCAGGTACTAAACGCATATTATTACTATGGTTATTAATCTACATGGTAAACATTTTAAATTATAATAATATACAAAGGTAACAACTTACTCGTATTATCGCGAGTTCTAACTTCATATGCGGGCATTATATTATGTCTCTATAATACATAGAGCATCATTGGAATTTACGCAGTTAATATTTAACAAGTTTTAGAAACTATAATCATAATAAGTATGAAATACAATAAACCTTGAGCAGGTTGGTTAGTAGGTATAGTGTTTGTATACATTTTTTTAATGAATATTAAATACTGTTGAGAAATCCTAATAAAAACAAAACAACACATATCACAGGTGCATTTCATCATTAGATAATATAATACACATCAGTTATATTTAATGGACCATTTTATAGTAAATGGTTGCAATTTGTTATAATATTATTATTTATAAGGTAATGTTGTCTTATAGTGATGTGATGCGGATCTCCTAGCAGTAATTTCGGGTCAAAGTTTGTCAATCATTTTTTTTTTTTTTATAGACAGCATTATTAGAATAATTTACAACCATGACTTGTTCCTACAACAAACATGAACAACAATAGATTTTTGTATTTAGTATAGTCATCTAGGATATTATTATAATGTATAAAAAACCACATTACTCACCCGATGTCTAGTAAATTAAACTTGACACGAGAATGTTTTATGCATCGTCGTTGTACGCACCGTGTAGAAGATCTAATTTTTAGAACGCCAATAACAGAACGCAACCATAAAAAAATTAACATGGTTTCGATCAGAGTATAATAATATGTTCTCCGCGTAGTTATGGCCTATAGGTACTCCCGCACTGTAGATTTATTTCATACAGACGTCAGTGTTATTAGAGTTATAGTATAATAAGTATTTAGTACTTGTTAGTTATCTGCACTTGTCGGCCCGTCCAAGCGGATTTACTGTGTTAAGAATCGAACACGCGACAAAATCGCTATGTTCGTCGATTTAAGTTTCGACCTCTTCATTGCTTGTGTCGATTAAAAATGTAACCGGCAATGAATCAAATATATTGAGCAATGGTTGGTTCGTCTTATTAGACGATTGCTGCATTAACATACCGTTTCAGGATTGATCTCGTACGACAAAGTAGGTATAGGGTGTTCGAATGGTTGGAATTCTCCGTACCATGACTTGTGACTAGAACAACCTGAGCAACAATGCTTGGGATTATCTCGATTGATAATTAAACGAACAATACCCATTACCTATATTATACTGTCTATTGTTTATTAAAATCCAAAAGCTTTTCGTAGTTTTCCGTTTTCATTGAAACCTGATATTATTATTCGATAACTTTGTTTTTTTTTACGAGAGTTGGAATTTTTTTTCTTTTTAACAAAAACTATAGTATCGAGCGCTGCTCATAAAATAATATGTTGTTTACGAAACATTTGTAAATAGTTTTTTTTATAACGCGTTATATCACAGCCCATTATACGTAAATCGTCGGCCATGTTCCGCTCGTCATTTTATATATTTTTTTTTCGACGACAGAATGTGTGTCTGTTAATGGTCGTGATGAAAAATAAATCGTTGGATTTGTTCGATTTAGAAACGTCGTAAATACGCACTGCGTACATATCACACTGAGAGAAACTCATTTGAAACATCCGAAATCCAGATACCCGCGTCGTAGAAGTAGTAATAACGATTTAGTTTAAGATGATTTCCGTCGTGTAGCGCCATAGTTTTCGTAAACTATCGCCGCCGTTAAAAACAGACCCATTGTCGCATCTTCAGTTTTTTTTTTTTTTATAAAAACACGTCCAATGTGCTATACATTTGTGTGCACAATTAAAACGGCTTGTACTGCAGTCGCGTTTAGAGTTTTTTCGTCTGGAGGCAATGATGATTTTGCCTTCTGTTCGAACGCATCATTTCCCACAAACACAATATTATATTATACCCTGCAACACGCCTAAACGATGGCCGGATTCCCACCACTTCTTCATACCCCCCGAATCGGAATTATCGGTTATTGCAGGTTATCATTGGTCAACGGTATATATTTGATCTCGAGTTGACTCGCTCGCAGTCGGCTCAACAGCTTGTAAAGGGTATATAATACGCTAGTGTACAGGGCGACATCATACAACATACGCTCGTCTGTTCGCCGGAATTTCTGCAGAATGCGTTTTTTATGCGGAACTGCACTCGCATAATCCTCATATCGTATTATATTATATTGGTAGGCTGCAGTGGCATTACAATGGTATACATTGTGCGGTTGCCAACGCGGACGCTGGAAAGAGTTGAAATCTATTTTGCCGAACATCTGAACCGAAATATTATGTCCGACCGTCACTATATACACGCGACGTAACAAATCGTTATATTGGATACGAACGACTACGCGGGGTGTACGCGTCGATACAGCAGTTTTTGGAGCGTGGTAAAATCGAAAAGTGTCAACTCGACAGATATATAACGGACGTGTCGCCGTGTGTGCGTGTGTGTGCCGTGTGGGTCACGATCGTGTGCGGAAACGCTCAAATGTGGGTCGGCAGTTTGCAGCGGCTTCGCTCCCTTTCGATTGGGCCGCGGCGTCGGTTTTTTTCCCATTACAATGCCCTACTGAGGATTTATATTTCATGTGGTTATCAAATATATTATTATAATATAGGCAAGTACTACACACGCTTATCTACCCGCAATGGCGTTGGCCGCCCGGGGAATAGATTTGTTTATTTGTTCCGATTCCGTTGTTATCCCTTTATCATCGCGTCGCTGAATTACACGGTCAATTAAACACACGATTATGATAATAGTACGATAATACACATTATAACGACAATACGTCCGCCGTTACAGGACTGCGCAGTGTGTAGTGTTGGTCGCCGTATAATAATAATATATTTATTTAGGACTTTATTGTATTAACTGTTTTTATTATTATTATTATTATTATTTTTAATTCACTAATCGTCGTACTTTTGTGTCTCTGTGACCAGAACAATAATAAAAATAATAATAAAAAAAAAAAAAAAACCATTACGACAATATTATTATTGTACTCCTAGCGAATGGTCCTTATTATTAAACACACAATGAAGACCACCCGTTGCCGGTTGGCTTTGCTTTTGGCTGGATGATGCACTACTGTTTATATTATTACTATTTTTGTACATTTATTCTTCGTTTTGTTTGATCTGCAATACACAATATAACTACACGAGTATGACACACGTGCACACACACACACACACACACACACACACGCATACACATAAACACGCCCGCATTGATCTCAAGGATTTTCAAAAGAACGTCGGATATAATATAATAGGTATTATGTGTATTTTTTATTCCAGAGGTCGACGATCGATTTTGATGCCTTTAAATCTGAAAAAGGACTTTACGAAAAGGAATATAATTGAACGTCTCAAAAGCTTGGCTAAAATTATTTTTCAGATCTTTCAAAGTAAAAAAAAATTACAATAGGTTAAATCCTATAATTTCTGAATTTGAAGTAAAAATCTAATTATATACGATAAGAACAGACTAGATCGACTTGCATTTATATGCATATTACACATTTGGCATTATTTGGCCACTATAATATTATGTACATACAACGATACGTACGTACCCATTATAAACCAATATGATGGCTTTCATCATTGTGGTTGTATTATACCATTATATGATAATTTATGTCCAATAAATTGTTGAAAGATGCCTCATAAGTTTTAATGTAAAAACTGTCGAAATAATGCCAAATAAAAATGACATTACAGTGTAACACAGTTAATAAACATCATCACTTAAAACATAAATTCTTTTCAATTGTGGGAGCTATACGTTTTAAAACGCCAGAAAAAAAGGCTGCATAAAAATTCCAAAACCTTAATCATTATTGGCTTCTAGCCGCCTCGCCTGTGCGTGTAACAATTAAATTGAATTACGATGCGACAATATTAATGTTATGGTAGGTGGTAAAATACTCATGGCTGAAAATCGCGCCCGCACAAAATATCAATAATTCTCTTTGCCCGATGGCGGACGGGATCGGCCGCAAGAGGGTGCAGAACCCAAAGTTAGCTAATGGATATCGGAATGGTGGAAATATTTCGCCGAAGACGTTACCGCAGCAGTCGTAGTTCCCAGTATTCATGTTCCTAATGTATTCAGTTATCTGCCCATTGGCAAACTCCTATTAACATAGCGGTTACCGCGGTAAACGGGTGTTAATGACATTACTATGCATAACGTACGCTGAACATCCCAGCAAAATGTATAACTGGAGCGCGGCGGCGGTGAACACGATTTCGGGACGTCATATTCGCCCCCCCCCCCCCCGTAAATTCAAAATAGCCTTGTGCGTGAATAGCAAAATGTATTGGTGTCCGCGAATTTGTGTTCATGCACTAATATACTACGTAGGTAGCAGAATAAATTATCCGGTTTTCATCCGAACCGTGACCGCCGCAACTGCGTAGGTGACGTTATACAACCGGCGAAAGAAATTAATCGAGTAGGTCAGTGTGGAAATCCGTGTGCTTCACGGTGGCTTTTGTTGAATTTTATCAACTTTTGTTAGTGTATGATCGTGGTATATTATAACAATAACGGTGTGCACAATATAATAATACAATTTGTTTTCTCTGTGCCCTTTTAGTAGTGCTGTACATACCTTGGCAATTAGAAATTTGCCATCGATATGTACATATATAATATAGTTACTACATAGTGGAACGGTTGGACCTACATTGTCGTTTGGATAAAGATGGACCCCCATAATGTGACTTATTACTCCCCCTTCCATCGCGCACCGTATAAATGTGTAATATCAGTATGACAGAAATGATTCAGCCAATTTATTCAACAGTGAGATAAAAAAAATTAATTCACTTCGCTGAAATGTGTGTTGTCGAAATCCCAAGTGTTTTATCTGTTTTTTCCCGGTAGGTACTTGTTAGCACACATACTATTAGTGTCCGTATACCCGACCGTTAGACATAATACCGTTATGTACCGTATAATTTCCCGACAAAATAAACAATATCATTCCTCTGTTCTGTAGCAATATCGAATT
Organism: Myzus persicae; assembly: GCF_001856785.1. NCBI lineage: Eukaryota > Metazoa > Arthropoda > Insecta > Hemiptera > Aphididae > Myzus > Myzus persicae. The sequence goes on along the minus strand of NW_019102150.1, from coordinate 223,870 downwards.
TGATCATTTAATAATTTGGTATATTATAAGATGAATAATTTAAATTTACCATTTTGATTTTTTTTTTCTGAAAACTATGTCTTTGTTTATTAAATTTTATAATGTAGAATATAATACATATTAATCTATTAACTTTTAAAAACATATTCTAATCACTGTTTATTTATTTAATTAATGTTTCAGAACTTTATGGAAGAATACAATAACTTCATACGCTGGGTGGTTTACTAATTCATTACGTCGACGAAGATCCATATTATTTGGACTCATACTGAGTATACTCCTTTTTGTAGTATGTGTACAGTATAACGCGTCTAATGATATAGGTATCCAAAACATCCAAAACACCTTAGTAATGTCTGAATTCGATGCTGATGAACAACTGTTGAATAAACACCAACCACCTGCGCCAATTTCGGGTACAGTTAGGAAAATGAAAAAGGAGGAAGATGTTAACTTCATTGAAGAACTGCAAGAACCAGCCCGTAAAAGTAGACGGATTCAGATCAACGAACCGCAACAACCACTACCGTATGTTCCTCCCCAACGACTAGTGCACATAGATTTCAAAGGAGCACCGCCCAAGCTGAGTTACCTTCAAAAACTATTCCCGTTAATAAAAAGATTCGGTGGTACTGGTCTTTTACTTGAATGGGAAGACATGTTTCCTTGGAGTGGAAATCTATCTCCAATAGCTGCCGGAAACGCGTATTCAAAAGCAGAAATTAAAGAAATATTGAAAATGGCCGCCGTGAATGGACTGGAAGTAATTCCGCTAATACAAACTTTCGGTCACGTGGAGTTTGCATTAAAAATACCAGATTTCGCCCATTTGAGAGAAGTCCAAGAGTCACCACAAGCACTCTGCCCATCGTACAACGCTTCTATGAAATTTGTTGAACAAATGGTTGACCAAGTAAGTGTATCCAATAAACATTTAAATCCTCCCGGCTTATTGTGTGGTGAATAAGACTTAACTCCTATTTATTTGATTTTATAGATACTTGAAATTCACGGGAACGTGAACTATTTGCATATTGGTTGCGACGAAGTGTTCCACATGGGAGAATGTTTCAGGTGCAGGTCGAAAGCCAGAGAAGATTTGTTCTTGTCGCATGTCAAGCAAGTAGCTACTTATGTCCGCACGAAATCCCCAAATACGATTCCTATTATATGGGACGATATGCTGAGACATTTGCCGGTGGCCACAATGCAGCTATACGACATTGGGAAATTAGTGGAGCCGATGGTAATCAATTTTGGGGAATTGTTTAAAATCATATTTGAACTTAATCTAATACATTTGAATTGTGTGTAATACAGGTGTGGGTGTACGCCGAAGATGTGTATAGATTTGTTATGCAGAGTGTTTGGGAAAAGTATCAAATTGTTTTCCCACACGCTTGGACAGCTAGCGCCTTCAAGGGGGCATTCGGAGAAACTCTATACATTCCAAACGTTAAGCGACATTTGGAAAATAATTTAAATTGGTTACAATTGATGTCCAACGAAAATAGTCGATTCACTGGTGGTTTCAAAGGAATCGTCATAACTGGTTGGCAGAGGTATACAATTATTTGTAATATGATTTTATTAATTAATTTCCTAGCATTTTTTTGATATAACCTATCCATTAGGTATTTTATATTATCATCACTTAACTTTATCAATTAATTCAACAGGTATGATCATTTTGCTGTCCTATGCGAGGTCCTACCGTCATCCATACCATCGATGGTCGTTAATCTTTTAGCAACTACAAATGGTTACATGAATCAGTCGCTGCAAACCGATTTGAACGAAGGACTTAACTGTGGAATTTTTGGTCACAACAACGAATACGATGGAGATTTTTTAAACCTAAACAATGATCCGCATCTTTGGGATCAGTTTTCGAGATGCACATTTCCCGGGAATACATTTTTCCGGTAATAATTCATATCACTCGTGTGGTTCATTAAATAGTGTAGTGAATCTCGTACAATAATTAATGTCAAATTGTGTTATTTTAATTTTCAGGTTGTTGTACAGATTACACACCATTGAAATAGACTACAATGATTTTATATTGGTGACCAAAAAGAATCGTGGATGGATGACAAGCTATAACGTAGAACATGAATTTTCATCTCCACTTCGTGTCGACGAACTCATGAATGATCATTCCCGCATATACCGATCGCTTTTATCTATGGTTAGACCTTTTCAGGAATCTATGACTGGGATATTTGATAAATATACCATTTCTGAATGGATAGAACAAAGAGTATATCCAATGATTAGAGAACTAGAAAAAATACACAATGAGGCGCGTGACTTAAAAGCGAAAAAGACATGGCCTAAAAGACCACTTCCTATGTTGAAAGAACTTTTAAGAATTGGAGTTACTGAACGTGAACTTTCTACACCATCCAATGACGGAACGTAAACATTTAATTTTCATTTGACTGTGTTTGTTGTGAACTAGGCGTTAAAAATAAATCTTGTAGATAAAACCAATTAATTCTACAAGTGTATTCGAGACCTCAAGACATGGTATAAGTTGACAAAGTTTCAGGGTTATGTGTGAACTGCATTTCAAAAGGGTATTATCGTAATATAAGTGATTCTTAGTAAAATGATTGATTAAGTTTGTGCCACCAAGTGTGAGGTTTTGGTCTCTATAGGATATGTGCAATTTAGTAAAACAATACAATATATTAATTTAAAAAAAAAAACTACTATGTAAATATAAACTGACCAAAATGTATAAAGTTTAAGAATAAAACATGACACGGCTCCGCCTCCAGTTGGCCCTTGGTCAGGGTGCGCATAGCTGGAGGGAGTAAATGGTTTAGGAAAATGCTTCGAAAATTAAATGAAGAAATAATGCTCGGTATGGGACATGGTCTTACGCATATGCATTACGTGCAGTGATACTCAAAACCACTGAGCCACGGGCCACGACGGTCTTATAAATTTAATCACATTACAATCTCATTTGGGTTGATGCGTGAGTTGTGCGTATGGCTTTTGAAAAATGTAACCGTTTCAACCATGACTTTATTGATACAAGAACTTACACAATAATCTTGTGCCATGCAACAGTTTTAACTTACTTATTAAATACTTATTCAATCATTAAGTTTATAAAACAAAATTATTTAAATCTTTATTACGTTAAAAAAATTGTTGAGTATCTTGTTCTTTTAAAATTAGCTTGAATACATTTGTTTGTGTTACCTTATTAAACATTTTAATATTATAAATACTTATTAATTTTTAAAATTTTACACTTATAATAATTAATTGTATTACCTAAATGTTTTTTTTAAGTACCTATTGTTGTGAAATTTTTTAAAAGTTTTCTGGTTGCTTTATCAATTTTTTTATATTTTGTTACCTAAATACACAGTGTGAAAAAATAATTAATCTTAATATTGTGTTTTTTTTATTCAGAGACTTGTATATAATCATTAGGCTGTGTTTTATTTATTTTATATTGATGTTTCTTTTAAAACAAATGGGTTGTGCGGAGTATATAGCATAACGACTGAATTTGAACTAGTTATCCGTACTTAGAACAAATCAGTTAAATCACAATTATTATAATAAACTGAAAAAAAAATTTTTATTGTTAAAATAATAAAGAAAAATTATTAAACTTAATTAAACTAACATGTCAAAATAGTTTGAATTCAACACACCCCTCAGTTTTTGTTTTAAGAGTTCAAAAATCACTTTCTGTCAGTCTTACATTTTTAAGTATCTTTATTTGACCATTGTAAAATATTTATTGCTATTGAAATTAAAAATATTTATGATATAGTTATTAACTGTAACATATTTAATGTGATAATAATTATTATTATTTGTTTTAAAATATTTCTAATGAATAAAACATGTAGAATTAAAATGTCATGTGAATACACTTTTTGTTATGTTTTCGCAAAAATATTTTAAAATTAATTATGTTTTAGATGATAAGGTTGATTATTGTATTTAGTTATAATTATAAAGCATACACTTGTATTATAAAAAAAGCTGTACTCAGATTTTGTAATATTTATTAATTGATTAATTAAATTTCCACTCATTTTAAAATTCATAATTTTTATTTATATTATGTTAATTTAAAATTTAAATAATGTGACTTAATAAGATTATTTTATACCACCAATATAGTATTATATATACTTACTTAATAAAACCTTATATTTAAAATAAATGTAATTATGTATAACTATTTGTTGTACATAATTATAACTATAGAAACTTGCTAATTTTATTCTTAACATATTAAAATTATAAAATTGTATCAATTTTGTAATTGTTATATTAAAACAATATATATATTACTACTTAATATTCAGTGATTTATTGTAGAATTAGAATTGTAAATTTATATTGACTAATTTTCTTTGGAAAATATTTATGGAAGGACTTGTGCAATCGTGCCACCAGAAAATAACTAGTTAAAATATTTTGTAACTAATCTACGACACCTGAAACATTAATACTTCAATAATTCAAATGGGGTTTATTCACTTTAAACATTATTAACTACCGACATAGAAACATGCCTATTTATTCATCGTATTACATACTAAGTTAATGTTCTGAGACTACATTTATAATTTTTGTTTTAAACACATAATTTAATATCATACTAAAATATTGACTTTTTATTATATAAGCATTAATGCTCTAAAAACTTAACACTTAACATTAATACATTTTAAATAACAATGTATTTTCATTAAAAGTATTTCCATACAAGTACTAAAATTAATTATAATATTCACTAGACTTATCTCAATAAATTTGTCACAAAACATTTGAGTTAAGTAGGTATGATTTAAATTATTCGACAATTTTGTAATTGCCATATTACATATTAGGTATATTAAAAATATAAGGAATCAATTAAATAATATGTAAAATATATTTTTAAATTTAAATTGATTTTATTGCTTAACTGACTGTGAAAAGGCGAGTGTCGCCGATGTTATATAAACTAGGCTTTTTCATGCAGTGGCGGATCTAGGATTTTGTTTTTTTTTTTGTGGGGAGGGGGGAATATTTTTTTGTAATTAAGTTAAATTATTTTTATAAAAACACTTATATTAGTTAAATAGTATTTTAAAATATATTATTAATTATTATGTATATTATACATATAACTCGATATAAGCTGGTCTTATATCAATTTGATGATGAATATTTAATAATGATAATCAGCAGGGTTCGGATTTTATAGCACCAAAAATCCTAAGATATGTGCTACAATATGGCCAAAAAAACCGTAAAATATGCCCTAAAACATCAAAAATAGCAACAAATAAAAAATAATCCGTCAGTTGTTTTATCGATACTCACCCACATGCAGCGGTTATTAGCTATACCTGAGTTCTAATTTTTTCGATAATTTCTTTGCAAATATCATCAACGTACAACTTTCTCAGTGTTGATTCGTCTAGAATATGATTTTTAGTATACTTTTCTAAAAATTGTCGAAACTTTGCATTGGATAATTTGTTTAATGGTATATTTGCAGAAATAAGAGTCTTGCATAGATCGATAATAAAAGTACATTTTTGTGGAATATCTGTTAGTAACTACTGTTTCTTTTCAATTTTATTTTACTCTCGATTAATGGCTTTTAAATGTTTATCCGTTTTTAAGTGTTGAGTAACGTTGAACTTTTTGTCACAATTAACCTTACATTCACACAATTTGCAAAACAGAATACTTTCGTCAACCGAAAAAACCTCATCGCCAAACTCGGACACAAAATATCTTGGTCTCGAATAGTTCGATGTTTTATCTATCGGCATTTTACGTTTAATACCGAAACAGAAAAACAAACAATACACAATCGAGTAATGAACGAATGTGAAACGAAATCAAAGGACACGGAGAACCGACTGACGCTAAAATACGTACGACAGTCGACGGTATATTATTATACTATTTACAATTATGTGGAACAATAACAGATAAGAAGGTATAAATGTATAAATATATTCGACAAGGGGATTTTTCTTATTGATTCGCTTAAATGTATACTATTTTTCATTCGGTACAAACGAAATTTATGAAAAATATAAAATAAAGTGTTGAATTGAGAATACTAGCAACACATAGCACCAAAGCTTTAAAAATAGCACTAAAATTCTAAAATTCTTGAAAAAAAATGCAAAAAATAGCAAAATTAAAATTCATATTTAGGTGCACGGATTGCAGCTATGGGGAAATGCTAAAAAGTCAAATCTGATTAAGATACAAGCTTTCCAAAATTTAACTTTAAGGAAATTAGTTAACGCCCCTCCATACATATCAAACCATACACTACATATAGATTGTAACTTAAAAACTATTCATGACGAAGCTAAACGTTTTTATAAAAAATTTCATAGCCGCCTATCTTCTCATTCAAATCCTCTCATCAAAAACCTATCATCTCTCACAATTCCAGGCAGCCCTCCAAGGCGACTTAAACGTAGATGGTGCAGAGATTTATTACTTTAAAAATAATCATAAAAATCAAAAAAATCTACCCATATAATTAAATCACACTAGATTTAAACAAGTTGAAAGTGTCATCAGTGGGTGGCAAAATTTAGCAAAATTTAGCAAAATTTAGCAAAACAAGCTTCTTTCCTCAAATTGTATGTATCATGTTATTGTTTGTTTCTTTCTTATAACACATATACTTATTATGTCTTAGTTAGGTATAGATTGTATATTTTCTTCTAAAAATAAAGAAAAATAAAAAAATATTTAGGTGCATAAAACAAATGTTTAGCTCACTCTGCTATTTTTATCTCTATTCTATAATAAGTAGCAAATGCCATAAAATCCGAACCTTGATAATCGGAAACCTGAATTGTTCGTGATTATAAGTTCTATACGTCACAGTTATACTCTTACACATCTTATGGGCCATGGTGACTGGTGAGACAGGCCCCTCTGTCCTCTCTTTAAATGCGCCACTGTATTCATGTAGAGAGCATCAATATACGACAGTAATAACTGAGTTTTTCGAGAGCTAAAAATTATTTTTTTTTCCATTTGATGCAGTAAATTTAGTTGGTATTATTCGCATTGTTTGCGCAAATCAAAACTGTATTGAAATTATATTGATAGTCATGACTTTTCTTGAACATTTTGTAAACATGTAAAACGGTTGTTGTAAAAGGCGGAATTCGAAATTATTGCCATTTTGATATGCCATATTGATTATATAATATTGTTTTTTTCTTAGAAATTATTATGAATATTTTCGATCTGACCGTCATACGCTAAATGGTGAATGTGTGGTTTTTTGCTAAGAACCCACACAAAAAAAAACGTGAGTTGAAAAAAAAACATAGAAAAATGCGGCTCTCTAAATTGGAAGCAAGGTGAAAACTCTAATTTCCCTGGGGGTTAAGTTCTTTCATCCCTACCTAAAAGTTCAAATTATTTATTCACATTTTTCTCGTCCTCTTTCAAATCCTATTTTTAATTTCCATAAAAGGATCCGTTAGGTTAGGCCTTAATTCTAGCTCATCGCTTTCTGTTAAAAAAAAAAATAAAAAGGTTAACGAATTTTACAGTAGTTTTTTTTTTTTATTAATTAAACAAAAACAAAAAATGTCAAAAACTGTGGAACAATAAAAGCGTTTTAGGAATTCCATTAAGCACACATATTATAATAAAAAAAAAATAGTAATAAAAACAGTTTTTGCTTCATATAAATACAAGTATACAACATACAAATCAATAGAGCAACGCATGCATAAAATAAATAAATATATATATTTAATAGAAAAAGTAAAGCTCTATCCTGTACACAATAAAAATTGTTGTTCATTTTCAATAAATGTATTATTTACATCGAAATTTGAATAAGGTCACGTTCCTCCCAATGAATACGTGTTTTTGTTGAATTCATAACTGGGGTTTTTTATTCTTATTCTTAATGGCTCACACCTGGAATGTCATACGCAAAATATTGGTTTTAAATTTATTCGTTACTCGACAAGTAACAAAGTCAATGCAAAATTACCCGCAAGTATTATAATCAAAGGCAAATCCTGATGTACATTCTTTTATTTCGCGACATTGGCACATGCAAGTCGCCGAATTCCATAGCTTTAAGTTGTATTCGTCGTTGCACTTGTCGCGGTCCTCTTCATTGCTACACATACAACGGCATTCGTTGGGGTAATACGTTTGCAGGGGGGTGCAATTCTGTAAACAAAACGCAATAGTGTAAACGAACAATCGTTTTAAAAAAAATATGGTCGAGGAATGTTATTGGTCTCACTTCTTGTTTAACAACGCATCCACACTTGCATTTCAAGTGTTGATCTATTGACACTGTTTTCCGACCTTTGAATTCTAGTTTTCCATCGTCGTTATACTGTGAGACCATTACCTATTATATAGAATAACACATAACGCGACGACCAATATTAATAACAATGTTAAATCGGAATACTTGAAAAAAAAAAAATAATAATAATAATAGTTTTACTGCATACTTCGAAGTTGAGGGTTTCGACTTTAGTCGGTTGACATGCCAACAAGTCGTGGGCGCAACAACCTCCGCATCGGTTCACCCGGGTACACGTTGGATAATAATATAAACTTTGATCGTCAGTATCTTTAAGGCTGATGGTTTGAGATTCAACAGAACAACCAGCTGGCTTAGGTATCAATGTTGATTCTAGACAAACAAATTATTTATTATATTTTTTGTTTGATTGAATTCCCATAAAGTTATTGTTTTAAATTTTAAATATTCAACTAGAATACATACTTCTTTCTACATTTAGCGCAGTTCGGCCTAGAATAAAATAAAAAATTACATTATAGTTTATTGGAAATAATTGATTTAGTAAATATACAGTTATTTTATTCTTTGATAATATGCTTAATACCTATATCTCAGATTTCATCATGTGATTATTAGTTATAATATTTTATAAATAATAACATTTCATTACATATATTGTAAATACCTAAATTATTGATGTTTATGTGGATGTTCGTCAAACATGTTAATTGTTGTAATTAATATTACTTAAAATCTAAAACATATTAATCGGGGCTGTCGTATTATAAGCTCAAATGGTATTAAACTACAAACATTTATAATCATTCCTTTTTACACAATAGTATCTGCTAAAAATGAACAAACACAATTTCGGGTACCTAATGTATATAATTCCTTTACTCTGGGGTTGTGACAGCCGGTGGAAATTAGCCATCATTGAGAACCCAATCGGTTATGGTTTCAGTCAATGCAGAAAAAATTAAAAATTCTTTCCCTGAGATGATTTTCGAGTTGGACAAATATTACATCGAAAGTTGTAGAAAAAAATTATACGAAAAATATTGCGTTTCATTTACAATTAGGTATTGAGTGTTGGGTTTTGATAACAATACTGTCAACACTGATCAAATAACCGGAAAAACGAAATTTCAGCTATCAGATTTAATGAGATCATTATAATACGTCATTGTCCTACATTACCCACTCGCTGTCATTCCGCCATGTTTCCCTATTAAAAAAAAAAATTGTTGATCCATCCACAGGTATAAATAGCAACAGAAGCTGTTTCGAAAAAAAATTGATTTGACTTATTACAAATTTCAATTTTTATATTCATCTGCTTACTCTATATCTGACTCGTGTTTCACAAACTTTAGATATTATACTGAACCATGATAGGCGTGCATGGTTTTTAATCGCAGATACAGCATATACAGAATACAATGGGCCATTTTTTTACAATTTGCCAATTTAATTCATTTTGAACTACCCAAAACGTGCCTTTAATTAATTATTATTAATACCATAATAACAACATTAACAAAAACATTAATATTCTATGTACGCAGACAAGAAAGGGTTAAGTACGACCTTTTAATATAGGTAATTACTATCTTCTATTTGTAAAATGTATTAAAACGTAAATGTATTTTATTCACTAATATTATAGTCTATTAGATTACTGTAAATATTGTATTATCATCATCTATTATTCGATTTATATAATTGATATCTATTGTTCCTAATGTCAAACTTAATTACTATTATATATTATTAACAATAAGTTTCAATGACAACGTTAGGGAAACATAAAAACAATTTTTTTAAAAAGCATTTCGATTAAGTATAAATTATAAATTATGTTACTTTTTATTGATACCTACCAAATGAATATTTTAATAGTAAATGTGATTTATTTTCTATACTTATATTATTGAAGACGCAACAACCGCGCAGATATGCCTTGTATTTTGTCTATACATAGTTCATAATTTACAGAGTGAAAATAATTATTTATAAATTAAATTAGATCGTTTTTAGTTTTCACGACGAATGTAGGTTGTAATGTAAACATTTTGTTCGTTTCTATTCCGTTTATTGAACATCGTCCATGGTTATTTTGACTTGGAAGGTATTATAGGCACATATTTGTTGTAAACTAGGTAAGTACAACTGTTGTACAAATTTACAATTCTATCAATTTATTATTTAACGGAAAAATTGGTTCAGACACGTTTTATCTACTAATATGTTAGGTATAATGCTTTTCCTCGGCGGCCAATTGTGACCGAACGGATATAGCCTATACACATCCGCGGACCAAATCAATTAGCCCGAAATATGTTACAGATGCAGCACAAGAAGCTCCTGCTGCACTCGTGCACACGACTATGTACCGAACACCAGTGGAGGCTTGAGTCTTCATAACTCAAGGAGCAAGTTTATAAGCAACCCACCCACCCACCAACTACATTTACTCGGACCGATGCAATATGTTTAGGTTCTACTTTGGTTAAATTTTTCATTGACTTTTACAATTCATGGTATAGATACACTTATTTTTTACTTGAACGATCTTCTGTTATGAGTTATGAGTAAACCTGTTAGACTTAAAACATTTTGTTTCCCGATTTTCGGGACAGGAGCAGTAGCTCCTGGTATTCTTATAACAAGCCGCCCCTGCTGAACACTGCAGTATTTGCAATAGATACTTTTTATACGCTACCAGTACCCCTTGAAGTTTGGGAACACTATTATAAGAAAAATAAGTATTCAAAATATTATTGAAAAAGTCGTTAAAAACTCTTTTAACAAATATTTCACTCAAATGTTCAGTAACTGCATTTTAATGAAGCGATTAATATAGATCAATGACACTTTTTTTTTGAACGTGTAGTTTTTAATTTAACCACCTTCGAGCGTTATATTGCTTTTTATAACATATCTATCGACGTATCGTATATTGTTACATTCTCTACTACCACATAGTCGTTATTTGTTGACAGCAAAATACTATATCTGTATACAATGGATGTTATATTTTATCAGCTCTTTGGAAATAAAGACACCAGTGTATTGATTTGATTTTAGAAGTGGGTGCATTTAATTAGTTCATTGACTTACTTTGAAAACCTGTCGTGGCGAAAAGTGTTTGGGCTTCTTCTATATTTGTGTCCGGCATGAATTTAGAGAACAGTTCTGACACATTCGTCACCTGGTTCAATTCCAGTATGACATTCAAAGGGATCTGAAACATAAAACTTATTAAACATTTTGCATTTATAGGATCATGGATATTAAGTGGTGTTGCAGAACATGGCGACTTAAAATTGCTGCCTAAAAGTCACACGCAGAATAAGCTTATAATAATTGCACGATTCAGATTTCGGATATAAATCAATAGTCATTATTGTTATGTACCTATATTTCATTTTATCGATATTGATTTTAATTTTAACAATCGAATTATACTCTATTAATTTGAGGTATTGTCATTATTTTTTTTTTACATACACTATAAATATTATTTATACGCGACTAAGTCAATACGACAATGCCTATTAGTTATTGATTGATTTATGACTCTATAGTATGGGTGCTTGGAAAATTCTTTATAGCAAAAATACATCGACAATATCAGAGGAGATGAGTTATTTTGAGAAAACAAAACCTGTGAATCGTCTCATTAAACAACAAGACATAACAATTTTTTATATTCTGTAATTTAATCAAGGTCGGGCATGTGTTAAATATTAAAATACCATGGTGCATTACAACTGTGTAGGTACCTACGTATGTAACGAATGTACCTGCATGCACGTCATATGAGTCACGTTGACATGAAAGTACATTATTTATGTAATTTTTTGTTATCAGTACTATCATTTTCTTTTCCAAACAATCATGCCATATAGTATGCACACTATTATAGTTGACCGTCTCACCAGCGTATTTTATAATCATTATATTATCATAGTAATTATTCATTGTCAAAAATCTATTCGGTGAAAGACGGCTAGGTACCCGATCTAATTAATTTAATATGACCTCAAAAATCTTCTTCCGGCAAAAAACACAGCAGGGCCGCACGGGCAATATTAATTATTTTATATTTCAGTTTTTAATTTATACTTATATTTTATATTCTTGCTTGAACTCTTCTTCGTGGAATAAATATCTATTTATATAAGTTACAAATTATAATTCATAGCAAGCGCGACTGCTGACTGAATATGATCGAAATTCATACAAATAATAATTATTATTGTGCAAGTAGGCACTTTATTTCTATTCTAAATTACGAAATTTAAAATTTAAACAATATTTTTCTCTGACTATAGACTATGTCAATGTTGAATGCTTGTACCTATATGGCACGTAAATAAGTATAAGCGTAACATGATAGATAACAATTATTTAATAGCTAGGTATATACGTGTACGAGAACATTGAAAACTAATATATTATGACATTATGTACCAAACTTTAAACGTTTTAACCGGGTCCTTAACAACAATAAAGTGTGTTATTGATTAATTCGTTATGTGCGTACCTAATCCCTGTACAAATATCTACTATAGAAATTAGAAACCAACATATTTTCATAATTTATTGATTGCATTTGTTAAAATAAATCATGAATCTACACCGGAGTCATGAAAAATTAAATAATAAAAATAGTATTTATTTGATTAGGTATATACGTATGGTATTAACAGGCATTTATGTTTCTAGGCATTTTTTCTCGATCAAGTTTTTGAATTCATTGTTGGTAAAATTATTTTAAAATATGTGAATCATAAATATAATATAGTTGTTATACTATGTGGTTTTGTTGAAAATGATGCCTATTGATGACAAATTATTCACCTACTTAAATATTTATTTAATTATAAATAAACTATTACAAGTATAAAGTGTTCACATCGGCTGACGTTACCTAATACCTAATTAATAGTAGGTAACCAAGACCATGAGGTTTTTTTGAAATAACTATGAATCTATGATGTCGCCAGTATATTCTTGTAAGTTATGTGAGTCATGGTGTAAGAATGTTAGTGTTTGATAAGGAAAACCTCCATCATCCGTAAAAATGTTACAATAATATTCCCGTTAGTCATGTGGACACTCGTGGCTTTCAATAAGTAATGGGTATTAGGATTGGGTACACAATATGTACTCAACGGCATTAGTTTTAATTTTTCAATGAAAATATATCTGGTTACAAGTTAGTAATCACTGAGACACTGCATGATAAGACGTGTCAACACATATCGCATAGTTCAACGCTGCACCACCAAGAAAGTAGGTATTTTGTAAAGAAACAAAGTAAAATACGATGGTATACGCTTGAGTGCCTACCTGAGAATTGGTTAATCCATAAATATTGGGTTTTCCTTAGTATGTAGTGAATATTTAATTAGATAGTTTTTAAGTTGGTCATCATGATAAATGGATTAACAAAACATAAAAAATAAATAAGTTAACGTCGAATAACTTAAAGTATGTTATATTACAATACCTATGTATCTATAATTTCGATTCTAGTCGGCTAATTTAAATAAATAATAATTCAAAAGGATTTTTCAATGGTTATAGGTACTCATATTATTATATTATTATTGTGTACTCGCTTAGTTCTACGTATGACGAATAACTTTAATACTAGTCTTTTTACCACATTATTAACTGTGATTTCTACTCGCTTCTCTGGTGTATAATCAAATCCATTGACTCCGTATATTGTCTTCAAAATACAATAATTATATTTAGGTTCCTAAAACCTGCATATTGTATAGTATAATAGAGCAGTACTATGCGGCTAGCGGCCGGCGGTCGGTAACGGAATACGTGACGAAAATACAATTGAAACAAATTTTACAATTATTTTGATACAATAATCACGTTTTGAAATCTTAAAATCTAACACGTTCGGAGAGAGTATTTTTGGTTATCTTTATCATATTATAGTCATTTCGGAGTGGTGGTAAAATACTTTTTAATTATTGCATTAATCAAATCATGATGATATAATACCTATCGTAATTTGTAGGACGTAGGCATTGGCTTAGATGTGAGGAGAATTCTGTAAAAAAACTTTATATCACTAATTGTCCAAGTCATTTGTATTATTATGGAAAATAAAATCGTTTAAATGTGTGTAATTCCTAATTAATAGACAATAGTGCTCGAAGAACTGTTGACAATACAAACGGAAAACGTGTTTTGTATAAGAACAACTTAACGTGGTAGTTCTATTTAATTAGACGTTTGTGTGTGAGCCTAAACTTATTGTTTTCTTATTAGAGGAATACAATATATTTTATACGGATAGTTTTTTTAAACCTAAAATATAAATTAAAAATTGTATTAGGTATGCCTAATTCCAACTGGGAACCAACTAGAATAAGGTATTTAAAATACTATAATTAAATTCATAAGTAAGAAAATAACAAAAAGTATTTTAATACCGTATAATCTCTATTAATTCATCAATGAAAATGTAAGATTCATAAAATATTTTAGAATCTGAGCTAAGCAATGAATGAATTTGTTTTACAATGACATGATTGCGTGTTGTTTTTTTTAGACCATTATTTTAAGTCGTATTTAAGTTACATTATCTCTGTTAAAAAAAATCTGAAAAAAACTAAAAAAAAAAAAACAATAGAAATGCTAGAATGATTGCAAAATACAATTTTCCAACAAATTTTATTATTTTGTTATAAATATAAAGTATGAATAACTGTAGATATTTGAGATTTTCTACAATTTTTTGAATTAGTATTTTCTAGACATGATGTAATTTACAAAATATTTCGGCTCATTTCCGTTGAAAGTATTTTCTTTCTGAAGTCATAATAAGCTTTGAAATATAATACAAGGTTCAATATCATTTTTTTTATAAAACAATTAAAAAATATCAAAAATACATAGTCATCATCTTTTTATAACCATCCGAAATTATCTCTAACTTGTATTAAAACTCTAATATTAAGCTTATTATTGTAATATGTTAATCGTAAATGTATTATATATCTACAATTGAGTGAATAAGACGTCAACTTAATAAATAAATAAATAAATAAAAAGTTCATGATATGTCGAAACAATTCATCAAAATAACCAAAATTTGTAAATTATTTTCTTGTTATATATTCCGAATTAATTCGGCAATACTTAAAAAATTAATATAAGGTTTCTCAAAAGTTTTTCTAGCATAATTTAAAAAATTTAAAAAAAATTTATTTAACCATAATATTTTAAACAATTATTCTACTAACCTATATTCACACCGTTTCACGGTACATGGTATAGACGTATAAATTATTTAATAATTATAATATACGATATATTATTATAATAAATGGTATATGCGATATATTTTGCAAAACGTTCAACCGCATACTATTAAAAAAATACTAATAGAAAAATAAATAACTTGCACTAATATAATACAATTAGAAAATATCCTTAGAAATGTCATAACACCAATACTTATGGATTGACGAAGTACATTACGGAATCTGCTATACTGCATAGCGACTTGCCCGGTCTTTTTTTTTTATCTTGACCTTTGGCAATCTGGCCGCAGGTTACACTATTTATACAAGATTTACACACTATTATATTAATATTATTAATTATGTCTTAAGTTTAGATATTATTATAATGTTTTTTGTATTATGTATTATGTACAAAATGTAATTTAATGTTTGCAAAAATTGATATCGTTTTACGAAATGTGAATCATAAGAAATAAATAACTCGTTGAGCGTTGTAACTATTTATAGAAGAAATTAGGTATGCGGTTATAGTAGGCAGTTCTAAATGTATAGTTTTATACCTAAATATTCTGAAGTGTATTTAATACTACGTAATGTTTATTATTTTTAAAATAAATACGAGTAGTTTGTTGCGTTCATTAGGTATGTTAATTGTTCAAATAATTCTAAATAACCATATAAGCATATTTTAATGTGATAAATGCTATTTTCTTGGAAAATCGTTTTTCCAGTTTGCAATATAGCTTATGTCTACAAATATTATACAGTAACATATTATTCATATAGCTTATCGGTTTACAAATTACAAATCTTATGAAAATCAAATGACAGATGTGAATTAATGATACTTGTTTCAGTGGGTATCTATGTAGGAGTTGTCGAAAGGTGGTTTTTATTTATCTTGTATTTGTATCGATTTATGTATTGTGCAACAAAAAACTTGTATTGTTAAATATAGCTCGTATACCTATTTGTTTTCCGGTAGTATGTTTAGAAGCAGGTAATGCCGATATCAGGGTATTGAATATTATTCAAACCTCCGGATTTGCATATTACGACGTCTGCAATAAAATTAAAGTATGCACGCGTATACAATATAAAAACTAACTTTATCACAATTATTGATTGCCCGCCAAAAATAATGAAATTTCAAGTGACGACTGTGGGACGCGGGGACACAATATCAAGTAAATGTAATCACGGATTCATTTATTCTAGGTGTATTATTAAAATAATGTGTAATAACATAGCCGAACGGAGAGAGTCGAAGACAGAGTGTGGTGAACGCAATTAACCGATTCTCCTACCCACTGCGCGAACTCGGTTTGCGTGTGTGCTACAAGGTCTGACGAGTATATTCGTAGGTAACAAAATATTATATTATTATAGTACACACTACTACGCAGGTATGTCGGTTGCGTCGGTTATTCCATTTACAGCGAGACAACTCGAATGCGATTTCCTCTCAGCATATTGAAATCAAATATATATAAACATATTACACACGCACACTCGGTCGGTGCACGTGCAGACGTATAAAGGATATACCTACGCGAGCCATCCGGCAGTGATAAACTGCAGCAGGACGCAACAGTGGTGCAACAGGATATTTATCGATGCGGGGGAGTGCGCATAACATAAAATGTTATTATGATTATAAAGATATTTACACCGTCGGTCTGACGTATCGCTCGACGCCGATTACTCGAATACCGTGTACGGCTCGAGCGGGGGAGGGGCAGATCTGGAACACACCCGGCTGCAGAATTCAAGGGACGATGTGATCAATAAACTGGGAATCGCTGTTGGAACAGAGATACCAGCGAAAGGCGTGCGGTTAAATTCGTAGGTTTAAAAATAGGTATTATAGTTGTGTCAATATATCGGAAAACGGTATTTACCTCACGGGGACCTGCGACGGTGTTGTACCGCGACGAGTGGGCCGCCGCGGCGGTGTATGGCCCGTTGCAGCACGAAGAACCACCGGCCGGATTGACTGTGCCGCGCAGAAGCGCAGGGCCGTCTGCGCTCCAATCGGCGGTCGTCGTCGTGGTGGTCGTCGTGGTCGTCGTCGGACGGGCCACGACGGTCTGGCCGCGCCTGGCCGCGACAGTGACGAACAGCGTGCAACAGACGACGGCGGCGGTGCAGGCGAACATGACGGCGAGCGAGGCGAACGACGGAAAATATTAAAACGACAAATTATTGACGAGCGAAGCGCGTACGGGTGCGGCCGGTGTCGCTGGCGTTCTGTCGCCGTGACGGCGTGCGTATGACGACGGATGGCCGCGAACCGAGGACGACGATAATAGTAATAATATCATAAACATTGGCTAGCCACGACCACCGCCACCGCCGCGATTGCAGGTGAACAACAGGTGAGTGCCGTGGTCGTTCCTCTACTCCTGTCCGCTCTCGGTTTATCCGCGGCGGCCGCCGAGTGTGACTCATCTCGCGTTCAGCGCCTGACGATAGTATGAAAATAATAATAATAGTAATAATAACGCCGTGCTTCGTGTGGGTACGGATAATATTATTATTATTATTATTATATTATTATTATTATTATTATTGTTCCCGCCGAGGCGTGCATTCTTCATCGTCATGTCGTCAGTCGGTATGGGTTGCAGTCGGCAGTGGGTTTACTGCGAATAAATAATATTACTTTGTCGTTATATAACAATATCGCAAGTGCTCCATACTCCGCTTTACAGACGCCGATGTAATCCTGCAGCAGGTAATTTTACCCGGTAAATGTCGACTGATTTTTTATTTACCGAGCGAATTACGGAGCGACCGATACCGTAATTATTGTAATATATTTGTAATGACATGACAATATAATAGCTGATTATGGTCGATGCCCCAGTTGTGACTAGGTATACCCATGCGGAAAATACAAATCGACGACAGCCGCTTATACCTATCGCCATTTGCGCCCCAAATCATAGAACAGCTCATGCCGAATTAAAATCGTTCGACGTTTCCATTTATTGGGGTGACTACATAAAGTCTAGGTCGCTCGGAGTAATCGAAATCGTAAAATCCTAACCGATAAGGAAAAACTTATCGTTTGTAACTCCTGCATCAGTGTTTAGTTGCGCATCAACATGCGAGTAGTTGTGAGTACCTACTTACTAAGTGCGATAGTGGAATTTGATGTAACTATATTTTTTCAACTCTTCGAGTAAAGAAACTTGGATAGTTTTCCGTTATTTTAAATATCATGTGAGTAGAAATGTTGTTTCTGGATGTAGCCGCTGTATTATAAGTTGATGTTGTGTTAAACTTTAATGTATATGTCAAAACTAATTATACAGTGAATAAAATGCAAATAGACAAGTGTAGAGTTTGTTATTGATTTTGATTTTAATTTTATTTAAATATGTACTTGTATTTAACTATCATTCTGGATTATATAAAACGATAATAATAAATGGGATGATTAGAACATATTAAGATCTTTATTATTTGGAAAATAATCATCTTTTTTCGAATTAAACACATAAACGATTACTGACGGCAACGTTGTGCGCATTTGGGCCATAAATTAAGATATTGTGATTTTTATTTTGAGAACAAATGTTCATAACCCTATGATCGAAAATGGTACTAACAGCTTTAATTATTTTTGTCACCAAATCAAATTTTGGTTTACTCTCGTACCTTCAGTCAAGTATATTAATTATCGGTATTCATAAAAATTTACCGATTCTAATATATCCGTCTATAGTGCCCTGATTACATACAATAGTCAACTTTTTCTACAAAAACAATGTTCGAATGTCATACAATTATACGAGCCCATCAAGCAACGCCATTAAAATCCGAACACTACCGACGCAATACAACTGGTTTCTAACGCGACTTCCCACTAATAATAATTAATAACAATTACTTCCCCCATACACACGCACACACACAATACCTAGCACACACACGTCACAATATTGTCTATACATAACGCCTTAATAAATTGGAGTTCTGTTTTCTGTAAACTGACTAAAAATCAAATCTGGATAGGATAGAATTGACCACACTTGACCAGTTGTTTTCAACCTGGGGGTCGAGACCCCCGAGGAGGTCGCGAATGATACGTTTGGGGGTCGCCAAAGAAATAGACGAAATGATTTTTCCATTTTATTTAAAAATAAAAGAAAGTTAATGTTTTATTTTGTTCGATACATAGGTATAATATATAATAACATGCCGAGGAGCGTAATCTTATACTCTTATCGATAGCGGATACAAATTATTAAATTGTTCGTAACCCGTATCGTATAGTCACTATACCATAGTAGTATAGTATATACGTAGGTATATTTGAACAATTTCAGTCGCATATATTTGTAATAATCAGTTCATACCTAAGTGTCATTCGGGCAGTACATGTATGTCACTCGATATAAAGGTTATGCATCCACTCACTCTTGTGTGAAACGGCGTTTTCAACTCTTACAGTAATAAAAAACAAATATCGGACAAAATTAAATGCAGAATCAGACTTAAGAGTTGCAGTCTCTAATAAACCTAATACGGAATCGATAATATCAAAAGTTCAAGCTCAAGTATCCCATCAACGCGTGAATAACAAGTTAAATTGTACATTTTTAAAATTTTATTTATGTATTTTTTTACATATAAATTTATTGTATAATTATTATTCTTGTATTGTTTTAAAATTATGTTGTATTATAAATAAACTAGCTGTCCCGTCACGGCGTTATTATAATATAGCTACATAACAAAAACCCTTTTTACCCCCTTTGAGGTCGAATTTTGAAAAACCTTTTCTTGGTGCGCCCCTACATTGCTTCGGAAACCTCTGTACAAAATGTCGAATCTCAAGACTCAGTGGTTTGGTCTGGGCGTTGATAAGTGCATAGGAGCGGTTTCCTGTATGTATATAGATATCTTAGATTTTATTGGTTCCTATGAAAAATAATTCGTTAAGTACCTACCTATAACTGTATTAAAACAATTAAATAATAAATTTTTTTTTTTGTAATTAGCCGAATTACCCGGCTTCGATCGTGTGTAGTTTTTGCTTTGTCAAAATGAACTTCCTAAATCAACACACATTGTTGTGTTGTAAAATATTTATTTAAAATTTTTACGTAAACAATTTATTTTTGCCCATTTCAACCCTTAAAAAACGAAATTTTGAAAAATCCTTTCTTAGTGGAACTTGAAATTATAATATTAATCCATTCTCAACATTTCAATATATATTATACATACTCAAATAGATTCGGCTTCACGTTGATTATTGCTAAAGTAACTTTCATTTATATATAGAGATTAAATTTTTAAGTGTGAATTAATCAAAATTGTATACCATATAAAAATTTTTTTCAGTAATTAAATCAAATGTTGATGAATAAAAAACCATTTTAGTCGCAGTTCAAAAAAAAAAATAAAAATTGGGTCGCGATTCAAAAAAGGTCGAAGGCCACTACACTAGACTACCAATAATTATTAGTACAGTACGATTTTAGAGTTTGTTGCAGTTTATTTCCCAAAGGAAACTTGGGTAACAGCTGTAGTATTTTAATTGTTATACGTTAGTATAGATATAACGAACATATTTTGTACAATTATAACAGTTTGATAAATTAAATTTAAAATTATAAAATATAAATCAGATCTCTTATCACATGTATGTAATAATTATCATTTAAATTGTTCACGTTTCCACTTAATGAGTTATATGTAGTTTTGTTAAATTCACACTATGTATAATAAAATCATTTGTGTTTATCTACAATGAACATTACACCTGAAATATACACATTGCAACGTTTTAATTAAATCTTAAACAGACAATTTGAAAGTTGCATGTTTACCTGCAAGTGTAACTGTCAAATCATGATATACATTCCTGAGTTAGGTATGCACTCATTGGCACGAGCAACTTGTTGAATTCCACCGTTTTAACCCGTATTCATCATTACACTTATAGCGATCTTCTTCATTGGTACATTTACAACGACATTCGTCGGGATTATAAACTTGCGAAGGTGCACAATTCTGTAAAAATAAATAGTTAACAAACAATTTATTATTCTAAAAATCGGAGTAAAATTTTAAATCTCACTTCTTTTTCAATAACACAATCACACTTGCACTTCAAATGTTGGTCTACTGACACCGATTTTCGACCTTTAAATTCTAATCTACTCGGTCCATTATATTGTAAAGCAATGACCTAAACATTAAACACGACAACAGGATAAACACTTTTTTATTTATTATAATTTAAGAGACCAGACAAATGTTTCAGGTTTGCTGTTAAACACGCATACTTCGAAGTTGAGGGTTTCGATTTCGGTCGGTCGACATGCCAATAAATCGTGGCCACAACAACCTCCGCATCGGTTCACTCGGGTGCACATTGGATAGTAATATAAACTTTGATCGTCAGTACCTTTCAGGCTGATCGTTTGAAGTTCAGCAGAACAGCTTGCCGCTTTAGGTATCAGCGTTGCTTCTGAACGTACAAATTACATGTGATATTATTTGTTCTAGGTTTATAGAATAACTATTGTAACGTGTATTATTTTTTCGGGTATTTATATTGATTATAAACTTACTTATTTCTGAGTCAGGTGAATTACGATCTGAAACGCAAAAAGACAATCCATATTTATTAATTTATTTTTTTTTTTTGTTCTAAGCTTATATTGATTAATATTAATCAATTCACTAAATATAAAAATAATTTATTATCCTTGCAGTATACCCTCCAACTTTTTTTACTTCACAAATTCAACCCTTTTATTCGATTTTATCACATGCATTAACCTACTTTGGAAACCTGTGGTGGCGAAAAGTTTTTGAGCATCTTTCATATTTGTGTCTGGCATGAATTTAGTAAACAGTTCTGAAACATTTGTCACTTGGTTCAATTCCATTATGACATTTAAAGGAATCTAAAAACATGACATGAATTAATAAGTCATACGTGTATGATGTGTTATTGTTTTACATATGTTGTGTTATGGTTAAAAAGCCTAAACGTCATTGATTAAAATAAGAAATATATGAATTAAGTTTAGTACGGAATTAATTTACACAGATAAAACTATACTATAATTTAAATAATCAACAAATATTTTATGTTTGTATTGTATATTTAATGAGATTCAAAAAATAAACAATTCAATCGAAACTGATGTCTAAGTACTTATAATACGTGTTTAACTTAATGTCTAAATCTAATCAACAACAAATTATCTAGTATATATGGTCTCCGGTGATAGTAATAAATAAATTGATCAATATCAATGAAAAATATTGTATTAAAGCACACAATTCAGTTAAACATTTAATTCTTGCTTATTGGGTTTATTGTCACGAAATTGACTGATTTTAATTATTTAGTTGACCTTATATATTATCAATTTATTTATTTAAGATTAAAAGAATCTACTCTAAAGAATTTTATTTTTCAATAATATTATCTTCATACAATCTTATTATTTTTTTTTCACCGTAATTTGAAGATACTAAACAGTTGATTTATATGTACTTGAGCACTTATTTACCTACTACTCATCGTGCTAATACGAATGTACCTTCTTCCACTTACCAAAGTATAATATGGTAAGTATGTTGTAGGCTCATATGAGTCACGTTGTCACGAAAGTGATAGAACTATGTACGTTTCACTTTAAATATTTTTATTTAGCTCTTAGGATTTAAACGAGTATGTACACAGAACACTTACATTTAATCAAATCAGATCGCGTTTGGATCTAATACAATGTATTATAATACGCGTACAACTACAGTACACCGTTGTAAAATGGCAAAAGTTACAGACATAGTTACTGACTTGTTATGACCTGTAAAAATGCTGTTCCGGCCAAGAGAAGTGATCAAGGGCAATATGATTATATTTCTGTTTTTAACTTCTCGTTTTATTCTCTCGTTCTTAGGCGGACTTCCTACTTAAAATAGGCTTGCTGGTTATTATAGCGTTGTACAATATGCATCGTTAATGTCGTCGGAATTAGAAATTATTGCGGTAAATAATAGATAGTAATGTAATACTACAAATATTTAATGGTAGTTTGAGGGGGCTTACAGTAATAATAATAATATATTTAAATTATATTATAACAGTGTCTGTGACCCGCTGGTTACAAAAACCTATCGCTACGCAATTAACTATTATCGATGAACATTTCGTAGCAAACTAAAGGCTAAATGATAACTATAAATTTATTACAATTTTTAATTTTAGTTTCTATATCGGTATGTATATAGTTGAGCGATAAGCAGGCCACCCATTGAATCCGCTGACCGTCACCGATAGCGTAAGTGCACTAATAGCGAGTGGCTCGTCTAGTTTAATAATTATTTGAATATAATAATTGTGTATTATTATATAAGTTTCAAGCATATTATTTGTGTAGGTACCTACATAAAAAAAGGCACTTTCGTTCGGAGATGCAGCACCAAACAATCGACGATAATATTATGTCTAGACAAATGAGTGTGTGGAATTATAATAATTATTGGATACATACGAGGCGGCACCACAATATCACACAGGTACGCGACACGGGGAGTCGGTATACGGTATGCGGTAGGTATACCTATAATACCTATATTAACGATTATCGACGAGACGGCGAGTAAAGGAAAAACTTCAATTTACTTCCCGCGGATGTCCGGTGATGTCGTCCGTGGCGGTGGATTCGAAGCAGATGACAGTGACGACGGACAGTGACCAACAGACAGCGGACAGCGCGTAGACAGCCAACATGGTTGCGAGTAGTCAGTGTGCGATGAATGCTGTTCGGTATGAGTCTAGAAGCGTCCGTTCTGCAACCGCGACGGCGTGCGTATGACCGTCGTCGAACCGAGCTGGATACCACTCGTGGGCATGTCCGGTCATCGTAGACATGTTCAATCAGTTACCCTGGTACGGCGGAACAAACATTCCGGTAAAAGAGTCGCATACCAACATGGCAACATAATCGGGTTGAAAAAAATGTTGGTGCGTCTTCTTTTTTTTTTCTTAACCACGATCATTTGCGAAGTAATAAAGTAGTGGACATGTACTTATCGTTAAATATTATCCATAAAAAAAATCTACCGCCAATCAATGTAATATTGCATGTTATACCTTGGGCATATGTTGTACCTATATATAATTAACTTAACTCAATGGTTATAATATTAATATTATTTCACAATAATCAATAATACATATTATAGAGCAAGGACTTTAATGCACTAGAAAATCATCAAATAATATTTATGCATGAAAAAGTTAAAAATAAACCATCAAAATAATATGAGCTAAAAAGTACAATTAAATAATTATCTTTCCACTTCGCATAATATTGTTGCCCGCAATCTTAGACAAAAATAAACGTAGTAAAGGGTTATAAACCTCATAGAGGGCTTAGTAAAATTTTGTCTGGCAGAATTTTTTTGAGAATGACAATCTAAAAAACCCACTGGCCATTAAGATGAGATTTCGATATTTTTAGAACGCTGCAAAAACAACTTAGAATAAATAAATATATATCATAACATTTTCAAGTTTTAGCTATAAAAATTAAAAATTCTATGGATTTTTAATCACAAAATTATTCAACTTTTAACGCTTAAAAAAAATTGTTTTTATATATTTTTATAAGTACTACTAATGAGAATGTTTGTATACAGTTTTTAAGTTTTTTAACGGAGCTCAATGTTTTAAAGCAAACAAACAATACAAAAGAAAAACTAAAAAAATGTGCAATTTCAAATATCTATAAATAGCTTAAAAAGATCTAAAATATGTTTAAAATTGTATCATGCCTGGAAACTGCTAATATATATTTGTCTGATATAAATTAAATCTTAAATTTATTTTTGAATTACAACAAACAAGTAATAATTTTTTTGAAACAGCAGGTTTTGTGTAAAAAGTGAGAATATTATTGTTTTTCCATCATAACTATTTCTTTTGGTTTTTTGTAGTAATTTTGAAAATTATTTGAATGGAACTTAAGTATAAAAAACTTAAATAAACGCATTGGTAATAATGTTAATACAACTATCGTTTACCTCAGAATGTAACAAAAGTGTTGAATTCGTTTGGAAATCGGTATTTTTCAACTGATGGGGACCATTATGTTTTATGAAATTCAAATAACAAACTAGAATATTTTGGAAAGAACACACTCGCAACAATTTGTCCTCATTGCTTTTTATTATATATTTTGATGATTTATCTGCTGTTTATTTCACTAAAAATTCTGATCTTTAATAATTAATATATTTTGAAAAAAAATCTTGGTCCTGGTAATATTTTAAATCATGATAAAAAAATTATTTTATTACATTTTGACTAAATATTATCCGAAATGTAATAAATATTATTACTCTACAAAATATCTTTTCGTTAAACACTTTTCAAATGACAGATGAACACGACAATCGTTTATAAATTACAGTCGTCTTTCGAACAAACTAGCATTTTACTGTAAGCAAGAATATAGGTAAACAACATTTCAACATAATATTGTAATAGATAGCCTTAAATAATAGTGTAAATAATATAAATAACGGAACGATCAGTGCTCTATGTATAATGTACATAATTAGTATGGTTTTTTTTTTCGGATAATTGAGCTCATGACACCACTAATGAATATTTGTTTCTGTTCAATTGAGTACCACCGGTGTTTTTAGTTCTTATTCTTATGGGTTCACACCTGAAATAGAAAAATCATTAGAATATATATTGGAATATATTTTATTTCCGCAGTAGAATATGAATTTAAACCGCTGAATAATCACCCGCAAGTATAATTGTCAAATCCGTATCCCGAAGTACATTCTTTGATTTCACGACATTCGCACTTGCACGTCGCCGAGTTCCATTCCTTCAATTGGTATTCGTCGCTGCACTTCTCTTCGTCATCTTCGTTGCTGCACTTGCAACGGCATTCTTTGATATTATACGTCTGCAATGGGCCACAGTCCTGCGGAAATAAATAGTAAACACATTATCGTTATTTGACGCAAACATATTATATTATTATGAAAACAATAAGAAAACTCATTATTAATCGCACTTCTTCTTTAACGACGCATCCACACTTGCACTTCAAATGCCGGTCTATGGACACCGTTTTTCTGCCTTTGAATTCTAATTTTCCTTCTCCGTTGTACTGCGATACCAATACCTATGAGACATTTCAATTGAGTGCCTTACCTAACTTTTAAGAGTTTCAAATAATAAAAGGTGTTTTGGTAGGTACATACTTCGAAGTGGAGTGTCTCGGTTTTAGTCGGTTGACAAGCCAACAGATCGTGACTGCAACACCCTCCACATCGGTCTACCCGCGTGCACGAAGGGAAATAATACAAACTTCGATCGTCGGTGTCTTTAAGGCTGATAGTTTGACTTCCAATGGAACAACTTGCCGGCTTAGGTATAAACGCAGCTTCTACATAGTGTACACACATCATTTTTAATTTTACAAAAAATATAAATATTTTATTTGTTTAATCAATTATTTCAAGTATTATATTTATTTTGATATTGAACTAGACATCATACTTCTTTCCATGTTTAACGTAGTACGACCTGAAACACACAAAACAATCATTTTACAATTTTACTAAAATGTATAGGATTATTATTTAGTTTTCTTTTATTAAATATTTTAAATGTATTAGAAAATATTAATAAGAGCAATAAAAATAGTTCCTATATATTTTGTAGGCAAAACAAAGTTACATACAGGTAGTTAAATTTTTAACATGTTTTCCCTTATCTCCTTTAAGCAATGCTTCTGGTAGAGGCGAGAAGTCCTTAAGAAATAATATACAAAGTTGGAGTGAAATTAAAATCGTATGTAAAGAAGAAATAAAAATAAAAAACATGTACATAATAAAGAATTTACATTTTACAAGTTTGGCAACTCTTAATAACGATATTTGTTCGTAAAATCAAAAATGTATTTTATCATTCAATGGCTCATAGCTGTACTGTAGTTCCAAATTAAAAAAAAAAATTGTTTAATTTAAATGTATTTGTTGTATTATGCTCATATTGATATGATACCCATTATAGATCGTTATTACTAACTCACACGTGTGACGTGCATCATTATCTACTATATTTCACTATTTACTTACTGACTAAAATTTAACCAAGTGTCAAGCTAGTGATCAAAATAATTTAATGACACTTTTGGTTGATATAACAGATTATTTTTTTCATTTGTGTTATATTTGCATGTTGTGACGATTATTGTAAAATGTAATGTTATTTCTTAATATATTATAGTTATAATGTAACATTAAAATTAAAAATTATATTGATTGATCCTTTACGTAGTTAAGTATTCAGTTTATTTTCTACATTTTTAATAAGTCAATCAACTTACTTTGAAAACCTGTTGTGATAAAACGTCTTTGAGCTTCATCCATATTAGTATCTGGCATAAATTTGTTGAATAGGTCTGAAACATTTGTTACCTGGTTCAGTTCCATTATAACATTCAATGGAATCTAAAACACAATATGTAGTTTTAGAAAATACATCGAGTGTAAAAATTATATAATAATAAGTAGGTAGTATTAATTTTATAGATGAATAATGAAATTCAACCTCAACTTCAAATTCAAATCTTCCACGCCCAATTTTGAGAAACTAGGTTATAAATTTTCAGATATGGATCAAATTAAGGATACAACGAAGAAAATATAAATTATAGTTTTTCTAAAAAAGCAGTTCTGTTCAATAATATTTAAATTAGTTTAGTTAGTAGAAGCAATATGAAAGACCTCTATTTAAGAAAAAGTATTAATCTTATCTAATGGCCATGATTCCTGAAGCAAAATTTTCGTTTCAAGATCGATATTCGATAGAAATATTTAAAAATAAAAAATAAACTTTATTTAGATATTAAAATATTACATTGTGCTCTACGAATTCAACAATGTGTATCGTATGTGACTCATGTAGTACACAACGTGTACGATTAATGTTAATTGTATTATCAGTAGGTACTACCTATTATTTTGCTTTTAGGTTCTAAACGAGTATACAAAACACTTATTGAAGATAATTTACTCAAACGAGTACTAGACAATATTGCATTATATATTGTTATAAAATCAAAATACTGACGGATAGTAACTAATTTTGTATGACCTGCAAAAATCCTCTTCCGTCTGAGAATGCATCAAGGGCAATATGATTATTTTAAACTCGTCACTCTATTTTATAACTCTTGCGCTAACTTCCTACTTAAATAGTAGATACTGCAGGCTTACTTATAATAGTTGATACTATTTATTATTCATATCGTTCATATTATTCTAAAATGTATCGTCGAAATGTACTAGAGTAAAATATTAAATAGTTAACATTCATCATAATTAAAGTGAAGAGGTAGTATATCTGAACGTATTAAAAGATATATTTATATAAAAAATATACTACACTCTAGTCAGTGAACATTTATGAAAAAATGTTTTAGTTAGTTACACATTTACAATCTGCTTTTATTACACAGCATTTGTACAAAATTACAAATGATTGTACATCAAACAACGATTTGTGTGAAGGTTAGACTAGAGTACATGTCCATCCACTCCCCGTAAAAATAAAACTTTTGGGAGGATTTAAACTTTAAATGAATCATTTTATAGTCGGCGACTTAAAAGTGCAATCAAATTTAAGACTATAAGCCCATACCGTAAATGCATTGATAGTATGCAATTTAACTAAACTTTGTGAACATTTGTTTCAAACTCCTTTTATAGTTTTGTCTTATCTAGTCAAATCGGATTTTATGATATTCTTATGTCAATGGAATTCTATACCAAAATCATTAGTAGGTAACTACAAATGATCCGATATTAAACCTATAATAACTGACTAAAATTTCTAACGAACAAGTAATTTATAAAATCCATTAAAATCATCAATAACCATAGGTCGGTGGGTACCTAACTATATAGGTAATTACATGTAGATGGTATAATAAAAATCAGATCAATAGTCAATAAAATAAGTATACTTAATTCATGGATAATTAGTTCCTTAATATTAGGTACCAAGAAACATAACCTATGAATAACGGAAAAACATTAGTTTTTAGGTCATTAAATATATATTATGAAATGTCAGTGGATTTTGTCAGGTTCTCATAAAAACTCACTATGATTATGATCTACAGGCACCATTGTCCATTTGCTTGCTATTATGTATTACTTAACAGCTCGGTTTAACAGTAAATTTAAATATTAGAGCCACAGAATATGTTTTTGTAGTAGTTTCTTAATAGAATGTTTAATTATGTGTAGGTATTTGTACGAAAATAGTTCGTGAATTGAATAATTAAATAATAAGTGAATTTTTATATTATGCAGTATTTTAATTGTATTAACT
Source organism: Myzus persicae (assembly GCF_001856785.1). Lineage (NCBI taxonomy): Eukaryota > Metazoa > Arthropoda > Insecta > Hemiptera > Aphididae > Myzus > Myzus persicae. Next base: position 193,866 of record NW_019102150.1, on the reverse strand, counting down.
ATTACAATACATCGAGACTTCTCTATAATATACTCTATCCCTATTTTGTTTATTTAAGTTTAAGCCCCACGTTTCGAGTCAACTGTACTTGTTTGACTATGGTGATTCTGTTATCTTGAACCCGGTCGACAATAACTGTACGAGATATTTTAACATTTAAGGAAAAAGACGTACCGTCAAGTGACAACTATGAAAAAGAGCCAAAAAAAAGTATATTCATCGTCGCTGACTGCGTGCGTAACGCCTTTTTATCGATATCGACACACAGCGTGAGTACATTGTAGTTTATTAAAATAAAATAATATGATGAACGGAAATGCAACACACACGAGAGTAGCACTGCAGAAAAAATAAAGCGCGGTATTTAAAATAATTTCACAGGCACCTTGAAAATACACCGAGTATTAAAAAAGGTATGGTGGCAATTATTTTCCATTCGTCCGTTGTAATCTATTAAAAACGAATCAACAAAAAAGGCCGACTTTTCCAAAAAGAAGATAACAGTCATTACTCATTAACAAACTCTTAGGACGGCACCCTAAACTGCGTATTATTGCATTAAACATGATTTTAATATTATAGTTACGGCGTGTTTATTTTGAGGCTCAGAATCTTATTGTATTATATAGTAGTTGCGCATAATAGTATATAGAACATAAGTGCTAATACGAACATAAAATAATAAATTGCTTTTATTTAGTTCAAAACTACCTGTACAATAATTATGAATATGTTATGCACCTGCAGCCATTATAATAATTATTTTGAATTCCATAGCGCGTACCTATACCTGAGTGTACGCAACGGCACGACGCCGACGAGAGGATAAACATTAATATGCTCGTGTTTTTAGACGTCTACTTCAAATTTAAAATGTGAATTAAAATTACAAACCATGAACATCATATAACGTTATTAGACCGCTTATTTATTTCTACAATATTGATAAGTACTTTATTTTTATTGATTTAACTGGCTATGCAATTATTCTGACTCTGAAGTTTATTCTATTTGTACAAAAGTTAATTTATGTTAATGGATACTGTCATTTTCATAAAACTTCCTTTTAATTTATAATAATAAAAAATTATTAACTTGTACAATAAGTGCAGGCTCAAAATCGAATTTAATTTATTATTAGTATCTTTTTTTTTCATCAGTTACTAATTATACAATTTTGTTGATCTGTTAGCTCTTCAGATTTTTATTTATGCCCTATTTGAAAATTGTTTAAAATAATTAATACAAAATCTACCTACAGTCAATAAATTTGATACCTAGGTATTTTGATTAAAAAAAAACACACACAACAGAAATGACTAATGAATATTAAAATTCATGACTTCCATATGTGTAAATAATGCTATAATGTGTCATTCACTGCCCATTGGTCACTCGTCATATAATATTTTAATAATTAAGAACACTGGGTGATATCCTTATCATGTATTATCATCAAGCAAATTATGTGCAAAGGACTAGGTGGTTTTAAGTTGATATTAATTTTATACTTTAAGACTATATAATATAATACCTACGGTCTTAAACATAATTTATAAATACATAATATGAAATGTACCTATTGTATATTTTAAGAACAAGAATAGGTAGGTAACATAATATATAAAACATCAATTACAGTGATTTTATGTGTAAAAATTGCACCAGAACACGATGTCGGTCGCTGAAGGTCGTTCAACAATAGGGCCATCAGAGAGTGAAGGTTCATACTATTATTCTATTATAAAGTTAAACTTAGAAGTCTATTTTAGTAGTTTTATAATTCGCGGTCGAACAGCTAGGTGGCAGCTATAGAATCTAATACACAGCTAGGAGCCCAAACTGCCCTCCTGAAATGGCCAGTAGTGTACGACCTACCAAAACATAAATGATTCGTGTTATTGCATTCGTTCCGATCAATGTCGCTATCACATAATGATATTGACATAACTAATTTAGAAACATGAACGTAAATAGTTACATTTTTGTATTATTATTTTGAAATTGTAGTCCTATAGATCTATGCAGTACAATGTATATCTATGTACCATTATGGACTATAATTAAACGTACAATATATACTTTAGGTGATCAAAAATATGAATTATTCTTCCGACAGTCAACTGATATTTGTTAACAAAATATAGGTTTTATATTACAATGATCGGAACCGAGTGCATTTTGAACATCACCTTTTTTTAAACTGAGGGCAATTCGAACAACATCTTTTTCTGTCCCGGGCGCAATATTTGACGAAAATAAAAGTGCGATTCGGCCATAACCGGCAGGCCGATCCTGCTCACTTGGTCCGTGATAAAATAATCACCTAACCAGATCGTAGAAAGCTCAGATTTGAATTACAACACGTCAGAATAAACAAAAAATCAAACCGACTTTTGCGGTCTACACGCGACACTATACCTACCATAGGTTTATCGTTCACATTTCACCCTCGTCTGTTATCATACACGGCGTGGTACTGCAAATTAATTTCCGGTTGTCTTAACCGAGCACGGCCGGTATAGAACCAAGCGGAAATGGTACACGAACACGGTACGCGTCGATGGCGGCGGTACGACGACGCGTACCGAGCGGCTTCAAGCCGTCGTCCGCGGCGCGTACGAGCATGAATAATGTGACACGCCGAAAAACGCGCGCGCCGAGGCCGCGGAACGTGGCCGATAACAGACAGGCTGTCTTATTTACCTCTTCCGGATTCGCGGGGAAGTCTTCAGCTGACGAGGAGGACTGTCCGGCGCAGCAGTGTTCGCCGACGGCCGAGCTGGTGCGCAACGGGCGAACGAGGTCTCCGTCCAAGTACGCCGAACGCGCGTTGGGACCGTATTTGGCGGCGGCGGCCAACAGCGACCAACAGCTGACGACGGCGACCAGCGTGCCGGCGATCATCGTGGTTCTCGTTCGGCGTCGCGTCATCCGTCCTGTCGCCTGGTCGGCGTGCGTGTGACGACGCGTCGGTGCCGGCGCAGCAGGTGCGTCAACGGGCGTTTGCCCCCCCCCCCCCCCCGGGCACCCGTCGCGATATTGTGGGGGTCCCGTGCCGGGCCGTTTGCGGCGCGACGATCGCCGCACGCCGTTTCGCGCACTTTCGCAGGAGACGGACGTGGCGTTTCGTTTTGGGGGCATACTTGCAGCGATGTTCATCACTGCGCAGGATCGCGGCGGCTATGATTTACGACGTTACCGGTCGTAGGTATACGCGGTTAGGTGAGGTTAGGTTTGGAATCGGCGTGCATTATGTGCCGCTCGTGTGACGTGATCGTTCTGTACACTTTGCAGGAACAACGCGAATTAATATATTTTGGATCCACATATTATAGCAGAGGATCGCGTGGTCGAAGGATCGCAGAATCTAGAGCGATGATCCGGCTGGAGGGGGGGGGCGTTCATGTACGAGACACAAATATTTAGCTTGTTCGTTTTTAAATCAAGTCAATCTCAGTATCAAATCCATCATAATATGCGCTTATTGTTGAATTCTCATTATTCAGAGACGATGTTCCTAATACACACAGGGTGATTCACAAAGCATGCCAGACCAGAGTTTTTCTTTAAGAACAAACTTATTATAGTTCTGATTTTTTTTAATTTTTAACATTGCAAAATATATAACCAAGCCATATTTCCAACTTTACGTTCCATTGTTCCGTCTCCGAGGGGATGGCCCCGAAAAATGCAAAAGTCGATACACATATAACCGATACCATATAGTAAAAAATCCAAAAGTAAACATTGCATTTTAATCTCGCATCGTTGTTATTAATACATGTTTACCATAAGTACCTACCAATATAATAGTTGATATATTGTGATGAAAATTAAGAAAAATAATTCCAATAGTACTCCTGAAGTCGCAGGACTCGCATGTCTTCCTCCATGCTCCCTGCACCTTTGCGGTATACCTTGCAGACCTAGTGTCATATGACGAAGTTTATTGTAGACCAATCTTTCGTTATAATATAATAATTACATAACACCACCGATAGCGAAAAAGAACTTGTTCTTAATTTTTAAAAAAATAATTGTGTGCATTTACAGTAAGTTATACGTTTTCCGAGAAAAAGTATAATATTTTTTTATGGGTATTTTAACAAAACGTAGTTGAAAACAATATTTTACGTAATTTTTTCCGTCGTCTGACACGCACGTATTAATCTTTTTCTCGTTAATATCATTGTTTATTATCTTATATTTTTTGATATGAATTAAAACTAAACAGCCCAGTTTAACCTTACAACATTTTGAAAACGAATTTCATTAATTTCAATTAGTTACTATTATTTGTCAAGCTTAATATCAAATACTATTTAGCATTATTTCTCTTAGCTTGGATTTTTTTCAATCAGGATGATAATTTGTAATATCTTATTTGTATTTAGTCCTTTGATTATAATTCGTTTGTACATTTATTTTCCTATTTAAAAACGTTCTATGCATATCTCATACCTACTGTTTTTTCTTGCATGTTTTTATTTATTATATTTGAAATTTCCTACATAATATTATTTAGCACTTTCTTTGATTAGCAGTTCTTAACAAACCATTCGTTCCAGACTTTTGGAAACTGTAATTATTTAAAATTTCAAAAATTAAACTCACATTTTGCTTTTTAACTATTCATGTTTAATCTTCATTACACTGTATCACTAATTGTATCAGTTTTCAATTAATTAATGCTCACAAATTTTAAGATAAAATACAAATACTAAACCGTAACAATAAACATAATCTTTGTTGAATTACTAGTAATACTTATAAATTAATCCCTCTAATTACTAATACGTTTGGACATCCATTCTTGGAGAATGATAAAAATTCATATCCAAACATTAGTAAACATCAAAAAATGAGAAACCTACCTACGCGTTTAAGCTAAAATAATATTATTATTAGTGATCGATTCATATTTAAGATTACAAACTAGTATAATTGGTCAACTGACAACAATTACAATAAAATACTATGAATGTACGAAACAATAGACTGTTTTATAATAGCAATAACTAATAGTTAATAAATAACAAATAACACAAGCACTTTGAAGTAGGTACTAATACTACTATTACTACTGATATATACACATCAGCGGAAACTGATTATAATACCTACCCAACATTTTTTCTCGAAATTAAACGTCGTTTTCGAATTTACGACTGCAATAAGATTCGCATTTTGATTTAACCTAAAAAGGTGTTGTAATAAAAATGCACATTATTCGTTTCGTTTATCTGCAATCGCAGCGAGTGTCCTATTATAATACAGTAAACTTATGTGACTCATATTAAGTCATTGTGTGAGCGCGCGTGACAAGTAAAAAACTATCACCTGTCCTGTTAATAAATAACAATAATAATATTATGTTTAGTACACACGTACAATACTCCCGGCTACGCGTCTTGTAGTACTTGTATACGAACACATTTTATATTTGGCCTACGAGCGTGCTCTCATCCGCTGTCGCCGTCAGTGGTAGGCAATAGTATAGTAATATTATAACAATTGGTGACAATTCAGTCGGCTCTTCACTCGACGACGGCGGTGCATATACTTGGATGTGAATATGTGATTGAAAGATTTTTCAACGCCGTCATTCCCACCTCCTAAATAAAAAAAAAATTCAACGCCATAATATTTAGACTTTGGGCTTATTCTATTTTTAATACTTCAGTCACTTTCGAATTTCGAACCATTGTAAAAATTAAGTCATTATATAGTTCAAATATTTGGAAAGCTAACTACAAGATCAGTATAATAATTAATTGTAATGTATACCTTTAAGTTTTTCAGAATATTGTCACTTTTACCATGACATTATATTATGTAGGTTCTTACAAGTTACAACAACCACTTAAAACTCGGCATCATGCAGAAAATTAATATTCTACATTGATGCACTCGATTTGAGACAAATTATGAAATAATATTATTCTTTATCTCTGTGTTGTTATTGTAGTACTTAGTTTAGAAGCTTTGAAAAGCGATGCAAGAGTAGGCATGGGAGAGCTTCTTCAAACCGTTGACCTTCCGGACTTATTCCGTGTGGTCCTAACAAATGTACCTAGCGATCACTATCAAAGGACCGCTGTCAGAAACACTGTTGTGCAGGTTTAAGGGCACCGGGTCAGAGACATCACGAGTGAGAAAGAGGAACTGGAGAGGGAGTGACACTCGTTGCAGCACTGTCAAGGTAGGTGAATTTAGCTTTGACCACGGGCAAACAAGCCAGCCCGAGCAGGAGTTGCGGTGAATGTGGCTTCGAGAGTGGTGAGCTGTAGGCCGGATCGAGAAGGAGCAGACAGAGTAAAACGGAAGGACGGTTACCATCGCTACCACGGTTCCGTCGGATATGCCTCACCGATCATGTTCTCCTTAACCTTTCTCTTTTTGCACCACGGGTGGGACGGCGATCATGGATGTATCTATTGTGAGGGTTGTTAAGTCGGCACATTTCCAGACTACCTCCCATTTGTGGTTGTATATACTTAGTTTGTATTGTTTTAATTTTAAATAAACCATTTTGCACCGGAGTAAGTAGTTCTAACGCTGCAGTTCCCTCCGTGATGACGGGTCACAAAGGGAACAAAATGCTCGGTTTAGAAATATATAACAATTGTTTGTGCGAACATTAATATTATTCATTTTCATTTTGTATATGATATCTAGTTATATGTTATGACTTATGATATTGGCATTTAACTTTCATTTTCATAACTATATCTAAAAATATTTAATTTACATTTAAATTTTACTTTTTTTTATGGTGGTGCATAAAAATTAATAAAATAATACGAATATAATATTGAGCGTTATTTTGTACGTATTATTTACTATTAAACGAAATATATTTTTCTTATAGGTATATTCTAGTTGTACCACGCTCAAATCGTGAATAAGAACTTACATTTACACCAGCTTGTATTTATTAAACCAAAGACATTTAGACAAATATAAAAGATGACAACCAAGCTCATTCATAATTTTATCATTCATTAACTTAAAACGTAAACTGTTATCTGTTATAATAAACATTAACGTACCTATAAAAGTTGTTATCTCATACATTCCGAAATCATATCAGAAAATCATTGACCAATGCTTTCAAACATATGATACGCCTTATCTTTATGATATTTAGGCAACACATGTATCATTTAAGCTTTTGAAGTGCATTGTAATAATTTACAATTCAAATAATAGCAAAATAACTATAGTGGTAACTTAAATTTTAAAAATAGTTATTAATATGATACAGTTCTATTTTGGAGCGTGAACAGTAAATTGAATTGTAAATTTACTTATTACCCACACTAAAATAACAAAATAATATTAAGCATTTTTACCTTTGATACAATTTAAAAAATTGGATTTTTACTGTTGGAAGTAAAAGTTATTATAGAATTATTATTTCTGCTTATTGTGTGACCCTAGACACTGTTAAATCATCTCCTGGGTGCCATTTAATGTGTTTAAGCAAAATATTAAATAGCATACTATGTATTATTGTGATGTCAAATATTATTATGTATTATTTATATTATACAAATATTTAATATTGTAATTGTTGTCGTTTTTAAAACGTTTAAAGACTTAATCATATTTCATATAAACATTTTAAAATCAAAAAAATATTTAGTTGCACCTAAGTTATTTTTTGGATAATCTATTTTAATAGTATCTAATGAAAAATAGTTCATAAATTATTATAATACAATTAATATACTATAATATGTATATTATATAGATAGTGGGTAAAATAGTAATGGGTAAAATAGTTTTAGAAATTAGATGTTATGCCAAACTGAGCATTCTCTGTAAACAATTCCGAAAAGTAATTTACATTAAAATGAATACAGTCGAAAACAATAATTTACATTTGGAGTGTGTCACATTTTTTTGTGTTTATTATATTGTTTGAATTTTGTGACTTTGCCAAAAACAAAAATTCTATTAAATAAAACATATGGTTAGTGAATAGTAATCGAGAAAGGTTGACTACGCGTAAAGCAAAATTATATTATACGTATTATTAAGGCGTTGGCTTATACGAATATGATTTATTGAAAATAATACTATGAATATATTAAATGAAAGCTTTTAACAGTTAAATAAGTAAATATCTCAAAATATGTACTGAATTTTTCAAAAACCCATGTGTTACATCTATAATGCAAGTATGTATATTAGATAATTTTTTTTATACACATGTACATATTTATAAGCCACCTTCACGACTTAGGCCATCCTTTCCCAATATTAAAATTCAGAAAAAACAACGGCGATAAATATACATAATAACACAACCTAAAATTGAAGATATTATAGACTAAATAAAATGATGAATATACAAATTGTATAAATTATATTTTATATTCTTATGTCAAGTATAGGTACACGCTTATTATGGTGTTTTTGATTTGTTGCTGGAAAAAAATGTAAATTCTTATTAAATTAATTAAAATGATTATTTATTTTTTAAAATTGTATTCAACAATATATTATTTTACAATTCACGCATAAGCATTGGAAAAATCAAATTTCTAATTGAAAAAATGTTTTAAAAAATATCTATTCTGGAACTTTTAAATACCTTTGTTAACCTAACCTAACCTTTGTTTTTTAGATGTCAGATTGTAGATTTTGGTACACTATACCTAAAGTAACCACGACCATCACCGAAGTTTCACTATATAATTAAATTAACGATTTGAATTAAAATAATTGTGTTTAGTCCACTTTACCAGCAGACAATTTCGTTCAAAACTGTTTATAGATGTCTCGTATTAGATATTTTTGTATCCCAACATACAACTATATTTAATTATATTATTCCGACTATTCCCGAGCCAAAATGGTGTGAAGCGAACGAGAGGTACTTCTTCACAACCGGGAGGTTAACCCAACCGGCAGCCTCGAAACTCGGTCAGACTTTTTCACTTTAAATTTAAATTTTGTAAACTATCATGACACTATTTATGTGTCTGCAGTTATAAGTTATTGTAATGCGTCTATGTTTTGGAGATATTTTTTTTAAACTACGCCTACTGATTAACAAGCCGATAAAAAAAAATCAAATGGTATACAAAACCCTACTATCTGGGTACTTGAAATCCTTTCAACACGTCTGCGACGACCAGACGTTCAATCCACTTGACCGGAATTCTTGATCTAGGTAATCTCAGACAACAGTTGTACGCACAATGGGCCCGATCACCATGTTATTGGGATATTGGTTTTTTTTCTTTATCCGACGATGTCTGTAGTTCCTGTGAATAATAATTTCATCAACAATTTGCTTAAGCAATGAAACATTTTTTCAATGTGAATCGATGAGTTTCTCTTTTTAGATTTCAAATAATAATTATAATTATAATAATATGAGATTTTTATAATATTATGCTGTTAAAGTAGCTCAATATTTTGATGAATTTCTACACTTTGAGAAGTCGACGACGGGCGAAGTTAAGGAAGTAATACATGAACCGAAGTGTTTGTTCGACCACTGTACAACGACGTTTAGTAATAGAAATATTAATACAATAAGTTTAAATCGGTTTTTTTTATGGTATTTCACTTTATATCTTAAAAATGGGTTATCAATTGAGCATGTTGAAAATCATACTATTGTTTAATTTTTTAATATACCTAACAAAATATGATACGAAGAAACGACACATAAAATTGTGTACATTTATAAGTTACATTTTTTACGCGGTAATCTGGTGACTGGTAGGTTTAAATACCTATTACCTATTATTTATTAGTTATTACTCAATTTTCTAAAGCATATTACTTTTTTAAAATATAAATTCAATTTAAATTTATTGTTCTCTTAAAGGTAAATCGTATTTTATTCGTTTCTTTCAAACGACTTCTTAGTATTGGCAGTACTGCTATCATCGACCATTTTCCTTCCATACTTAGAAAATAAATGGGTACCTGCACTTATTATAGTGATTATGCATTTATGCCATATTATAAAATATTTGCATTAATATCATATTAACTCAATACGAAAATACTACCTAGCTATTTATCTACAACTATACACGCCTGCAATAATATAATTATTAATTATATTTTAATTTCATTACAGAAATTATTGTATTAAGTCGTATGAAAAAAGTTGATTTATTGTCTTGTGCATATTATATTGTTTACATATTATTATACTATCTACTATTGTTGAACATTCGCTAAATAGAAATGCTGTGGAATTAAATAATATCATAATACCCAATAATGTGTTTATTTATCAGTAATAATATGGCGTCATACTATGCCGGAACTATTATACGGTGAAAAATACTAAATATTTTCAAAACTTGTTGACACTTTCCTTAAATCAGCTATTAAGACTTGTCGACCTTGCTATTATAGTACACACAATAATATTATAAGTTGGTCTAATAACCTCGTTTTGAACTATAAAAACATTTATATTAGGAAACAAGGACTATATAGCATGGTCATAATAACATTTCTTTTACACCAGAAATTTCTAATCGTATCATATTAATGCAGTATTTAGTTGAGTACATCAAAACTCAAAATACTACTATACTACAATAATACCTACCCTTAAATCTTAAAATTGTTATTGAATCGTGATAACTCATAATACAATATAATATATAAAGCAGTTGAAGTTAAGTTTATTGCAGTATTGTTTAAACAACAGTCGGTGTATTATTATTTATGAAATAAATAGTTTTCACGATTTGTTTTTGAGATTTTGCAAAATGTTTTTATTTTCTAGGTACTTTCAAAATGAATTACAAATAAAAAAATTGCGAAAAAAATATCTCCTCCTTGTGGTGCTAAAATGTATCATCAGTCGAATCTTGGATTTCCCATTCTAGATTTTTAGTCCTATGTTACCTATACATGATTAGTGAATCAATTTTGTGTTGAATATTAATTTTACTGTTTTCTTTCGCAGATTTTGTTTTAATTCTAACCGTCAATATAGTATTAGGTACACAACATTTAAGTAGCAATTATTTAAAGCCAATATACCTACTTCAATTGTTTTAATTATTGAAGACAAAAATCTGAGCCTTCTAAATTATTTAGGTACACAGAAATAAATCAGTAACAGAAAACAATTTAAATCCGTAGAAATATATATATATCAATACACATTTTCTTATAGGACATTAGCATAATGTGTGTAAATAATGCTCAATTACATTCGATTCTAATTATATATTAAGGATTGTTACATATTAGTTATAATAGATATAGTTAGTGTGAAAAATGAAAACAGTAAACATATTAAAATACCTATTTATTTTATAATATTATAGTATGATAACTGTTTAAAAATTAAATTAAAATTATAGACGTCTACTTTATGATTTGATTTTAAACTATACAAAGCAAAAATATATTATTTACAATTTATATCGAGAAATTAATTCTTAATATCTAGTACTTCCATGTCAACTGTCAAGTGTTCTGAATTATATACTTGTGTCTGGTAAAAAAAGAGTTGGGTCAAGACTATAATATTGCAATGATCGTCCGTTAAAAATAGACTCAATCGGATCAATGATATTATGTTGATAATTCGTAAAGAATTTTATAATTATAAAAATTAATATAGTAATTAATTTCATAATGATTATTTAAAAAAAATATGAATAATATATTGAGTATAATAATCAAAAATTAATTATAACTCATAATGTTCTAAATATTATCGGTATAGTATATTATCTAGATGCTATACTAAAATGAATATTATTGGAATAGAACAATAAAACACATTATTAAACGCAATATACCTATATCGACGAGAATTTAATAACATATTATTGTACTCGACATAGGCATAGTTGGTTTATATTAATCGTATTATGTTACGTTTAAGTCGTTTAAATCATGCCATTCCCATGGCAGTAAGTAATAACACATATAATTACATTTTTAACACATGACTTTATAAGATATGATTTTAATGACACTTAATTTTATGACCCATATCTATACGTATACCTTTACTATACAATCTATACTGATTATTGTAAGTTCAAAGTAGGTAAAATGTTATTTGGGATATTATTTTTTGAATGTTATACCAGAAATATAAACTATAATATTTATTTATATATTAATGCCCTCTAAATTTTAATATATTTAATCCTCTAGTGCAATGCCTAAGTTCTTATCGTCTCGTACCAATTGATCAAGTCACGAAGACGATGATGGTTGAATCTTGTATAGATTATGCAGTGGCAGAGGCGGGGAGGTTATAGGTTATACCCCCCTCTTCCCCGTCTACACATTAAGCCCCTTATTTGCGTCTTTAGTAATACAACCACATTGTATTTAAAAGAATTATTATTTATTACTTATAAGTAGGGCCCGGAACTTGATTCATTTGCATCTTTTTTTCTAATATTTATTTTCGGGGCTAGCCTTTACATAAATTTGATTTATGGAATATATAATTTAATGGTACGGTTTTTATTTTGCGTTTTTAGGGAATCTTATGATATTGATCGTAATGTTTTAGTATTTTTGGTGCATTTTATCAATTTGTATAGTTTTTTTTTTACATTTACTTGCATTTTTCTTCCTCTTTATCGACCTCCATACATCAATATCGTTTGCTGTCTCCCTGTACGATCATTTAATAAATTGTAGGCATATACTGTTCTAAGCCAAGTGCACAGGTGTGTTATTTTGATGTGCCGTCTCCCCTGCATTATCGTAATGAGATCCGACAGTTTACTGATACGCACACAACACTCGTCGGAGTGTTTGACGTTTTACGGCATTATGGCATTATTGTGGCATTGTGCCAATCTCAAATGTAGAAGTCGAAAGGAGTTGTTCAACTTATACAACTTTATTAACGGACAGTTGCCGATTTTTTTATTTGAAAATATTAAACACACATTAATTCGTTCAGTGTAACAGATTGATTGTTTAAAAGTATTTAACACAACGTAAATTTACACTTTGCAAAAAGTATATTTTTAAAAATGTTAAATCATAATGTAATTTATGGTATTTTTTTGGACATTTTTTGATATTTATAAGTCATTTTAATAATTGTTGAGTTAATTTATTAAAAATCTATACGTCATCAAGTTCCGGGCCCTACTTATCGCATGCCCCTCTCTCATACCAAATTTGTGGGCACTGTTGTATACCTATAATGTGTATATATGTAGGAATGTAGCGTAGGATATAGGATATGGTTATACCTATAAATACCTAACCTAATTATTTAATCTGATCAACATATTATATTATTACAGTCTGTATACTCTATAGTAAAGTACCTTGATCGACGAGCGATAAATGTATTCGTTTTGTTCAATCCATGGTTATTTATTTTCTTTACAACGCTTTCAGCATAACTCCAAGATTTTTATCTTTGATATTTTTGGAAATTCAACATACTACTATCCGTATGGTGACAATACGATTCAATACGATTTGTACTGTGTAAAACGAATACCAGTCAGTTGATAAGTGTCTAGAACAATAGCGTTTATTATATAAATTACCTACTGTAAATAAAAAAAGAGTCAGGTATAACTTGCCTGTGAAATATGTGCACGGTGTTTATTAATTTAATACAATTTTATCGGCAGCAGTTGTATTATAGGTGATGAAATAATTATTCTAAATCCTTACGGTAGTATTCGTAAACAATCGAAATGTCTAATGGAGCTCGTGGTCCGTAATGTCCGTATTGTACTTACTACCCATTTGCCTGTTATACCGTATGTAGAAGTATTTCCTCTCAGAAAATTCTGAACACGCCGCTGAACACCGGTCCGGCCCGGACACATAATTTTTATCAACGTTACACTATCACACCAATCATATCAATTCCGCACGTGGTACACGCTAGATGGCGCTAGCGCGTCGGCAAATTTACACCCTCCCCACCCGCCCGCCGACCCCGGAGCCAGACGCGCCGGATGCACACACGCACGTCCGACGACGCGACGGTCGCCGTACACGCCTCGGCATCAGCAACAGGTCGTCGGTCTCTCGCGCGCGCTCGTACGTTCCTCTCATTAATATCAGACGCGCCCGGCAAACGAATCAGTCCCCACGTTGCGTCCGTGTCCACGCGTGTGTGTGGTTTTTTTTTTGTGTATGTGTGTCTGTGCATCTATATTCCCTAATATCATTATAATATTGTTTGCTAATAATTGATATTGTCATCGTTACGATCGCGCAAGACGATATTTTCATTAATTGTTGCACCGGAAAATGTGAGACGAACGATTCGCGTGTTCACTCCGAGTTCAGTGCGATCCGCTTACGCGATATATCATTATTATACACCACATACGGCAGCGGACATCGCGTCAACACCCTGCTACCACCCCACGATATACCGCAAATACCTACGTGAAATCGCCCAGTGGTTTGTCGTCCGCGTTTGTTTGCGATTTTCAATTTTTTTTTTTTTTCCCCCATCAGTTTTTTGAGTTTTTGTGCCGGTATATTAAACGTCCCGCCGTTTTCCAGCTCTCGCGTCGCCCCCGTGTGAGAAAAACGACATAATATCATTCGACAGAAGCCGCTGGAGAACATGACCATGTCCTGTCAAGACATGGACGCTTTGGGCATATACATGGAGCTTAAGCTCGACCCATTCATAAACGAAGACATGAAAGACCTCTGGGACTCGGATTTGGATCAGGTGATTAATGATTACATATTATATTATTTGATTTTCCACCTATATGCACAATGCAAGTACCTAGTATACGATTTTTACTTTTTTTTGCTTCTTTCGAAAACTGTCGATTGCGTTGTTCAATAATAAGCTGTGAGGCTACAATAACGGCCAAACGATGTGTCCACCCGACCAGCTAGGTATTTCCGTTAGAAAAATGCGTTGTCTTTGTGCACGCAATACCGAATATAGTTTTCTTTCCATCGTAATATACTGTTCGAAAAACACTCAAACGTACATATTATTTCGTGCAATATAAAGTATATACACATACCTATATATTATTATCTATAGTTACAAACAACAGGAAATTAAAATCCAGCTGATAGTGCACAATGTTGACCAAATAACAGAAAAAAAAATCAAACAGTCATCGAGTACATTATTTTGCAAAACTAAATCGGCCGTATCACATTCCACAATCACATAATATATTATACTCCTATATACCTATATATTGTTTTGTGTGTACAGTTATAACTTGTAATATATACAGGAAGCTTGTACATAATAAAGAATGTATCAAAGTACCTATAAAAAAAATATATTAAAATCACCATCGAGCTCGAAATAACTAAAAATATAATATAATCCCTCGATATCAGCGATCGAAATGTGTTCAATAAATTAATATCCTTGCAAACATTTTAATCGGTCGTGTTTTTAATGAATCATATGAATTTCTGGTTTGACACAGAAAACGCCCACGGAAGGAAAAGTCCGTTCAGCGTACCAATATATAATAAATATAGGTACCTCTACCTACCTCATACATAATTTAACCGGGACGCGTGTGTGTGTGCAATTTATATACTTTTATGTTCATTGTATATATATATTATAAATTACAACTGCCAGTATTATAATATTATATTCCATTAAAAATTTTAGAAATGTCATTATTGATATAGTGTGAATATCATTATATTGAGAACATAAACCTTTTCTTACTATTTTATTGTAACATAATCATTTTCATTTTGCATAGAAATGAATTTAGCAATTAATATGCCCAATGTGTTTTTATGCATATTTTAACCGGGCGTGTGCCGCACAGAAAACCAGTTTTATAATAGTTGGATTAAAATTTAAAATGTCTCTCTATAACATACCGGCCCGTTGCGTTGAACTACCGCTGCGGGAAATTTCCGATTTTAATAACCGAAAAAAATATTTAATTAATGAACATTGGAGTCGATATATTTACATAACATATAAATACATCTTATCTCGAGCACTATTTATGCGATACGTGTGACCTTGAGTCGGTAGAATTTTTTATTGAATGTAGTATAATATGTACCTACTATTGTGAACATATTAATATGCGCCTGCATAGAAAACGACATTTGAAAGTTTGATCATTCTTTCACCTACACTTTCTTCATGGATCAAAGTGACTGTCAGTGATACAAGGGAATGTTTAATTTCTCGTGCACAATTATGTAGAATAAAAAGTGGTACTATATTATTATTTATGTGATTATTATACTATAGTTTGTCATGTTTTAATTTGTTTTTCCGTAGTTAACCAAAGCCTTAAAGGTGGCGATGACAATAAGGCCAGGATTTTATGTACAACAAAAACTTTGAGGAGTAGTTACCACTAAAATATTATATTTTATATTATGCTCTTACGAATATTCAGTGTGAACACATTTCTAATTATTATATTATTATACTCGTTTTATCAATCCGTCGGCCTTTGAAACTGATATAACTTATACAATATCAATTAAATCGTAATCAATTTTCGTACTCTCGTATTGTGCATCTTCAGCAAATAGAGGTATCTATATTGTATTACTCAGAAATAGTTAGGTATCTCCCATAACGTATTTCTATTATATTTGCCAGTGAACTTTTTAGTAACGCAATAACAATGTAATAATATAATTTAGGCTGTAAAATAATGTGCGATAATTAGATTATAACATCCATTACAATATACGGGTGTTTCCGAATCGGAATATAATGTAGTCCGACATGCGCTGGGGTCATGCACTTCGAGCTCGCCTTTATCTATTAAACGGTTTTAATCATAATTTATATAAAAAAAAAAATTAGTCCATGGGGGAGCCCTTATCGTATAGAAATGGAGTTCTTTATGTTATGATGTTTTATTCCTCGACGAGGCTAATGAGGGCTACTTTCTATCCGGGTCGTTTTATTGCGTTTACCACCCGCGCGAGATTTGCCCGGTTTTTATTTCCTACGAGTGGCGTAGAACTCGCCGATAATAATACGAACGTTTAAACGTTGTATGAGCCTCACATTGTCATTACCTAATGTGAGTTGGCCAAATCGCTGCGAATAATAATCGTGTTGCCTTTCGCAAAAGTCGTTAACATAATATCAACAGCGTTATAACGGGCACGTGTGTAATAATAATTTAGTCACTGTACCGCAATGCAATGGAGGAGGCCCTCTTGACAAAAATATATTCGGTTGATAAATCGGCTTCGAGTAGTTCTTCGAAATCTCGACATCATAACATTAAATAGTATCCATTATCTGCGTGAAAAAAAAAATACTATAATAGTTGCTAATGGTCGTAGGAATATTACTCATAGCGTGTGCGGCTTCCAAAGAAGAACAAATATTACTTTTTTTTTTTTATTATTTACAAAACTGATATCCGACAAACGGATGGTATCTGCATTCTGTACCCATACGAGTTTACTTACCTAAGTGCGCGTGTACAGTCAGTGTACACGGTTCTTGGTATAATTTATATATTATATATAGGCACGTAATATACTCCTTTTGTTCCGATTGTCTCATTTTTGTATTTTTTTTTTTGTTTTTGCGAAATCACATTTATACATTACAATACCTATACACTTTACAATGCATAATGCGGGTCGACATAATAATATTACGTTATGCGCATTGGAAAAACTACAAACATTTTTGCATTCAAATCATGGCCGCCACAGCCACCCACCTCCCGTTTGCGCCGCCATAGTCGTTCTGTATAATCGCGTGCACTTTCCCTTTTTTTTCCAGCCGTTTCGCATTACAAACGATGACTGGTCGAAATGATCGAATTACCGATTTCCGGCAAACGTCGTGTAGGCGGGCAAGGCGACACAGTTTTTTACCGGCATATTAAAAATGCATTTTCATTATTACTCTGATGCTGCACAGTGAGATGCATGTGTTTCGTTTTTTAAAAATACGGTATTATATTATGTTTGTCTACAAACGGTTTTTCGGATCGAAGGAGTTACCGAATGTTTAACGAGGCATTATGATAATATATTTTAAGCCTTAAATGAAGTATATATAGAGTATTAGAGTCTATGAAAATGAAAATGTATTTTTTTACATCCTCTAATGGTGTCTTACCAAAATCGGCTCAAAATCTTCGGTGAAATGTTGCAATTTATTGTTTCTTCTGTCTTTATATAGGTACCAGGTACACTCTACCCTGTGGGGAGGTGAACGAAACCAGACGAGTGGGTAACGCACATGGAATTTTTCACTAGCGCAGTTTACCTGTACATGGCTATATATTACATATTTTGACCTCCCTTGTCAGACATTCCTTGGCTGTACATATTTTCAGTCACAAATACGATGTCATTGATATAGATTTGCCTCTTTCTGTCCTCCATGGTATGCTCGCATGCAGCCTATCGTTGTGGATGAAAACAATATTTCTAGTTATTGCAGTCGTCACAACAAGCCGGGAAATTCGTTTTCGCGGTAATTTGACCGCGAAATCATTAGTATAGATGATGTTTTGGTTTCCCGCTGATCGACTGCAGCGGTAACGGCGACAGTTCTTTACAATGATGTAGTTGTAACTCGTAATTACCGTTAAATATGTCTTGCGAAACATAAGATTTGTCTTCTCTATAGTAGTGGCCCACTTTCTGCGCGAGTTCGTCTAGACGATTACATTATCTCCATACCCCTGTGTTGTGAAAATATTATGATAACGTATAATATTTTTATGAATTATTACGATTAAGTTTCCCATATAATTGTGCTATTATTACATATTATAATATATTAATATTAGGTACATAGATGATAGTTAATAGTGATGATTGATGAATGATATGGTGGAAGATCTGCGTTTATATTTACTATTTTAAACTCGCAGTGGATTGCGAACAGCGCGATTATAATTGTTTTTAAATTATTTATCTTTAGTGCGCGGGTATTTACAATCTATAAACCACATTGCACTAAAATGCACATTAATCAAATGCAATGTCCATATTATATAACGAGAATATTTAAATGATATGCGTCATGCGTATGTTTCCGTTTTTTTAAAACATTCAATTAAATAAATGATAATCATTAACTAGGTATGGTATAGATTACTTTATTTATAATTTTAAAATTATATTGATAATTATTGTTTAGGCGGATCCTCGATTCATATTGTTTATTTGTTGTACCCTATTGTTCTATACCGTGTACTGGGTAGGTATGTTCTGTAGTAGTTTATCATGTAAAATTAAACACACTAAAGCTAGATACCTAATAATTAGTTGAGGTATTTAATAAATTGATTGTAAATAGTAACCTTCATGATGTAGAATAATCTCTAAAAAAATAATGAATCAGGTTACATGCGGTAGATTGGAGTATAGTTGTTACTTAAATCTAATATTAACTGAAAAAAAATGGCATTTATGTACAAAAGAGTTTCACTTATACTCGATAATTGATGTATAATGTATATTCGTTGAACACGAGTTTTTTTTTTTTTATTAAGCTTTTACCCAGTCTCGATCATTTCTCGGATTAACAAATAAAAAATTGTCCGTCCTTTCAGTGTGCTTATTTTTCAACTCTGTAACCGGTTAGTAAGAATCAGTTATAATAACGAGTTAACATTTATTTTGGGATTTTACTGTATATTTAAAGAAAAAAATAATTCTTATTTAGTGACATGTCCCAAATACGAGTTTTATAAATGATCGTTTAAATAACACGGACGACACGTTATTTGGAATTCGAATATAAATGATTTGAAAACATTATGTAGATTAGGTATACCCAGTATATAAAAAGAATATTAAATCATAATATACCTACCATCTTATTTTCGTTCGGCCTTTCGGTCGAGAATCTTTGATATCGCGGTCTACGTATAAAACCCGTCTTTGCGCGAAACGTAATCATCAAAGTGTCATATTATTGTTGTAAGAAAAGCATCTGGGGAAACGGTTGCACGGGCATAGTAGTATAGTAAGACGTATAATTATAATGTATATAGCATAACAATTATTGTTATTATACCTAGTCCACGGGTAGTTAGGCTTGGGTACCATATAATATTATGATGTACGCATGCAGGCTACAGGATCTCTCGAATTTCACGTGACAACCACACGATGTGGCCATGTGGGGATTGCATTATTATGTTTGTTCTTACTCGCGATCCTCGCTGATTTTGTCATGGACGATTTTGAAGACCCTGCACGACTCCATACGCACGCCCAACCCCGGTCACGAGTGTCGAGTATTATATACGTTAAATTGTTAGCGACGACGGTCCTGTTTTCGGCGCTGTGTAGACGCACAACAGTGTTGGTTGCGCAATAATAGCTCACGCATGATGTTATAATGTTGTATGGTGCCTGCAGTATATAATGGGCAGCGATAATATTCAATTGATTGCGTTTTAACTGCGTGAATATTCCAATTAGAGTTTACGTAACAATATAATAATAATATATTGTAATATCATCGCGGAATCCTGCGCGAATGTCACGGGCTCCGAAGAAGGTATATATAGGTGTACACCCGCTATAGGTACGTCATCATATCACAATATTATATACAAGCGTACGACTGTGTACGCGAGTACTCGTGTACTTGTGATATACACAATACGCATAATGCCTATGGTCGAAGATATAGGATTTCCGCACGAATTCTCGTAGGTATATACCGCGCCGCCGCCGTGCCGGGACAGTTCTCACGACGATTACACACGCACCTGATGCGAAACGACCGCGATATAATAGCATATATATATACGTATATATATATTATATACGTATATACCTACTACTGCAGTGTATACTTGCGGTATACGGTATATAGGTATTTTACGCCGCAGGTATTTGTATTGTAATGTAGTTTGATAACGGTTATCGGCGATTGAACACCCTATACGTGAATGCGACGTGTACACGCAGATATCGGCACCAGCCGTGCCAACAGGTCGTCATCGTTTCGTCGAAGGGGTGAATATTCATTATATTATGAATATATGGTTGTACAAAAGTCCGGTGCCCACGACCGATACGATACGACATAATCTACAGAATACCGCTGGTCTGCGATACACACACAATACGTGTAGGCACAATAAAACGACGCGTGTGTGTGTGTGTGTGTGTGAGTATCGTATAAAATGGTGTATTATATTATTATGTAACAATATATAAATACGGTCTACGACGCCGCCGCCGCCGCCGACTGCTCCACCGGAAAGGCGTGCGCGCGAGACCCGTAAGGAAACGTTAATGGATTTCCAGTCTCTCGCTGCGAACCCATAATATTATATACGCACACACATACGCGGCTGTACGTTTTTTAAGACTCGCGTGTGTGCGTGTGTGTGTGTGTGTGTGTGTGTGTGTGTAATGTTGCCGTCGCGGGCCGTCCCGCGAGGTCGATGACTCCTGAAACCCGTGAAGCGTACAACATTTTTCCCCCTGGGCCTCATCGGACTTCTCACGTGCGGCCGCGGGATTAAAAGAGAATATATATATATATATATATATATATGTACAGCCGCTCGGGCATATAGAAGTGTATTTAATATATTATACGTCGTACGTCGATGTATGTACACAGTGCCCCGGTACGGTTGCGGTGGTGGTGTGGTGGTAGTAGTAGTAGTAGTAGTAGTAGTAGTAGTAGTAGTGACTAGTGGTGGTAGTATAATATAGTAGTGTACAGTATATAGACGAAGTCGGTATGGCATCGTATGAGAAATTGGGAGGAAAAGAAATCCGGTTTTTTTCGGCGGCCGTAAACCGGTCAGGGATAGGTTTTGATTTTTTTTGTTCCAAGGGTGGAGAAGTCGATACACACACACACACACACACACACACACGCATATAGTGATTTTCGTGTGTACATGTGTACGTGCGTGTGTGTGTGTGTGTGTGTTTTACTAGAAAATCCCCGAGTGACGTCACGTCGGTCATTGACGTCGGTGAAGTTACATTTCCAAGGTCTAGCGCGCGCGTGTGAAGAACGTTTGGTCGTCCATCTCTCTCGAAGGTCGACTGGATTCGACACTCCTTGGCTTGTAACGGAATTGTCATCACGTACGCAACGCTCATATTAAATATTTACGTCTTACCTGTTACCGTGCGTGTGTGTGTGTGTGTGTGTGTGTGTGTGTGTGTGTGTGTGTGTGTGAGCGACGGCAATGGCTGTGGCCGCGGTCATCGCCGCCGCCGCCGCCGCCGCCGCCGCAGACGGATCCCATAAGGTGTCTCGGAAAACAATACATTTTATTGTAGTAGGTAGTGCACATAATATTATAACCTAACCTAGGTTCATACCGCAGCCGCATAATACATCATTATGTTGCAGCGTTGTATACTGCGCGCAGGTATTGGTATTCGTCGGCAGAGAGGTCTGAGCGGCGGTCGCCGCCGTCTGGTATATACGTACGGGTATACGCGTGCGACAAATATTCGGAAAATGTCTGTACCGCCGCCGAGATCGTCACCACGAAATGTACCAAACTCGTATAGAAATGGTGCTGGCGAATCGTGACGGGAATCGCGTGGGCTTGTTATATTATGTGCACTCGTATTATTTTTTTTTTGACCGGTCTAGAAACGTGTACGACCGATGTCTCTCGCAAACTCGTTCGAAATAAAACAGGGACGCTTTGCAGTTGTCGTTTGCCACAACATTTCGTACAATCGAACTTATTATCAAGGTGTACTACAGATATGGCAATAAAATATTTATAATACTTATTTGTTACCGCAGCCATGTATATTACGTGCACAATTATACATTGGAAGGGTTTTTTTTTTTTTTTATAAAACACGCACCTAATCGTCGTTTATAATAATTATATGCAGTTTATGCGTTCTAATAACATTATAATATAGGAAGGTACTATTTATACATTGCATGCGTTTACTTATCGGAACGTGGTGTTAATTAGTAGCATTAGAAAAGAAAAAAAAATTTTAATGTATTCGTACAAGAACCTAAAGTTCATAAAAATGGAATGATGTTAATGCAAGTCTTCACTACAATCATGGCTGAAGCCTATAATAATATACATATTAGTAGTACCAGTTACCTATTAGGTATAGTTATTAAATGCATTAATTGCAATTTTAAATAATGTACCCATTATAAACTTAAAATACCAATTAATGGACGTATTTCTATACCTTAGTTGCCATTAATGCATTTCATATGAAAACAATAAAAACAAATTACACGCGCAGTCTATCGGTGAAGGCCGAGGTGAAGATATCGTTCCATTTGATGTCAAAAATAAATATAAACCGACGTAATGAAAAATTAAAACATTTGCCATTCATTACTATGGTACGGAACTTTCAATTGGTTAAAAAGTCTTAAACCCAAGCAGCAATAGGACGAAAAAATAATGGATTTTATATTATATCAAATTATATTCAATATTTGCACATTATTTTTTTTACGTGTTTCAATAACTTCAAAAACTGAAAATTTTAGTCAAGGTAAATAATATAGTCTACAACATATATCATACTATATATATATATATATTCCCAATAACATTAAAAATACAAAATACGTACCTATTCATTGTTCTGAAAATGTTTTATTTAACACTAGGTAGGTATTGGAAATATCTGCACATCTATTCGTTTTTTATGAATTCATAGATTTTACATTCTATACGATCTCATCGAGCCAACGATTTAATAGTCGTTTTATTCAAATTATTATCTGTGCCACTCAACATCGTAGGTAGGTATGCTAGCTATTATGCGCGTCACTGGCATGTTTTATTATATTATATTATTATTTTAATATAATATATTATTTTTCAAGCAGTGATGTCTTTAACACGGCGGACGCTCTGTTATTTGTAGGTGCGAATCCGTATCGCGGAAAAAAAAAAGAAACGACATGATATGATATTATACGGTGAGTAATAAAATAATCTAAACATTCTAAACACGTTCGCTCGACTATCCAAAGGTTGGGTACCTCGCCGAACCGCACACCATGTAACACTGTAATACATATATTATGTCGACACGATTCCTGGTTTATTTTTCGTCATTATTATGATTTACAATATATATATATAATTATTCGCCGTCTGTGCTCAGCTTAGAGATGATTCCGTTTGAATAATGATGTTTGATTCGAATATCGCGGACATGATATTATATTATTACGCCGAGTCCGCCGAGGTTGAAGAAACAACACTCGTATCGGATGACGCGTTCGTAAACGGTGTACACGCGAGACGGCGAATTAAAAAAAAAAACACATAATATTAGCTTTCGCATGGTAAAATAATATGCGATCGAGATCCGTGCGCACGTGTCTCGTGTTCTGATATATTGTCCGGCGTGTTAAAATATATATTAAAATATAAAACGATCTCAAAGGCAGAGTCGTATACCCGACTCGTACCGCGGGAAACTATATTTTATTTATGCACAAGTGTGGGTGGGCGGGTGTGGGGAGGGGATGGGGGTTTACCGACTATAATAATATATTATGTATATATAACGATAACGTACTATTATTAAATCGGCGTCGGACTATATACGTTGACGATTCGGGGGCGGTGCCGCCCCCCACACACACACACACACACACACACACACACACACACACACACACACCACCCCTCCTCAGAGGGCCCACCACCACCGCCGCCGCCGCCTACGCGCGTCCGACTTAATCCTCCTCTAACGCACACACAACGCCGTCGCGATGGTGCAGCAGTGTACCGGCTTGCACGGAAATAAAGCTCGCAAAGTGATCCGAACCCACGCTCTGCTGACGTCATGCAGCGATCTCGAGGGACGATGACGTTCGTCGCAACCCCCGCGAGCGTAACAGTGTCCGCCACGACCCCTGCACAGCGGTGACGCGCCTTCACGAGACGTTTCGTCTAAATATTATTATTGTTGTTGTTAGGTATATAATATGTGTAACGAAAATATCGGAAAATCGATTTGTCCCCAAAACGGTTGCGATATATAGGTATATATATGTATATATATTATTATTATCAAAGGTAGTATTGTGTTCAAATGTTTTATTAATAATCCGGTATTGCATGTCATTGCGTAACGCGCCTATACGGATAATACATGGCTATATTATTATGTAATAACCGATGTTATAGACCTATATCACGATGTTTTAGACCTGTATATGCGGTTGACGCAGTGAGACGGGCGAGGCGTTTGCTTAAGCTTGCAGTCCGGCGTATCGCCTTTATAAATAACGGTAAAATATTTTAGGATATAAAACATAAATACACGCGTGACCGCGTGTTTCGAACTTCTCTACGGGATGAAAAATAAAAATAGTAACAACATTTTGAAATTGATTGAGTTTTATTCATAATAATATGAATAATGTAATTATATTTTAACTCTGACGTCATGTTGACATTTTGACATAATGTTATAGTTCTAACGAAAAAAAAAAAAAAAATGTTATTTAAAACTGTTTAAAACCCAAATAGTTTAATATGTTGAATAAGACTTTTTTGTTTTGTTTCATTTCCAAAATAAAAAAATACACCAAACCTGACCTAAATACATTGTTAATTCGAAACCAGGGACCAATGTTCAATGGACCGAACATTTGCTTTGAATTACCATAAGCTGCAATGCTTGATAGTTGATAGTTCTGAACCTATCAAGAATCATCTAAATACACAATATTGTTTTATTATTTTTAACACCCCAAGAGGGCAATGAGTGCAGCTTACAATAAGGTTACACAGCGTAGAATTAATTTCAAAACAATATTAACAGCATAATTAATATTCAAAACGAATTGTTTAGTTTAACGTGTGAATAAAAAATATACCCTCCCTATTAACGGGTTGTCTCCGTCGAACTGATTAAACGCTTTACACCGATCCATATTTTGTAAAAATGGAATGAAAAAATATTGATAGCCGACACAAACTTGGAAAAAAAAAGTAAAATTAGTGCGGCCGACGGACACCACCCTAATAATGATACTAAATACCTAATTGATTATTAGGTATAATTACATATTGTAAAGGTTATGATTAATGCTCATATATTATAGGTACGTATTAAATAATAATACTGACGTCGTGGTAATAATATGTGTATAGGAACCTTATGTAATCATCATCTCGGATACATAAAAATGACCGGTGCAGATTATCGCACCCAAGGCCACCGCCGTAACCATAGGAGTTTTTCCACATTTTTTTTTTCTCTTGACATAGCCCACATAATATCATTATAATATATTGTGAATAAAACACAATAAATTATACTATAGCCGCCGTATAATAGTTATTATTCGGCGGCTCAAAATCGCCGGGGCACACGAGTGCCGCCGCCGCCGCCGCGTTTGCCGAGCCCAATACCCCGGTACCTGTATTTTACAATAAATTAAAATACGTATCCATCTCATGATATCGTAGTTGGACGCGACAGAATGAAATATCGTTGGAATGTATAAGCGAGTAAGAATCAAGGAAAAATATGAAATATTATGTTAAACACTCTTCACGCACGCTTTGCCCGCCTGAACATCGCAGGATAATTATTACTGATTATTGGCATTAATATTATTACACGTGTAATGTGGTACTGTCCAACTGCATCGAATGTGTGCTCGCCGCCGCGCCGGACGGACACGAAACCGGTATGATACTGCGACGTTTAAATGCATTTTTTCGGGGATCCTGGGAATGAAAACCGGTCGACGCCGATTTCCAGCGCGATGCCCGAAACGCGTACGACCATAATAATGTAATAATATTGTAAATTATATTATTATTCCTCGGCCGAGCGTGTGTCGGTCCGTAGGTACTTTCGTACAGACGAAATTCCGCACGGAAATTAATACACTCCGGAAAATTAATGTCCGTCCGGTGCGCGCGCGCGTCGTCGTCGTCGTCGTCGAAAAAAAATTCGCCAACGGATTCGGCCGGAACCGGTTTCCTCCGACACGATGATTTGACAAACCGCAGTCACCGGCCGCGTGGGGCCGCGTTCGGGGATATCAGAAAAATAAATTCTGACCTGCCCTTTTCGCGTGCCCGCCGCGCATACCTAAGTATCGACGTCGGCCGTGGTCGTACGTTACGACGATTAAAATGTATATCATAATACAGTGGACGCCGCTTATAAGACTCACGGATATGAGGTTCAGTCGCTTGTTCGACTCAAAATTGTCTGAAACGGTCCGGACGTATTCAAATATACGTTATAAAAAATTCGGTTATAGGACTCAAATTGTGTAAAAAAAAAAAAAAATGGTAAACAATAAACATTTTTCGTCAAAATTTTGAAATAAATTAATGTTTTTTGCTTTATTGTGTGTGCATGTACAACAAATTGTATCGTCTTTCACATTTTCCAATATATTTTCGGAACATTAGTTTATGTAACTAAAAAAAAAACAAGATCACAATTTTTTTTCATAAATAATAAATAGGCACAATATTCATTTATACATACATCTTTTATAATTTTTTATTAATGCGTATAATCATTTTTTACGTGTATTGTAATTTTAATTTTTTTTTATCAGAATTGTTTTAATTTATTCAATAATACGTATGTCATATGTAATATGTATTAGAGTATTTAAATTAAAGAAAAATATGTAGTAAAATAAAATTCATAAATATGTAATTAATTTTTTTCCCCACTTCGCCTACAAGATTCTCATTCGGTTATAAGACTCACTTTGTGCTGGTCCCAATGTGAGTATTATAAGCGGCGTCCACTGTAATATTGTCTGTCGTGCACGAATATTTTGTTTCGCCGTTCTTTTTTTTATCGTCTGGTCGAATTGCATTACCGTTAGGTGCACACCGTGATTATGGTATACTACATGTCTACATGCACCGTAAACCTGGCCGGGTCGTCCGCGGAATGACGCAAAATAAGTGGTACTCGTACCTCTGTGCACAGTGCATTTAAACACCGAAAATCTCCGACCGGTAGTTTTAAAGTCGCAGCTCGTATTGTATGATTATACTACCTATTGCATATCATTGTATTGACGTCGTACAGGTGCCTATAATACTACTGCGTTGTGTTGTCTTACGGTTCGCCGCTGTTAATGAATGTCTCGAATTAAAAATTCTCACACAATATTTTTTTCACTCGAAGTAGGTAAATATATTATTATGAGACCGTTCTAGATATGATGTATAGATTTCAATTAACCGCCGTGGGATATGCCATTCGCCCGTTAAACACGAGTAAACACTAAATTAAGAAGTATATAGGTATAAAGAGTGAGATGATGGCTATATACATAATATATACCACACTATGTATAGTTTTTAAAAATTATCTTATATACGTCGTGAATTTAAACCGTTGCTGAATCACAGGTGAAAATTAGTGACTGTATTACTCCTCACCATTATTATACACTCATGCTTAATTTTCGGTAAAAACTCGAGTCCAAACATGTGGGGGTGTACTTACCTACTTAACAGTCATTGAACCGCCAAATAGATTATATTTGCTTTTTACATCGAAATTCTCAGAAATATTCCATGTTCTCTACAAAGAGTAGGTACACTATAAAGTGTTAAATAAATAGTAATAGTTATTATGATAGGTAATTTAAAATTTACTAAATTATCATTCACCATAATATGAAGTGCGTATATGACAAAACGAATCATTCAATCTCCGTTGGGTTTGAAGTTCAGTTTTGCAATGTGTCATAAAAATATCACTTCAACTAATCATAATAACAATGTTATGTATGGGTTTCAAGATGTGATTGTATAATATAATATATAAATAGGTACTCAAACTATTAAAATGTTCTGTGAATTGAATTAGCTGTTTCGTATAATGAGAATAAAATAATTATTCGTTGAATGAAAAGGATAACGTGTAATTGTTATATTTTATCAACTATAGGTATAGGTATCGGTATAGAAACTAAATAATAAAATGTTTTATTTCGATCGGTTTTTTTTTAAAATTTAATTCGAAACGTTACTCAACTATTAAATTATTAGCAAACTGTAAACTAATTTGTGAATTGTTAATCTACTGTGACTTAAAGAGGTTAGTTACAAACGAATATTGTGTAATATTATAAATCATTTTCGACTGTTGTAAATAGTGCATGAAATTAAAACAATACTTTTCAGACCTAAAATATGTGTCAACGGCAACGAACAACATTGTTTTAGAATATCGTTGTTGTATTATACTGACGTAAATGATTTTCCCTGTCGCTTTGCCGTCTGTGTACCTACCTACATAAAAATAATATATAATGCATAAAATGTTCGATATAATTTTGTTTACGTTCATTCAGTGTTAACCAATATTAACTTTAAAAAAAGTGAATACATGATCAAGTAACAACAATTTATGTACCTATATAACACCTATGCGTTTATATCAAATTATTTTTTAACGTTAGCACTACAGTTATTGTGTTATTGTTTGCTTATGATAATATTGTTCTAATATGTAATTATGTCAACGTGTGGCTTCGCTTTCAGTGTTTATAAATACATAATATAAGCAATAGTTATGTCTCCGGAAACTCGGAAGCATAATATTATTAAACTATAGTTTGAATTTATTATTAGTGTTTTACTCCTTTATCATCTGATGATGTACTCGTACGTGGACGCGCATAATTAAGTTATAGGATGTGTTTTAATACTTGTTTCGAGAGGTTAAAAATAAATTTTTCGACCTTTGAATTTTCTAAAAATCGACATTCAACGCGTTCCGTTGATAATACATAAACGGGAGTGTAATTATGATATTTTACATTTAACAACATTTGTATGCGTTACATTTTATTAACATTTTAATTTATTTATCTTATGAACTAATTTCCAATGCTCCGTAATTATCTGTTTACCAATTATTAATTAATTATCCTCCGTCTGGTCATAAACACATTTAAGATTGTATATATCATGATTATTTATTCATATATTATATTATTATTTTTCTAACCAAAAATTGTATTCGATTTAATGGTAAAAATTTTTCTATTTAATTTGTAGAGGCCTGATTTATCAGTCTTATAAATATTGTTAAAATATTATCTTTGTGTAGGACGCAAGTAAACAGAGACCGACATGCGTTTTTAAACTAAAATCCAAAACACTTGTAACGAGTAAAAATTATATTTTGACCGGTGTTATTTTTATAGTTGTTATTTATAGCATTATATTGATTTAAACTTCATTTTTAGGACGTATAAAAATATAATAATTCATAATATGTTTAATCATAGTAGAATTAATTTTATGTTTGAAAGTTCATCAAATAAATGCGTATTTCGCAATAATGGAATTACCTCATTATAGCTATTTAGATTTTTAATAGACGTTTAAGTGGAATTTTTTTAGTACAGTAGTTCTATAAGCCACGTGCACATACTTTTTTTATTTTTTTATTTTTTTTATCGCGTTTGCACGTTTTTTTTAGCTCTTTATAATAAAACACTTGCTCTAATTTTTCAAACAATCGCACACCTGTTGAGTTTGTATATATATATAATACATATATAGTTGGTATATGCATATATATATATATAGCATATAAAATGCTTAAGCGTATCAGATAATTAATATTGAAACCTAAAATTAATTGTAAAAAATTACTATTATTTCCTTATACTACCTTTACTGTTATGATATGAATTCATAGTTTTCTTTTTTCGTCTATATTTACACCCTCAACTTTCAAGAAATTATCCGATGTGTGGAGAGTGGAGAATAATTTCTGTATTTGTTTTGGTAGAACTTCGATAAGACACGCTGTTTTAGTAAAACCCATTATGTTCTTTTTAAATTTTCAATCTGGTTTTAACCACAAACACTTTTACATGGGAAATGTTCAATGAAAAACACAGAATTGTATGTACTAACAAATTCAGTTATTTATTTTTAATAATAGGTAAATTTAAATTTAAATTTATTTATTTATTTAAATTTAAAAAAATGAATCTGGTATGTATACATTAAAAAAAAAAAAAAAATAGGAGGTATATTATTTAAATTTAGTCTTATGAATTTCTTTAAAGAATTGCTTGGAGTTCAGAAAAAATAAATAATTAAATAAAATATCAATAAAAACCTAAAGTTGTACACAAGACCTACGTTATTGTAGTTATTAGTTTAGTGTTATACATGACACCTTAGTTTTAATATTCCATCTAAAAAAATGAACAAAAATAGTTGCAAATATTTAGTGGGTAATGACTAATGTTTATTACTGTAAAATATTATATTTCTATTTTGCAATATATTATATGATAGGTACTTATAATTTATACATTTACTATATACACGCCCTATATCAGTGAATAATTTTTATCGTTGATTTATACCCGTTGTACTGTGATTTTATAATAACTATATAGATATTCGACAGCCAACATTTAATTATGTATTAATATAGTTAATAACTAGTGCCGTACTGTTTTATAGTAAATAAATTAGTAACATTTTTTACAGCTAAAATATTTACATTTGGAGGAGTATGATAAACATAAAAATGTATAATGTCTGTCGAGCCCCGAGCAGGGTGTGTTTAAGTTTACACTTTCCGCATCGCGAAGACTTGCGGTGTAATATCAAACCTATATATTATGTGTCTTAGACGTCGACAAATTCCATTATGCGTCCTGTCTCTATACTCTCTTAAATTGTCCATTAGTTTTGTTAGAGGAAGGGTGAATATGGTACACATATATCACAGGCACAACATTGCAGTGTAATAATAAATAATAAAAACCCATTCCCACGAGACTTCAGTGGCCTAGACTTCAATCGTGACCGTGTCTGCATTATAATGGCATGTGAGAAAGGGTGTCTTTAGATGCATGAAAAAGCTTGCCAATTCCGCGCCGGTGAAAGGCAGCCAAAGTGAAAGGTAGGTATACACCGGTGAAAGACCAGTAGAGTGAGACAGACAGGCATTGCAATCGGACCGGCAACTGTATGTATAAAAATGTGAAAGGATCTCTCTGTTGGTCGTGAAGGGTGAATGTGTCTCGTGTTATATTAAAACGTACCTGTAAACGAGAGTGGGTGACTGTGTTTCCGGGTGAGTATGACCTTGGCCCGGGCCACCGCGAATCTCCAATCAGTTTGAAACCCCGAAATCCTTTTGCACAATTACACCTAAATATTCATTTTATCATTAACTATATAATGACGAATTATCTAGACGACTGTGCTATCTATAGTATTCTAATAGTTTTAGAATATGTTTTTTTTTTTTTTTTTTTTTAATTACTAACGATTATCTTATAATTGTATTATATTATCATTTTGACCAAGGGCAACACTCATTTCGATTAAAAAAACCTTTTTTATACCATATCCTTAACTGCTGCAGGTCTTGAAAAGAATTGTTCTATTAATGTGCACACGTGTAGTCACTCTAGTACTTAAATGTATTCCTTGTTTGATATAAAAAAAAAAACCGATAAAAACTAAAATGGCTTAATCATTTTTATAATGAATATAGCCTGCGGTAAGCAAAACAGGTGGTATGAACTATGAATAACTCCAGACGTGCCTACTTTAAATGCCTACTTATACATAATATCTTAATACCTCAATTTAATTGAGGCAATTCAAAACAAATTGACCTTATTGATCTTGTGAGAAATGATTACTTCGACAAAATTATTGCTTTTCTATAGAAAAAAAACGAATAAAAAGTTTTAATGATTAACGTATCTAATATGCAAAATAAAAAAAGAACCATGTTTCACAAAATATTGTAAAATGTTGGCTTCTATTCAAATTTTCTGGTTTAAGTGGTTATATAGATAGGTACTAAGAATGCAAAAAAAAGTAATGATTCTATCTGAATTTGACCCGAAACCGGAATCAATATACCAAAAAAAAAAAAAAACACTATTGAATTGTTGTTCTTTTAATAACAACACGTTTTTTTTTTTTACAAAAAAAAAATATACCATCAGATCATTATAATATGAAGTCAATTTATAATCGAACAACACGGATAATGGTGAAAACCTTTACAACATCACATTGTATAATAACCCTACAGGTACCGTTAGTATTCGGTATGTGCTCAAGACGCATCTGACGCTCAAGTTGCTGCAGATATCGTTGACGTATAATAATATGCATTTATATGATAGTATATTGTATACAGTACAATATCGGTGTTATTTTTAAATGGATTCAGCTCGCCCGTCATCTAGAAGTCATACAGCGGTTCGATCATTTTAATTACGGATATTTCTCCACGAGTACAACCACTTGTGGCTGTCCATCATGTTTCATATAGTTATACATACTTCCATATTATCGAGATTCGGTCGCGTATACCAATGCGATATTTTACCTTTACATATTATTATATTATGCAGACATTATACCTAGTTTAACAATATTCGTATTCGTCGTGTATTCTTACTAAAATTCGCTATTAGCTATTACCAGGCTGCAGTCGGTGTCGTGGTCAACGCGATAGGTACTTTCTTCGAGACAAAAAAAAATTGAATTTTCCCCACACCAAAAAAAAACGTTTTCCGCCTGCGTTTAGACGTCTCTTACGTAAATGATATTTTACGGAAAACGAAAACTCGGGCTCAATGGCGTGTAAAAACGGGTCACAGATGAGAAGCTCCATCCGAGCCATACCTATGTCTAAAAACCGTATAGCCCACCGTCAATGACGCAACTTTCCACCGACGCCGCCGCCGCCGTTGCATCGACGATATATGTCTGTATGTATATCATATATATACTCTTTCAACACGCGTGCAAATTTCACACTCGCCAATATTAAGTCGTGTTTTTTGTGTTGATAGGTTTTTTTTTTCGGTTTCTGACAAACAAAATTGTATATCCGCTGACCTTATTTAGGATCAAGATTATAATAAAATACAGACAATAATGTTTTGAATGAACGGGAAATAATAACAACACAACATTGTGTCGTCAACGTAGTAAGCGCAAATTGCATAATCATGTCATATTGTTTAGTTCAATTTTTGGCTTTGAAATAAAACTTTAATAGCAATTTTTAGTTTTATGGACAAATTAAAATAATTCAGAAATGTTTATTTAAATACTTAGAATTTCTTTTTCCGTTAAATTATTTGTTTACTATAGTAAAGTTTGATCCACTGTACCTATAAATTATGGTTGAATACGAAATATATTAAATGTGTTTGATAAATTAATATTATTACACATTCATGTTGAATAATAAAATGTGTTGTACCTATTTACAATTACACATCGGACTATTTATAGAACAAAACTATGCATTTAGAAATACTTTCTAATGTCAAGGTGAAGGGTATAACCTCAAATGCGTAGGAGTTTCCTGCCTTTTGTTATAAATGTTTAAATACCTATATCCTACGGTTTACAACTTTGGGGCTCAGCCAAAGTATCAAATACAAACCGTATACAAAGGTTTCAATCCAAAGTCCTTCGCGTCATCTCCAAAGCTCCCTTCTATGTTTCAAATGATACCCTTCATTCTGACTTCAATTTACCAACCGTCACTGAACTAGCCAAGCTCCACTATAAACGATTCAACAACAAGCTAACACATCATTCCAATCCCCTTATTGTCCAACTATCATCTGCAACTATTCCAGGAAATCCCCACAAAAGATTAAAAAGGCAATGGTGTCGTGACCTACTTTTATAATTTAAAAAAAAAAAAAAAAAAAAAAATATATCAATACAACTTATGATCTTTTGTTACTTATAACTATTATGTAGTATGTATATGTATTCACTGCACTATCACTATTATTAATATTAATATTATGCTAGAACTAATACCTTAAATTTAAATTAATATTCATGCTGAAGTACCTCCGATGGGAGGTCTCTTCATTCAGTCTCTTCTGTCTATTTTTTTTTGTTTATCTTATTATCAATTAAGCTTATTGTTCAATATTGTAACAGATAGCGTAATAAAAAAAATTTTGTTAAAAAAAAAAAAAAAAAATACCTATATGAATTTAATATCATACAAATTATTAGTTATTGGTTATTAACTCTATTGTGGTACCAACATTTCATTATCAATTATCATACATCAACACAAGCTATTTCGAAAGTTATTCGGGCAGTGTAGATTTTCTATTTTCTAGAATTGAGGAAAAATTATACATAAATAGTTGAAGACGTAGAAAACTGTTGCCACTTAGAGGCTATGCTGTGTATCGTCGATGGTTTTATTATTGTTTTTAACAAGTTATCAATCGGTTGCATCGATTCAAGATTAATGAACTGCAATCAATATCATACGTTTTTTTATAAATACTCGGCAAACACGAAAATGGGAAAGAGAAGAAGATTTACTTAAAATGTCTGTGTGTGAAGAAAATAAACTCAGGATACCGGTTTTCACATAATATTATATAGCTGTAATTATTAATAACATAATGGATTCAAATATCAATTGTTGAATTGTTAAACTTATAAATATATACATATGATTTTCACTTACGAATCGTTACATAATATATTTAATATACATAATATATAACACGAACACGGATCTCTTGAACCAGTATGTATATATTCTTTATGGTGATATAACTCGTTCCTTTGATGAATAAACATTAATCGCGCATCTTAAGGATATTGAACAATGTAGGTACACATACTACGGTGCATACCCGTACATATAGGCAAGGGCCCCTCTATATTTTACACGGAGGGTCCCTTACCTCTGTTGGTACACATACGTATTTTACAAAAGATAACAATGTATTTGTTGAAACAAATATTTGGTGTAATCGCCAGCTATAGGTATAGTGATTCTACTTTCCGAATGTTTGCATATGATACCTGTGTCTTCGTTTTTGAAAGTATGTCGTTAGTGCGTAGTAGAATAAATTGTGCGCAGTGTTCAAAATACGTAAATAACAACAACCAAAAAAAGTTTTGCGTGTAATAATATACACCTAACCGATATACAAGGCGCGAAACCACTGCAGGCAGAAGACTACTCTTAAAAAACACTTTTGAAAATCGTACAACAAACAGTATTGCAGTCACATAACAGTCTCGTCATCATTCCTATATGCCTAAAATTGTATATACAACATAGGTTAATACCTGCTATACCGGCTAACTTGACGTAGCTTGTAATAAAAAATCTTAACTGAAAAAAAAACTCGACGTACGTAAATAATTTGAGGATTAAAAATATACGTTTCTCCAGTGTCTAACAATGATATTACTAATTACTACTTATAGGAATCGCGTACAAATACCAACCTTATGCGTAGGTATGTCTATATTGTCATTATATAAACCAATGATTTTAAGGAACTCGTTCCAATGATTTCGTTCAATTTTCAGGAACTTAAAGGGAACGTATAGTTCCTTCTCTGTGTAGAGGAGCGTAATGGAATTTCGTTCATTTCTTTAGAGGAACACGAACAATTCGTTTTGTTCATAAATTCTTGCATGCGGGGAATATAAAAAATTTTTATGGCAAAAGTTTTTATAATTTTTCTTTTAGAAATCTAGTCAATATTACGATTTATATTGACAGCGCTTACAAAAATGTCGAGTTAGTCACGGCGGTCTTATCGGTGTTGTCATGAACGAAAAAAACAAATTAAACAATAGAATTTTAAAATTATCGAAGAGCGATAAATGTTCTGTATTTGGGAACGCCGAAAAGAATTAGCTCCAAGCCAGAAACGAGAAACGATCTATCAGTTCTTTTGCAACAAAATCAACGGGCACGCGAATCAGTTCGTCCAGGAACTCTCTGGTGTCACAGCTGGTACAATAAGACGGTTTTCGAACCGACACGAAAGTATCGCCGCATCACCCGACGTTCGGCGGGTGCACCGCCTGCACTGTCTACACGCGGGCGGCGGACTTTGGCGCCGGCGGCAGCGGACGCTAACGACATAATATTATCGAGCCGCTCCTACCCCCTCCCCGCCGAATTCGTGCGGTGCAATTTATCTGAGAATCTACACACGGACGTGATAGATGGGTCGTTGGATAGCGATTTCCCAGACGTGTATTAGGTATAATATGTTACACATAGGTACCCACGTGAAATCCATTAAAAGCGGCCCGGACTCGCGTCAAATAATTTGGCGCGGGTCTCGTCGTCGTCGTCGTCGTCGTCGTCGTTAATGGAACGATAATATAATAATAACACTTGCGGGAGTGGTGTGGGATCGGTGCATATATTTTTTGGTTTTTTTTTTCCTTTTCGCGGCGGCGGAGGGCGTTTTAGACGACCGGGAGTGGAGGCTAGACCCCGAAAACCGACAGGGGGCCCCGGGCGAACGAGATAAGAATATGACGCCGGCCGTCGTCGGTGGGGGGCAGTGGAGGTAGAAATACCGCCGCCGCCGCCGCCTCCAGGGGCTCGGCGGTAGACGACCGGACCGGCGGCGGCGGCGACGGCGGACGCGCCGCGCGAGCGGCACTCCTGGAATGTGGACGGGAATGCGGCCGCCCCGTTGACCCGCGGCCGGTATGCGCCGCGTTCGTGGTGCACAACGCGCGTGCGTGAAAACACCAGTTTGAATGAACGCCGCTCGGCGCGCACAGACACGCACGCGCACTTAGATAAATATATAAATACATATACGTATATGAAATACATGTACGTACCCGTACAACTATATAGGTACAGTAATATCGAAATACGTAATATTATATTCGACAGGTGTGAATGACCTAGAGTGACTTCCTTCCGTTCCTCGTTGTTCGTTCACCCCGCTCTGCTGTGCGCGTATTATATATATTATTAGTATATTATATTGTATATCCCGCCACGTTATAATAATAATAATAATAATAATAATAATATATTATGCTCTCGTCGGACGATCACTCGGTAAATAAAAAAAAATACTTGTCCTTGAACGTGTACGCGCGCGGATCACACGATCGCATATTATCGTTTTACTATGATCTCGGTGTACGTGAATTTAGTGACGATATTATAATATAGAGGTACGCGTTATGAGCGAAAAGCCTTCGTCGTATGCTCGTCGGGCACACTTATTTTGCGCGTAGCCGTTGCACGGGTGTACACGCGAAAACCGTACGCTCCGAGCGATGAGCAGCACATAATGCGATCGTATTATTGTCTATATAATGCGCTCGGCGGCGGCGTATCACACATATTATTATGATAATGTGTATATACAACTACACACACCGTGTAGGAGCGAGCGATAATGATGACGATGTATTCGTGACATTGTTCGACAAACACATTTCGTGTTTTTCTTTTCGCGTAAACACCGAGCGCGGCGACTCGAGCCGTCCGCGTCATCGCGTAGAATATTATACTACAGCACACACGCGTGGTGTGCCTACGCCATATTGTGCATAATATTTGGGTTCTTCCCGCGTATGCGGAAATCAGCGTATTATTTTGGTGGTGGTGGCGGCGACGGTTGCCGCCGCGATGTTGTTGTAGATCGTGAAAAGTTTCGGAACATACAATGTGCGCAGACCGCGCTGCCCACGCCACGAATCGCGACGACATTAAAAAATAATAAAGGTATAATATTATTATATACGCAGCGGTTTGGACGTTTTCTGTTGTTTGACACTGCTTTGCTCACACTATTATTATCATGAAAATATCGTGTTCGATTACTATCGTTGTTATTATCTACATAGAACGCGATACGCGCTGCCTTATTTAGCCCAACGATGTCATACTAATCGTTGAACATCGTTAACGTCGTCACACCGCCTGGTGCGTGCGAGACGATTTCGTAGGTGGATTTACGAGTAAGAACGCTTCGAAGAATTCTGGCGACGAACTTTTGGTACCGAGTCTTCTGCAATCAAACGTCCTGCGCTTATTTGAGTAGATTAATTATTTTAAAGGTCGCTAAAACGAATTACCGCCTCTGATTTGAACAATTATTGTTCGATTATTGAGAAAGCAAAACCAGTTTTGAACAAATAGGTTTGCTTGCCGATCACCAGACGGGAAAATTGTCGGATACCGGTCAGAATTTGTTCTGTTCTGAATTTTATAACCGTATTCTATTCTATATAGCCTCTATGATAGACGACGTCTAGACACAGTGACTTTCGTCTGGCCATCATAACGTGACCGTGAAGTTTTCGTGGAAATCCGCAATTTTTAAATCAATTGACAATAAATATTAAATTTTTTTTTGGACCATTGTCTATTAACCCAATACACTCTTAATACGTTCTCAATATAAGCAAAATGCAAAATTTCTTATTTAATTTAAAACAATTACAAGACACTGTTCAGTAGTGTTAACCCAAGTTATAATTCTATTTGATGTATCGGTTTAACTTACTGTTTGTTTAAAAAAAAAAGGAATATGACTATAAAATGCATTTATAATTAGATATTATTCATAAAATACTACAATTTTAATAATACGAATGTATATTACTCGTCGATCGTAATAATAATAATATTATAAATTATAGCTGATGCATACTGCTATACTCAATACTTGTATAGGACTATATACTCTATAATCAGCACACTAATATTTTAATTATAAAATCTTATGGTTTCGTATTAAGTGCCTACCCGAGACAGAAAGTTTATTACACGAAACTGCACGAAGGCCAAAAAACAGT
This sequence comes from Myzus persicae, assembly GCF_001856785.1. Lineage (NCBI taxonomy): Eukaryota > Metazoa > Arthropoda > Insecta > Hemiptera > Aphididae > Myzus > Myzus persicae. The sequence continues at coordinate 154,300 of NW_019102150.1, read as the reverse complement.
TAACTTTACTATATTGTTGCAGCTAACAAATTACAAACGACTATTGAACACAGGATTGTTACTTACCTGTTGTAATTACATCGGTAGAAGTTAATGAATTACAGTTATAAGTAACAACTATTAGCGTAGACCGATATTTTTTTAGTATTATTTTTTCTCTCATTTGTTGACTAATTAAAAAAATTGTATGTCTTGTTTACTGTGTGAAACGCATCTTATATTATGTGGATGTCTAAGTATGATATAGCTAATTGCATAATTAAATCATTTTACCTTTAATACTTATACTTCATGCACTGTTAAAGGCTAAATATAAGCTGTTATCGGTAGTAAACGATTTATTTTCTTTTTAATACAAGATAATCACAGTCTACAGAAATGGTATATACAACACTTCGTTTAGAAGATGGCATATAAACTATTATATTATACTAACACTAAAATTAAATTGTTCCTTCAACCCATAACTACATAAGCAAATTTCAACGAGTATATTACGTAAAATACAATATTTTATTTGAAGTCGAAATGGTTAAAACATAATATATGTAAATTTAATAACGTTAATGTCGTCTGACAATGATACCTATATACATTGTATTTCAAAATTCTTATGTACAATTTACCATTACCATCCTTTAAATTTAAAGATAAAATGCAAATTTAAATATGTATAGAAGTCTGAGGGATATACTAATCACACACACAAAAAAAAAAATTAATATATTATAAGTACATTAAATTATGACTGGAACCGGTAATGGTAATGTACAAAATATAAATGATACTTGTATAAGTATTCACGTTGAATAATCCGGTTTATATATGAACAGATTCTGGCACATTCTCCTTGTAACTTATTAGTAGGTATATTATTAGATAAAATTATTAGCTTATTGGCTAAAATGCCACAAATTATATACGAGCAGTCGACATAATTGTATTGCCAATACTTGTTTTTTTTTTTTTTTTTTTTTTTTTTTTTTTTTTTTTTTTTTNTTTTTTTTTTTTTTTTTTTTTTTTTTTTTTTTTTTTTTTTTTTTTCGTGGTATCGAGAACCGGAGTGGGGACTGCTTTCGCATTACGTCCACTCCGGCCCCCATCGTTTATTGTTCAAAAAATTACAACAATTTCTTACAGTTAATCAGAATCAATATACAACAATACTTAATACTATACAACAATACTTAATACTACAATACTTAATACTAACAATACTTAATACTAACAATACTTAATACTAACAATACTTAATACTAACAATACTTAATACTAGCAATACTTAATACTAACAATACTTAATACTAACAATACTTAATACTAAGAATACTTAATACTAACAATACTTAATACTAAGAATACTTAATACTATGTATTGCCAATACTATACTAATACAAGTAGTATTATGATCAAACCACTTGTTTCAAACATTTTTATATTCGTTTATTTGGTTCCATATTATATACAGCTGTTGGCTGTTGCATTTATTCATTTTTATTTTATATAATTTAAAATTAAGTGCTACCCATATATTTTTATTGATTTCTTTTATCACTAGTAAGCTGTTTTTAAAACTTAGTAAAGACCAACTTATTATCAGAGATAACTTTCTATTTTAATTATTTGCCCATAATACAATATATTATGTTTAAGATATCTACTTGATTATTATTTATTACTATTACATGAATACTTTTTCACTTTTCCTCGGGACCAATTATAATTATTTTACAACTAACAATTGAATAAATAACGATTACAGTATGGAGTATCTGCCTACCTATATTATAATTCATTATAATATAACAACACTCAAGTATTTATAAACAACATTATAATTTAACTTTAACGATTCGTAAAAACATTTTGAGATCAAATGTTATACTAATAAACACTTAAAAATATTTTTGAATATTTTTCTTAGAAATTCTCCAATTAAAAATGAAGTGTAGAATTCAATTTATTGATATTTTCATGTGGTGGAGTTTGAATTTAAATCAAAGCATTCAGATGGTTGGTCAGTTTTAACCTTTTTTTCAGGATAAGTAGCCAGGTAGACTTTGAAACGCCTGAAATTTATAAAACAACAAATTTACGTTCAACTCATCAAACGGAGAATAAAATATGATCAATTGTATAATTCATATAACAACTTATTGATGTTAATTTCTTGGACTACGTTGAGATTTAAATTGAAATATCTATGCATTTTATGCCAATCAAAATATATTTTGTTTTGGCTGATTACAAACATAACCTAAGCAACCCGAAAGATTTTCGTGTGCGTGTATCTATATAGGTGCCTACTTATAATAAATATTCAACAGCGGTTGGTTCGCAACCTATCATTAAACGTCCGCCCGCATATTATATTTAACCCATTGAAAATTGTGGTCGCCGAGGTAGGTAACGGACAACGGTAAACCCGCTTGGTTTCCGACAGCAGACGAGATTGGATTTTTGGGAAAGAAAACTTTATTTTTTTTTAGATGTCTTTAATTAGCGCGTTTAGAGCGCTGTTACGACGTTTGATAAAAATCCGTACGGTACATTTGTGATTAATTCAAACATTAAAACTATAGTCGTAACATGTGCTCATAAAATATTATACAGCACACAGTTAATATATTATGTGCCTATGCGCGGCGATAGACCCTCCGCACGAGATGTCTATTTACTTATGATAATTGATAATTAAAAAAAAAAACCATTGGTTAAGTAAGTACATATAAATATAAAAACGAATATTTCACTATGCAATGTAGTACGTAATAATAGTAATAACTAATAGCTATGTAACAACTATTTGTTTGTAGAAGGTTAATTGTTTCTTTTTTTTTACCCCGTAAAACAATTAAGTCATATCGATACCGGCGAAATCTACTGTGCGTTACCAAACAAAGTATTAAATAAAACGTATTATTTACAATTGAATACCTATACTATATATACAACAAATACAAAATAATAATAATTGTAACTCATCAAATGTACATACATTTATGTCAGGAAGCATAGATTTGTCAATTATTGATGGATGGTTGGTTATAATATAATAATAATAATAATAATAATATATAGATAACGATAAGTGCATTATTATTATTGTTATTATTGTTGTTTAAGTGTATATGCAGAATTGTACTAGCTGCTATAGCTAGGTATATATTAGGACGACTGATAATCGTTGATACAGTTTATAGACATGCATACATGCGAAGTATTTCAATTGTATGGAGCATTTGCAGTATACACATATCGAATATAATTTATATTGCAGCACTCTAATGTTTCGAGAGCGTTTAATGGCCTGACGCACACACTACGACTAACCACAATAACTGTCTACGCTCATTATTTCAAAGCCTTTTTTTTTTCATTTTTTTTCAAAATATTTTTTACATAGTTTGAAGGAAAACAACATTTTTGTGTAGTGGTTGTAGTGGACACCAACATAATAAGTAATAACCTACCCCTGTTAGACACTCTACTGCGATCATCAAAACTTTAAATATAGGTACCCACCTACTTAAAAGTCATGACTAATTAACTATACTCGTTCGAAATTCTGATTAGGAATATGCGATTTAAAAAAAATAAACCACTTCCAATAATATAACAGTAACAATTTTTTCAAAAACGTCGTTTTGCAATGAATGTCATAATTATATGAGAAAATATTTTTTGAAATAATGAATGCATACAGACACCTAAATTGACTAATTCTTATTCTTGTTTATCGTTTCTTGCATCATTCACCGATATTAGTTTGTATGTATAATATGTTCTTATCGATACGTATAACTACACCTGTAACTTCTATAATTTGTTTATAATTTTGTGATTTATTCCCCTAAAATATTATTACCTACAAGTGAAATGAAAACCCCAATGGATTATAACGAGAGAAAGACTCAGAAATTAATTTTAATATATGAATTGAATTTATACGTGACATTATGTACCACTGTACCTACATACGGCTGAACTATTGGCGGTACATCTGTGCAGTTTGTTAACTTTCTACATTTGAAACAATCCTAATCAAAGTTTTAGCAGTTTAGAAATATCATGCACGTCGATTTTTGCTCGCACAGTCATATCGTATATGTAGTTTATTTAGAGTCAAATGTTATTTTTGTGTGTTATTTTTGTGTATTATTTTACGTAGGTACTCTGCAATCCGCATACGCGATTGCGTTGTCCGCTGCAGCGATGCACACACGCACACAATAAATGTGTATAGGTGCATCACGATATTATTGCATATACCTGAGCGCATACACGCCATAAGCGAGTACGATAAGTTAAACATTTATAGTATATTCAATATCAATAATATAATGTGTTTACGGTTAAAAAGTAAAAACCGTAGCGCGGCCGATGAGTACCTAACCTATATGAGTATACTCGTTTATAATATTTTATAATATATTATGTGACACTTTGATATCGGTGTACGCATATATAGCGTAATATTACGCGTGTATAGGCATGCCTGCAGTAACCAACGGCGTGTATAATAATATAATATGAAACATTGTGTCGACAAATCTCCGTCGGCTGCGCGCGACGGTCGTATTTCAAAAAAAAATAAAATAAAATAAATCTCGCATATTGTTTTTCACTCGGTGCTACCGTATATACCGCATAACCTAACCATAGGTATAATATGCATCGTCGTATTATATTCGTTTTCGCCCGATCGTTTCCCGGACAGTGCGCGCTTACACGCGGATCATGTTTTTGCAGTTTTCTTCTCTACGTGCATACATATTTTTATGTTACATGTATGACGCGTGCGTGTTGTAAACGGTTTGATCCTCTTCTGGAACGAATTCCCGTTACGCAGGATATCAAAACTTATATGTACGTATAGAATATAGCACGCGGTGATAACAGCACCATCACTACCGGTTCTGCTTCCGTTACGGATAAGGCGACCGACTGAAAAAAAAAAAAAAAAAAATGATTAAAAAAATAATAAACGAATGAAAAATAAGAAAACGCCGTCGCCGCCGTGTGCGTAAAACAATACCGGATATGATACTTAAATAACATACAACATTATAAGCGCTCCTTCACCCCCGCGCCGGTACTGCGCAGCCATCGCGCCAGGAACTCTTTACAAATTCAATTACGTCTTATTACTATTATTATTATTATCATTATTATTTATTATTACCCACAGTATGTGATGTATAATATTATATGAGGTACATAGAATGGACATCGGCCGTCACACGCGTATAGGTAATGTTTATCGTTACCGTGTGATATTTTATGATATACCTATCCGTAATAAAAATGGTGTCATGGCGTGAGTATCGGCGACTTTACGATTGGGACGTATAATATTTATTATTGTAGGCCCCCGCCCTTATGCGTGGCATTTTCAAAATTATAATGTATTAATTACTGTTTGGCGTGATTCATCAATAACGAAATCAGTTGGTTTCAACTGACAATATAAAATTATGATGATGACTACGTTTCGTACGACATATCGTCCCATATTATTCTATAACTCGAAACTATTAATTACATCGCAAGTCGCAACTTAAACATACTTCCCATCGTCTATATGTACATTACATGAATTAATTAATACTTTATATTATACACAACACTGCTGGTGATAGACCGGACTCGTATTTGAATGGCACCAAAAAAATACCTACGTATGGAGTATGGACATCACCTCGACGAAATCATAAATTGATATGATGCTTAAAAATAGGAATTACAGTGTATACAAAGTTAATATCAAAAACGTAAAATTGTCGGCAATTAATAATACACATAAGTGTAACCTAACCTACACCGGGCTATGTGTATAAGTAGTTCTGCGGCCCGCATATTTCGTCATCATCGAGCGCCATATCCATACGAGTATTATGTAAAAAGCTTAAAGTTTCGATTTTTAAACGGACCCAATGTAGCACAATATTATATGTTTAAGCCCACACGCTGCGAGTGCGCGCGCACACGAACATACACGTTAAATATAATATGATATACATTCGCGGCAACCATGCCTGCCCGCACCACCCACGTCACACGTAGGTACTTGTTGACAATATTTGCATAGGTGCCAAAAATATGTTTTCCGTTTTTTTTTCTCCTCTGTTCGCGAACGATTTATACCTACACGGCTACATAGTAATATTTTAAAGTGCAGATATGTATTAATTGTGTGTTTAAATGTTCAATATTGTTATACACGCGCGAGCCTAGCCCCATAGCATTCGGATTTGCAATCATACTCTAAAATCGCGGATTATAATATCATCATTCATCTATATTATATGCTAAAAGAGCATTAGGTACTAATTACCATAATGCGTATTAATACTTAATGTAGGTACCTATTACGTTATAACGCGTGCGCATACGGTAAACTTATACTTATATTACTACCAATATTGTTTTCGAGTAGGGCTTGATCCCGTGTCCTGTCATAATCACCATAACGTAATTCTAGTCCTCCTAAGAAAAAATTGTGTTTATTATTTGTATTTATTTTATATCAGTAGTTATACGTCCATTATACTCCATAGACAAGTGCAGTATACGATATATGAGTACGTCAGTATCTATATGATATTATATAATATAATAATATTTAATTAATAAACTATAGTGGTAGAAATGTGTATTGCCCCACTCCCTTTCAGAAATCCAGGCTACGCCACTCGTACTGCTTATTATACTACATTACCTAATTTAGGTACCTATATATATGCCTTTAATAGTCATGCTTACTGTACGTCTTGCTTAAAATGCATTTCCGTTTTCCACGAGGTCTATAGGCGCATTATATAATACATCATACAGAGTTTCCCAAATTGTATGTGACAAAAATGGCGGGGTATCGTAATGCCGGATCCTCGCAGGACCAGAAAACAAAACATTAACTCATCTCATCCCAACCAGGTCTGTGTTGGACTGGACAATATGAATTGCTTATAAAAAACAGAAACAAAACAAAAACCCGACTCTGCAGTGTGGACCCGGCAAAATAGCCAACATATTCCCAACCATTTTCGCCAGACAAATTTTGTAAGGCACCGCAGTAGCATACCAATTTATCTCGTACATATGTTTTTGAACCGGGATGAACGCGTCCGCAGTTCTGTCCCGAAGGGAAATGTCCTAGATTCTAGCATTCCGTTTTTACACATATTTTTTTTTATTTGCGACCCGCGTAGACTCTATACACTTTACAGACCATAGAGTGTGGAATATAATAGATATATATATATATATATATTATATACCTTTATTTATGGACTTGCTGAGAATCGCTGCAGCGGATCCGTAGAATACGACATTTTGATAAATACCATATCGCCGTATAATTTACGAGGATAATGCGTGCGCGGTTAACTAGGTATATGGGATTTTTGCATTTCTAATAAACGCCGCTACACCGCTATTTGAAGGTAACTGTAATAGCGGACGCCGCGCCGCCGACATCGCGGTCGTTATAGGAAACGATTTTTGCCGGCCGGCCCGGAGAAAGGCAAAGAACCGGTTAATCGAGTGAGTGAATATTTGGCAAGGGCGTGGCTTAGAGTCATGTACATTGTACGTATTTATACACTATACAGCTAATATTATATTGTATATAAACTTGAGTATAAAAGTACATAATATAAATATATATATATATGTATACATACCTATACATATAAAGTGTAAAACATAAACATGTATATTCAACAATGGTGGGCGTGCGCTGATACATATTTCTCTTGGTATATAAACTATATATAGTATGGGTACAGTGGTGGTTGCTGGCTGTGTACGGTGAAAGTATATACACGCACACACACACACACACACACACACATTATGTTATACCCATACCCAACAACAGTAATGCAATAATATGTATTGTATCTGTGTGAGCGCACGATCAAACGTCGCGACCATGGTGTAGGTGTACCGCGAGAAGAGAGTGGAGAAAGGCTAGACAAGTGCAGGCGGATGCATTTTACCCGAACGTATATTTATTATAATATATATATATAATATATATATATATTTTTTTTAATTCATGCCGCATTTCTAGCCGCCGCCGCCGCCGCCGCAAATATTGCTACGAACTGAAATCGTGTAACCCAAAAGTAATCGCTCTTTTAAATGTATATACGCACATGTACAATATTTTATGCCCATATACACATAATTATAACAGAATAACTCTACGCCAATATTTTCACGGTAGAGTGTCGATTAATTATGTCGAATCTATATACCTATGCGGCATTCTCGTATGCAATGTAAATGATAAATTAGTACTTATTATTTTTTCATTTTACGACGCGGCTCACAATATAGGTACCTACATATATTCTCCGTTTCTCCAAGATTGTATATAGTAATATGTATAGCTTATGCTTCGAGTATTCGATCTCAAGATTTAGTCTCTAAAGGGGTTTTATAATACAGTACGATTTAATGTGTAAAATCTCGAGTCGACTCCGCCCTATAATTATGTAGGTATAATGTACGTATACTAAAATAGTATATATCTACGACGAACTTGGTGAACAAATCGTTTTTTCACATCACTTCAGTCTTCACATGACTGTTAAACGGGAAAAATGTCATGAATATAATGTATTAATATGTACGTAGTGCAAGCGTAGTTGGGATGTATAGGGCCCCACGTTCAAAACAGTAAAGCCAATAAAACCCAAGAAGGTAACGAAGTTTCGAGTATAGTAAAATATGTATTCGTTTGATATTCATCGACATGGACATGGAAGAATTCCAAACTCAGTTGGATGCCAATTAATGCGAAGCTCTGTAGAGATTATTTCATACCAAATATTATAACATTATCTTTTTATTTTTTTTTTATATAACGCTATTCAAAACTTACTCATAAAACATCGAGGACATCACTAAAAAAAAAATACTTAATGTATTTCAATGGGTACGATAAAAAATAATAATAATCGGAATCATACGTTTGTTGCATTGTATATATTAATTATATTATAATATATATAGTATAATACACAAACTTATATTTTATTTAGTTGTTGAAAACTGGCGAGATAATATTGTATAAGAGCCTATAATGAATTCAAAAAACTAGTTTTTCGCTCTGTTGGGTTAAGCAAAATATTTTATATAGAAGGTACATACATAATGTTAACTGGAAACAAGATAAACGAAAATCGAATAGCATTAAATTTGGAAATTCACGACTTCATGTCCTCTGCAGTCTGCAGGATCATTTAAATTATTCGTTATGAAAAAAGTGGGTAACCGATGAATGCATATAAGTGCTAGTGAATATAATATATTATGCATTTAATACTTAGTAGTAATATCTGAACTGACTGAACTGTTTACAGGTTATACACAATTTCAATTATCTATGCATAATAATATTTAATCTATTGGCCATTGAAGATTACTCAACTGTTTAGATTTGTATTTATACTTTATTGTCACATTATGAGAGTAATATTATAAATAAAATATATACCTGTATTATAATATAACGGTTTAAGTATTTAATAACTGTAGGTAGTAATTAAAGAGGCCAAGTAAAATATATTATTTCATGTTTAAAAACATGAAAATGCTTTTAATTTAATAATTAAATTAGAAGCAATTTATATGACGATCCACCGTAGATAATGGTTACATACTTATGACTTATGGATGTATGATAGTTAGGTTAGATATGTACACTTCCGAATGATTATACATTTTAATATATAAAGGAACGAATGAATAGCTAAAATAATATGTATTGCTCTCATTGTGCTCCGAGATGTTGACTTAACTTCCTGGCTGTAAAATAATATTATCTTGTTGTTTTCAAAATACGCACATGGCCAAATTGTAAATATGACACTATAATATTTTCAAAACACCACAGTGAAGTTACCATTCGGATTTTTAAAACTATCCATACATTCGTATAACATCTATATGTATACATATATATATATATATATATATTGACTTATTTAAAATGAACTGTGTTTACTTTTCATTGAAACAATATATGATGTTATTTTCCTATGCGGTCGACTCTGATCTGTTTGTGTCAAAATATATGTACTAAAATTGTGACATGTTCACGTCCAAACATCACGTACGGTTTTCTGTAAGGGGTAATATTATTGATTATTAAACGTTAAACGACGTCAACACAATAGTGTAACCGATTATTATATTACATCGACAACATATGCATGTAAGTGTTTCTGTATAACTATTGACAGCATATATAAATCCGAGTGGGCGTCACGTCACATGCATCGGATGTCAAATTAAAATATACCGACAAATTATTTGAAGTCGTCCAATCACGATTATTATTCGAGTACGGTGGTGGTCGTAAAACGTCGCCGGAGGCTCAGCAGCACTCGTTCGCGCGTGTCTGGCGAAAATTTCTCCACTTTCTTGGGTGATAAATAATAACTACAATATCGAACCTCTATAACGCGCGCCGGTATATTATATTATACGATTGACCTTATATGGGAGTTTGAAAAAAAAAAAAAAAACAAAAAACTTAACGCGGTCGGGAATGTCACGTCGATCATTTTTCATACGATATATATCGTAATTTATACATTACAGGTGTTAGGCGCGCGTGTCTCGTTTGCGCCCTTTATTTTGTTCTGCTGTCTCTTTCGCCCGATCGCGTACGCATTGAGTTTATGTCTCAAGTGCGCGAAGCGCGAACGACACATTATATAATGTGACAACAATATTAACGGATATAATTATGTGATACAACATCATTATGATGTCTCGTGTGCACGACCATATTATTTTACTAACGTAAACGTTTGTGTGTTCCGCAGGATTTCAGCGACGCGCTGAGGGGCACAGAAGACGCGTCCGATTGGCTGATCGGCGGAAACGGCCGGTCGAATTCTCACGTGGTACTGCACGACCGTCTGATGACCGACGCGCTGTTGGGCAATGCCCCTATCAAGGCCGAACACTCGTATTGTACCACGCACGGGTCTAGCGAATCGCTGGACGCCATAGGTGAGTCACGTCGCCGCGCATCATTCGTCGCCGGGTTTCGTAATTCGCCATATAATATATATCGCATGTTATATATATATATATATATATATATAAGTACGAGCTCGGCGTAAATGGCGCATTCTTCGCCGCATTCCTGCAATACCTACTCTGCACGCCGTGGAACAATATAATAATAATAATAATAGTAATATAATGCAATGCACTGGTCGGAGAAGAACCGTGAACCGCTTTTGCCGAAGGGGGGAGGGGGGGGGGCAACGGCGGCCGCGAGTCATGGAAGACGAAACCCGTTACGTGTTCCACTAAAAGAAAATGGTCATTTGTTTTATATATATAGGTACACATAAAAATTATATGCCCATTACCTATATGTATACATGGTGATGGACCACTATAGGAATATTAGTTCCCGGAAACAAGGAATACTTCCGAAATATTCCCCTCGATATCTTGTAAATATTCTTTTGAAAGAAAACGGTCAATTTGCACGAATAAACAGCAGGTGGCTGCTACTAAAAAAGGGTATTTTATTTCACATTGATTTTCAATCTTGAAAAACTATCGTCACTAAAAGGCTTCCTAATCTCATATAATATTTGTCATTCGAATAATATATAATACATCACAATAAGTTGAACATTAAAAACAAGTCATTTAAAATATGAAACATGAACAATATACCTATATAGGTAAATACAAATTTTAATTTTTCCGATAAATTATAAATATTTCAAGGAATTTCCTTATCACTATATTCACTGTACATACATGACGTGTATACATCGCATAATGTAATAGTGATAATAAAAAATTAATTATTTCGATACCGGAGTATGTCAATTTTTCTTTTATTCCTGTAAAGCAAATATTAAATGCGATGCGTAGGTGTTATATAATATATCAATATAACATATACATTTATTTGATAGTAACCTAATTAGGTAAAATACATGTGTGATGTGCATACAACCGAATTTTGCAATGTTACCCTTCTCTAGTAAACTTTGATTTTGCCAACCGATTTTCGAATTGACACAAAAATATATAATATGTAATCATCATATCGAATATTTATGGCGTTGACGTTTTTTTTTTTTATGGAAATGTCACGAATTTTATTCAAACCGTCATAAATATAAATATAAAATATCGTACATGTGGTGTGGTGTAGTACTATAGTAGTTATACATAGCTGTTTAATCGAAGTACCACAACAGCGGCAACTGTATTTTTTTTTAAATAAGGCAAAAAACCCGATTTATTTAATCCTATGTACTCAACAGGACCTACCTATATTATACTTGTTGTATACACATGGAATGATACGTGTAATAAAATAAATTAACCAAAAAATATTATTTTACAATATTCGTTAGGTATACTCTAATACTAAATGTGTATATTTCATCATTGATGGTCATCGACATTCAAACATTCTTGTCTTTTGAACTAATATAATATTTTTAATTTATACTTCCCTTACGGAAAATATTTACTCCGTGGTCAAATTGTCTCCACCCGTTTTATATTTATTTATAAATTTATTGTTACCTGCATAATATTTGTTGAGAATATCTCTCATGTAGTACCCTTCTTAAGTTTAAATGGAATGGATTGAACTATAATGGGTCATTAACATATTTATTTTTCAATTATGTAATTCATTAAAGTACAATATAACACAATTTTTGTATTGTTAATTATGAATATAAATAATTTTTAGATTTGGACGAAGATAGCAGTCAGGATGGAACTTGCAAGCTGACGTTTGATGATGTGAGATGCGATCGTACCAGTAACATTGAAATGATAAATATCAAAGAGGACACGACTTCAGTAAAAGACGAACCGATGAGTGACCAGGAATATGTTGAGACTTCCTCTTGCCCGCCATCACCGTGCTCTGCGTCTGACGATACGCCCAGACATTATGGCAAGGTAATATTAAAAGCTAGCAGTTTGTCTGTAAAAACTTAAAATCGATTGTTTAATCTGACCTGTCAATGTATTCCAAAAGAAACCATTAATTTTTATGGTAATTATAACTTCTTTTTATTCACACAAAAATTTCATGGAATAAAATTTTTATTTTTAAATTTATAGTTCGATAAGGTACAACACAAATTAGCATTTTAAATTAGTTGAAAATATTTTATTATTATTATTTTTTTTTGTATTTCATAATATAGGTGGTGGCAATTACAAACAGAATGTTTATTAATAAAAAAACTATACTATTTAATGGAATAAAATATGATAAACATATTGTATCGTTAATAAATAAAATTCTGTATGTAATAGCAAAATATAAGGTATACCTAACCTATAAAATCATTGGGTGCTATGTTTTTAACATAGTTATCTTGTATACTCTAATATAAAAGTGAAAATATGCGATAGTATAATAATATAATGCAAGAGCAAATAATGAGTGCTTGTAGATTTTTGAAACCTGAATAAAATTATAGGTAGGTACAGAAGTATTTTTAATACTTTTTATTTAAATATCTTCACAAATCAGATTTCCCACTTCATCGATTTATAATCCATGTTGATTTTATAACAAACCATACGTTTAGTATGCTGAATTAATGATTATTTCGTTATCTCAAACATTATAGTATTTATTGATAATTTACAAACTTAATTTGTTTGTAATACTGTCATTTTGTTGGTCCTATGCATTTTTAAAAATAAACCGTGGAATACTCTTTTAAAGAGAAACTAAAAATATCTGGATGCTAAATTATATTGAATGTAATTAGGTATTACAAAATGTAATAGTTCTAAGAAAAATCATTAAAAAGAGAGAATATGATAGATATATTTAACGGGTTTTTTTCGATTCACCTATATATAAACCTATATTACCTAGATTTCATTTACATGTAACGGCTCCCATTACTGTAGCTACAATAAATAATATACAATGATGATGTCATGTTTCCTGATGTCTGAGTGATCAGAATTTATTTAACCGTATAAAAAGCATGATGTCTTGCCCAATATATTTCATAAGACTTATCAGTCGGGAGATTTTACTTATTTATGCTACTAAACAAATCAATTTTTTCAGTAATAATCGCCAAAACAAATCAATATTCATTAGTGTTTTTCACGTTATTTTAACAAATATGACAACTTTAATAGCAACTATTTACTATATCATAATAATACTAGTATGTTACTAATCGAGTTTTAATTTTAAATTATTTAATGCTTAGTATTACCTATTTGGCACTCGCTTAGAAAAATGACACTACCGGGTAAAATAAACATAAATAATTGATAAAAAAAATATAAATTAAAACAAATTTAAGAATATTATTGTGGCTAATTAAATAACATTAAAAATTCTATACAATATATAATGTTTTTAATTCATTCAATTTTTCATACATTTAATTCAATAATTAAATGTTCGATTGCTTAATCATGACACGTTCTTGGTAGGCCAACAGGTACACCGATACTCAATAAAATAATGTAATAATAACAACTCATAAAAGTTGATAAATTATTATTTGAACATTATTGTTGTGAAAAGTAAGAATGATTAAGTTGGAACCCAAATGTTTAACTAATTAAAGTAATTAGTGTTAAGGTTTATTGTGTTTATAATATTTCTTGAATTTTAATACGTTTTAATCATTCGTTTCTATAAACTACTTCATATTATGGTATTGTGACAAAAAAAGCATTAAATAAAAATAAAATAATAATTTAATAGCCAATTAATATTAATTTTTAACTTTAATTAAATATTACAGTATAAATAAATATATATATATTATACCTATTATATATTTTAATTTAATACAATATTATTGTTTTTACTTTGATTGGCTCAATGTTTGTTAGTTTTAGTAAATCGCAAAACAAAAATATTTTGCTTCTAAAATATTTAGTATTTCAACAATATATTATAAACTTATATATTTTCACATTAATAAACATTATGTCACCTCTTTTTTTTTTTTTTTTTTTTTTTTTGATCTTAAGCTTCGGCAACTGAGGCCATTAGCTGTAGTAGGATTTGTATTGTAGGTTTGTTGTGTATTGTATATTTTGGGACGGTAGGGGGGAACACGTGTGTGTTTGTTTTTGGCAGAATTTCGAATGGGGCACCCGTAGGTTTCTGCCATGCCCCGGGTATGTCACCTCTATATTATGCATATTATGTTAATGTTAACTTAATTTATTACGACACACCTATAGTAAATTATTTACCACTCTATAGCAATTTTCTCTAAACTCAACTTACAAAATCAGTCTTTTTTGAATATCCTTTTAAAACAACAAAACTAATTATTTTCCATAATTACTTAAATTGAATAAAAATACATTTTTTTTAATACATTTAAAATTAACCACCAGTTACACATTTATCTGTCAAAATGCAATACAATAAAAAATATTTTAATATTTAGAAGCGGAAAATGTTTTGAAAGTTTAAAAAGAAACCATGGAAATCACTGTATAGTAGGTGTTTACAGTTTAGTTTATTTCATGAATTTACACTCTTTTTTTTTAAGTTCCAGTAAGTAAGAAAAACTTATAAAAAAACATCTTTTTAAATTTCGAAATCGTTTTCTAAGCACAAATATTGTCATCAACATTTAAAAAACTAAATTAAAAAAAATGTCTACAAATATTTTAAAAATATATTTTATCTATAAAATGTTTATAATATTTTATGGAAATTCCATAGATTTACAGTTATTCGTTTTGAATTATAAAAAAAACACCAAATCAATTTTGTTAAACATTTTGGCGTTTTGTTTTATAAATTCGACCCTTTTTTCCATTTTATTTTTTTTTAGTTTTTCTCTTTATTAATCAGAAAAGTTTGAGGATTTTTACTTTTGAGCCCTAATAAGTACCAACTAGGTCCAATTTTCTCCTGCAACTACCTATGAAGTTTAAAATTAAAACAATATTGATGCTGCAAAAATTTAAAAATTTTAAATGCTAATTATATGTATGAAGATTGTACATACTACATTGTAAATCCAATACATTCATCGATGCACTCAAAATCTAAAAAACATTTACACGTTTACACCGTGCATAATATATTGCAATGTATCTCCTTGAATATGACGTATTATTACATAATTCTTATACAATTATAATAATGGTAGAATATATTACTTTCGATACAAACATTACAATAAATGTTCATCCTTTTACCCATTTAATCCTCACACCAGAGTTGTTTAATATTCTAATGGCAAATGGAGATGTTTGAAAAAAATCCACTATATACCTTGTATAATAAAATATATTTTTAAATGTTACAGGTACAGAAAACCAGTTATAAAGAACCCACCACAGTTGTATTGACCTCAAGAGCTTTCCTTAACCAACCACACAGATTAATTGTCCCAAACTTCGGCTTGAAAATGGACGGCACAGGTAATACCACAATGACATATAATAATATTATGTACATACACATAATATACTTACATAACAATACAATTTAATATATGTTACGACATATCGTACTATACTCTGGATTTTTATGGTGGCCCCGGTATAATGGTAACGCATAATGAAACGTGGTAGATAAACTTATACTCCCGCGGGAGCGAGGACTATATGTTTCCATAACCATCATGTATACACTGCTCACACAAAAGCGATATAATATTTTATATATTATACAGACTAGTATACATTCTACACTTACTTACTTGGTGCTCTCGTTTGTGGCCCTTTTATAGGTTTTTCACTGCCACCCACGCCACCTTCATCCACGTCCAGCGACAGCGAGGGCGGTAACGTATCACCGCACCACCGATCGTCGCCCACGCGGCGATTGTTCCTGTCGACGATGTCGTCGTCGTGCTCGTCGTCCTCGTCGTCAGCCGCCGCCTCCGCCACCATCACCAGCAGCCGGCAGCCCATACAGACACCTTTGATCAGCTGTCAGCCAAAAGGTTCTACCGGCGCACTGACGCTCACAGAAGAAGAGAAACGCACCCTGTTGGCCGAAGGCTACCCGATACCTACCAGGTTGCCATTGACCAAGGCCGAGGAGAAGTCATTAAAGAAAATCCGAAGGAAAATTAAAAACAAGGTAACTATCCCATAATTTTAAATGTTATAATATTACTGAGTAACCGTTTTCGCATCTGATTTGTTACAACAATCAATTTTTGACTACTGTAATTTATCTGTTCAGATATCGGCACAAGAGAGCCGACGCAAGAAGAAGGAATACATGGATACTTTGGAGAGGAAGGTGGACATTCTCGTCACCGAAAATTGCGAGTATAAAAAGAAAATTGTAAATCTCGAAGAGAGCAATGGGTCCCTAGTCCAGCAATTGCAAAAGTTGCAGAAATTACTCGGGCTACAAGCAACCCACATGGTAAGTTTATTACTTATTTTTCTTTATTGTTGTCTCTATAAATTGTCTATCTGTTAAATGGAGAATGTCCTTGGTACTATTAGCTTTTCAAGTGATTTCTGTGTAAAGTAGATCACTACGTATTTTCATCAGGCGTATCGTATAGGCAATATAGGTGCACCCGTGCGTTGATTCATCTTCATCTGTCGTCGACGAGTAGAAATACTGAAGTATACTAAAGCAGAAGCATGCATCCACTATAATCATATTTCAATATAATTTCGTTACAATACTAGCCCGAAAATATCATTTTTAGCGCATTCTCTTAGCATATCTTAGTGATATTCTATTTTATTCATTACGAACATTTAAATTTGGATCTTCTTATTAGGCCATAACAATCAATAGATATTCATAACAGTATTATACATACTACTATGTGTGTATGTATAAGCAATGCTACTACTTAGAATACTTATAAAAAATTTAAATAATTGATGATAATTGTATTTCAGAGTCAGCAACTGAAGACCAAATAATTACGAACTTACTAGTGGAGTAAAAACTGTACATAACGACCAATGGTGAGTAATTGAATAATATAATAGATAATATTATGTTTTTAGAAATATATTATTATCTTATTGAAATGGTATACTGAACTTAAGTCAAAACTATAACGCCAACGCCATCTACTATTCTGGCAATGTTCTAAATGAATTTCATATTTCTTTACCCAGAGAGGTCAATTTCCTAACATCCTATGATCAGTTTTTGTATTCCATGTACTGTGTTAGCGTACAATAATCACATCCATAATATTATATTGCGTCCTTGGACGAGCATACGTTTCACTCCACTGAACACCATAATTTTTTAGCACACAGATGCAGCGTTAAAATAATAGCAATTACGAGTGAAAACTGTTATGTATGTTAATTTTTTTTTTTTTTTTCAGGTGCAAATACAATATGTTTAAGAGTTTTAGTTCAATGTCGACAGCTAGTCCATGATATTACTAAATGCGCTCCTGCGAGTATTCATATTTAACTATAACTGTGCATGTATATGATTCGAGCATTGATTTCAATACGCAGATGAGATACTCGCAACGATACAAGATACAATTATTTATTTTCAACGTTTGGCCAATATTTTTAATACAGAATTTTGAGTCATGGCTGATAGAATTTATCAAATAATATGAAATGAAAATCACATGTATACCTATACAATGTATATGTACAATGTATCTGTCATGATAAACGTATTATTATATTCTGTAAGAAAAAAACGACTGATGACATAAACACCAATTATCGGATAAAAGTGATGTTTTTGATGCACATAAGTGCATCATAATAAATCAAAAAATAATTAACTTTTAATCTCATTATTACTCGTTGTAAGTGCCAAAATTATAATTATAAACATATGTATGAATATTTTTTTTTTAAAACCGCTTGTATCTGTGCCTGCCACATGTATATGCTATACAGACGTTATATTTTGTCTATGTTATATATTTATAAATCGATAAACAAACAATAATTTTAAGGATCGTTTTCCTAGAGTATTAATAAAATAAATTTATAATACAATTTTTTGTTTGTACCTAAATTTATTAATTAAATTAATTATATTTTATCGAATTGTACATAGTATATTTTATACATTTGATTCAATTTTGTTGTTAACTTAAAATATATATTTTCTAGTTAAATTAGTTAAATTTTAAATATTATTACATTACAAACAAAACATGAATTATTTTGTTTTAGAAAAATATTTTTGTATAAAAGACATATATTATATATTAAATTATGTGCAATTTTTAGCAGATTTCCATTAGCACGTAAAATTATTATTTTATGTTATAGTGTATAACACTTGTTTTTTATTATTATTATTATTATTATTATTATTATTATTATTATTATTACTATTGGGGTAGCACGTACGTTATATGTTTATGTATTCTCAGTTGTCCCAAATTACGTTTGGTCCTTTGTTTTACTTGTGAATATTGAAGGGAAATTAAAATTGACCAAACATTGTGCTCATCAATAATTGTTTTTCAATATTGTTTTATTGGAGTTCACTCGATATGATGAACTTCGTTGTATAGTTACTACTTAATCCATGATTTTAACCCAAACAGTTGGATACTAAGATCGTATGAATAATAAAAGAAGGAAATATACTTTTGTTTTTCTTGAAAAATGTCTTAAATATGTTTTTATTTCATGCCAAGAATGTCATTTCAGTATTTCAACAAGTAGCTTCAGTGTAATATGTTATTGAATAACATTAATACGAATGATCTATAAGAGTGTTATAGTGAATATTATAGTACCTAGTTGGCGATTAAGTGACCAACCTAAGATAAGCTTTCACTTAGAAACGTTAGTAGGTACTGATCATAAGTGATTCCTACAAACATTTAAAAAAAAGTCAATTTGGGTTTTGTGAACCTAAAATTATCTCTTTTAATATTCTAAATAGATTAATAGGTTTTTAATAGCAACAGCATGAAACCGTCGTAAGACGAAGACGCACACGATTTCTCATCGCGTACAGTTTAAGTTTTCCCAATTCATTTTGATCGATCACAGTGTTGCACAGGAATAAAATCCCACACTGGTACTTCTCATTTACCACCCGTTCTGAAGTATGAACAGTTTACAGTTTTATACATAATTCAATTATTATTATTATAAATTTTAGTACATGCAATTATTATCTTACATCAACTTGAGCTGGTTTCGTATTCTGGTTTCGCTGCCACTTAAAATTAAAAAACGTGTATACTCGTTAAGTATTTACGGTCCTGATACTATTGTGTTTTAAAAATAATATAACGTATTTTTTATGGTATTATTTACTCTAAAATATATCAAAATTACAATTGAATTCCTGGTACCGTCATCGTTATTTGGCTGTGTGTGTGTGTGTGTGTGTGTGTGTGTGTGACGATGCCGATGCCGTACAAAGGACGCCTCGGAAAATCTATACGACGTGACCGCTCCAAGGTCGGCGCAGCTGCAATATGTATTTTTGAGTTAGCGTGCACATTGTCGTAGATAAAAATAATACGTCGACAGCAATATTATAGCTATACAGTAATATAATTACATTTTGTTAAAATTTTTCGTTCTAAAGGACAAAATTGCGCAATTTAGTTTAAACTGTGCTGTATATTCTACTATATAGTAAAATTCTGTGTGTATAACTGTATAAGCTCATAATACGTTTCATAATATATATATATATCATCTATGTGTGTGTGTACAGTGTACTGTAAAACGTTGGCGCCTGAGTGCTGGCGACGACCGCCGAGTTGCAGTTGACCATGTCCGTTTCGTCTCTGCACACAGCATTACAACAATTATCGATGTGTAGGTACACATAATTGCAATTATACATTAGAGTATAAAATAATACTGTATTATTTTCTAGTATAGACTAGATTTTACGAAATGTTCTGTTAAACGAAATCTTTTTGAGAACCAAACGAAATTGAAATCAAATTTATTTAATTATATTTAACGAATTCCCTTATTGTAGCCCATGGACCATGAGACTTAATATTATGGAAGTTTAACTGTATATATATACAGTATATTATAGTATGTATATGAAAGAGAAATGGTTTTTTTGGTATGCAAAAATATTTTTATTTCACTATTAAATATTAAAATTTTGTTTTTAATAAAATATTATTATTTATTGTTTATAAATACCTAATAAAGTTACTAATTATAAAATTTTGGAAGTTTGTATAACTATTGCTACCTGCAGACATCGTCTGCATTTTAAAATAATGGCTCATCCATATCCTCGATATTCTCGTCAACATACACTGAGTTGTATTTTCTACATGCGATCAGATAAAAATGAGACAAGCAAAGCTAGTTATGTTTGTGTTCATTATACCTGATATTTAAAAATGTTCCAATGATAAAAAGTGACAAAAATTATATTAAAAATAAAACGAAATGGGTGTGAATGTTTGGTAGGCAACTAAAACAGATATAATATAAAAATGTTCTTAAATATTATGCTTGTAAATTTGTTTTAACCCTCGGAACTCTCTGATCGTTTGTACTTTGTGGATACGAACATTATATACTGCTAGCACGGATAGACCAACAATACAATAAAAATACTTTTAAATGAATGGGCACGAGTCTTAAAGTATTTGATTATATTTCTTGGTAATTATAAATAATCAAATATTCGGCTTTAAATATAAATAACTCTGAGAATATCAATCATCTGTGCAGTGAAAGCACAAAAAATATTTTTTAGATACACCAGACTACAATGATCAATGATATATCACATTATTTCATATTTGTATTCAGTAATAAGTACTTATCATAAATATAACTATATCCAAAAATAAGGGTGGTTAGTTTTGCAAATTGATAAGTTTGTGAATGTATGCGTATATTATGTATTTATATATATCGATGGTATGCGTATGGCACAAGTATAACACAATAAACGATACTTATAACTTGCTAGGGATTTCGTTCGGTGAGTTATTGTATGTTTTTTCTCCGATATAAATTGCAAACGGTCAAGGTTTACTTTATACTCTGTATCACTCACATAAGTGGCAGTGTTTTTTATATGTAGTTTAATTTTCGAAGTAGATAATATTACGCGGTGACGTAAATAAACCGTCGTCAAACGGTAGAACAATCAAAAGAAAACTAATGAAAAAGAAAAACCAAACTTGCCTTTCTCGTGATGTTGGCAAATCTAAGACTCTAAATAGAAGTAAACTGATAACACAATAATAAATTGTATGAATATTAAAAAAGTTTTTAACAAAAATAATTTTTTCTTAAACTTGTAACGAGTTAAAGTTCACGGGCCCTGTGACCATGTGGGTAACGCAGAAGTAGTAATGTATTAAGCATGTATACTTACTTACATTGGTCGTAATATTATTATAGTATTGTACAGAGTGTTTCATTTTTAAAATTAAATTGTCGTTATGTGAACTTGATGTAATCCGCCTACTTTTGTCACACAAACTTTAAAACATCTAGATGGCTAGAAATCTAGCCAATAATATGTGTAATGTATACACATAAGTGCATTACATATACAAATCGTCCTACCTATATAAAAATAAAACGGCCTTCACGCTACTGACGCGCCGACGCAGCTTTGTGTTGTACACCATGTGTCCATGCCATTATAATAAAATAAGAAATTCAACAAATCATGATGGACGTTTCGTATATGATTTTTTTCTTCGTACTCGATTTGTACCTACGTTGTTTGGTAATGTTAACATTGAGTACTTGTATAGTTGTATAGTTATATTAAAGTTGTATCATAGTTGTATCTACCTGACTACCTCCATAATGCGAAACCGATTATCATTTATTATTACACTTGCAAAAAATAACTGATTTAAAACGGTCGTATTTTCCCTGGGCTCCAGCTCATTATACTCCACTCACTCCCCCCCTCTCCAACAGTTCTGAAATAAATCACTTTTTCTGCCTACTTGTAGAATAAAAATGCTTTGAAACTGATATTGTTTTATTTTATTTATTTAAATTATTTTCATTACTCATCGTTATGTAATAAGACATTTTCCGCATTTTCTTGTTTCCTAATTTAATTTTGACTGGACGTCCTCGAAATTTATACACTTAACACTTATAATAAAGTTCCACATAAATCATAATATATATTATATAATATTATATACACATATAATAATTACAGTTTCATATAGTTAATATTGTTTGAAACATAATTTAAACTTAAAAATGTACTCTCAAAATCTTACATGATTCAGTAGAATTGTAGAAATATTACAGTCAGATTGTCCAGACAATTGCTTAAAACTCAATCTCCTCTTAGTTATATTATTATTCTAAGTTCTAGCCTCTATAAGTAACTGCCTATACTTAGTATCTACTATTACAGTATTACACATAACCTATACTTAGCTTTCGGCACACTCGAAGACTTAACGTTTAAAAAAAAAAAATAAAGTGTGGAAGTGGACCACTTCATACATAGACCATTTTTATGGCAATAAAAAAAATGTTGCGCGAAATCGGTTTTAGTCAGAAAATCAAAATATGTGTACTCAGTCAAAAAACATATTTATTTTAAAACTAAAATAAGAACTGATTAGATAATAAGGAGGTGATGGTGGCAGGTAACAGAAAATGTCTGGGCCTCATCAAAAAAATATTCCACACACTTCTGCTAATAACTAATAAATGATACATAGGTAGTTAAAAATATATTATATTACATATGAATGATGTAGAGCTATTTTTACTATTTTTACTTTTATACATGTAGAGCTTATCACAATATAGTTTATATATTTTCCTTTTTTTTCTATTTTCCCTTGACTTTTAAAGTTTCAACTGTAAAACATGTTTGTAAAATTTATATTATCTTATCTAACTGTAATTATATATATTTATAAATGTATAAGTTGGAATATATATATATATAATACAATTTTGTCTGCAAACATCTTTTTTAGGTGTTTTTTACGTTTCCAACTTATACATTTATAAAGTTCTGTTTAACACAACCTGCAGCTATATTATTATCTCAAATTCTCAGCAGCCAAATATTACTTTTTAAATACTTTCATTTTTCAATAATGAGCCAGGAGTTTAACTTTCTTATTTATTGATTAACGTAATGATTTTATATGTATAATTATATTTTAAAAAAGTAAAAACAAACTGTATAGCAGTAAGCTTTCTTTCTACAGTTTATAAATCGATCTCTGCTGTTGCCCGTTATACTATGTTCATTATGTTCGTTGGTTCGTAGTCTTAAAATAATTTAATTTTCAAACTGTACAAATTGTACGGCCTTAAGGATTTTTTTTCTCAAAAATAAAAATTGAAACAATTATAAATCAAAAAAAAAACTAAAAAAGTTAATAATTTATAACACATATAAACAGCACAAAACAAGCAAAATATTTTTAAAATTATTTTATATCTAGAAAATGAAAATTGATAGTCTATAGTCTATGCTGTTACTCATTTTTGAGGTAGAACAAAAAACATTATCAATTTTATTGAAAACTGGTTTTGCATAAAAATTCCAGTTTTTCTCTGTTACTTTGATAAATACCAGGAATTTTGATCTTCAAAAGTACCAAAGTCCAATTTGCTTCTAGAAAAGGAGAAACTAACATAAAAGTTTAAAACTGAAACTCAAGGTAGAAGAACTTCTCTTTAAAATGAGATGCCAACCAAAAAATTAAAATATACACTGTTGTAAAATCAATACAAAAAAAATATGAATGTCATCGTTCCGAATTTAATCTAAAAGAAAAAAGAAGTTAACAAATATTCTGTATAGATAATATTCAATTATGTTTTTAATGCATTTTGGATTATATTCAATAGAATTACCAAAAACAATACTATTTAGGTAGTAAGCAGTAGTTGTTCGATGACCTATCACTCAAACAATTTTAGTGTATGATGTTCATACATATTATTCTAAAATGGTCACCTAAAATTTACAATGAACATAATTTTTTAACAAATTTGAATATAGAAAGTTATATTATTTGTTTTTTTATCATAATATTATTAGATTTTGTAAAATATTAATCTAGTTGCATAAATATAAGAATAATAAATAACTTAGGTGTATAGTTCACTTCTTAACCTGGTATGTGTTAAATTAATCAAAAGAATAATGTAATCAATAGTCTTAATCATATCTATGATTCATGTAAAAGTATAGGAAAGAATAAACTTATGTTATTATAAAAATATTGTATACTTTGTAATAGGGCGATTACAGTAGGCAATTTTCAATGCTTTAACGTAACTTTTGTACCGATTTTATGTCAGGATTAAAAAAATAATTTTTCATGCAACTCGTATCATACTACACAATCTAGGATTTATTATTATTATTGTTATGAATAATGTATTAAAAAAAGGAATAAATAAATTGTGATGATATTTGTTGAATATTTTACAGAAATTTATTTGTATTCATATATATGTACAAGTCTTAGTCCAGAATTCTTAGAATACAAATTAATGTGTTGAAGGTTTCTTTCATATGCATATTAGATATAAATACATAATTCGGCGATTTATTAAACTTATAAAGTGTTAGTATTCATTATAAATGGACAATTATTATTAAAAACCCAATTGAGTTGTATTCAAATGTTCATCTAAATAATATGTACCCCTATACTAACTATATTATAATAGAACGATCTTACAATTCATGGATTTTTTAAATTATATTACAACAAATAATTAACCTAAGGACTTGTACATTTTTCGACTATTTAATTAAATCTGAGAAACAATTTTAAAATAATACGTGTAATTTATATGTTGTATAAGTAAGTACAATTTTGAATATTCTAAAAATTTGTTTTTGAAATTAATAATTTTCAGTTTTAATATGATATTTATCATTGATTTAACATTAAATATATTTATTAGATATTTTTTTATACTATATTGTTTGTATTTTATGTTTTATACGAGTATGCATACAATAAGCATTACCATTTTGTTTTTGGTATAATATGGTAAGTTTCTGAGTCATATTTATATATATATATACTACAACGAAATAACCACTACCACTTATTATGCAAGGTAAGAATTTCATTTTACTTATATATGAATTTGGTATCATGTAAAATGTTGGTTTTTAATAAAAAAAATATCTAGTAGTATGGATACAATATAAAAATTCTGGTATTTTGAAACAAGCTACTGTGCAGTTGCGTCCATATTGCTCTTGCCTCATTCATGAAAACCACACCTAACTTGAAATTGCCTATAGGTTATAAAAAATACTAATTTACTATAATACTGAATTATTTATAAAAACTTTAATAAATTATGAAATATAATATAATATAATGACCTGATTCTGTCAATGAATGTACGAATAATTTATAACGATGATATTTATGTGTAGTTGGTGATGTCAAAGAAATAATTAGTAAATGATATTTACCATTGCCAAATGTATTGACTAGTCGTCTATAAATTAGATTATACAGTGGATTTTTCAAAAGGGGAAGAGTTTGTTTTTTAACAGTATGATAAAAATAAATATTTATAGTAAATAATTAAGATGAATTCAAGAACTCAGCATAATATAAAATTCGAAAATTCATCTACATGTACTTAATGCATACAGTTACAACTTACTGATGATTATTGCAATTATAAAGAAAATGTTGAAATACCTAGTTATAATTTAGTTGTACATATAGTGTATAGTTTTATAACCAATTAAATTGTTTTATTTTCATTTTAATTGTATTTAAGTATTTCTATATAATAGTATACATGTTATATGCGCAAAAGCTTATAATTGTTTATGAGATATGGTAAAACTCAAACCACTAACAAAAATGTAAAAAATATGCAACATACATATATGTGAGGTGTATTTGATAATGTGTTACGAATATACACCTTTATACCAAATGATTAAATACTCATAACAGTATAACACAACTGATAAACGTCGTTCATTGAATTGTATTCTTCAATGTTATTGATCCATGTAAGTTGAATTTAAAATACGATTATTACCTCTCTATCTGTGCATTACAAAACTAATTATAAGTATATTATAGTAATATAAAATTATTTATTTGACTCATCAGTTATTTATTTTTTAATTGATTGAATATACTATACACATAGTACATACATGAACTATATACAGTAAATAATGATGTAAGAATAGTTGACATTGCTCACACTGAGTCAAGTTTAGAGTTTATACACTTATAACTTATGCATTAAAATGTTGAATGAAAAAATAAGTCAATTACATACTTGTAAAGGTATGTTTTTTACACTTACACATGGTATAAATGTATAATAAGTGTAATACATATTAATATACAACAGACAGTCCACACAGAAAAATACATAAGGAAGGTTTTTCGTGTTTAAAATACAACAAACTGTTCAAAGATGTTATCTATAAATATATAGAATATTATCTATATTATTTGTATCTCTCTCTTCGTCTCTAATATTGTTCCTTACCGCAGTTTTCGCAGGGACTTTATAAGAACACACCACGGCCAACAGACCAGCTGTTTAGACGATCTTGTTTTTCCTTTATCAACGTGACGCTGCTTGCAGTCTAACGCGGTTCGCAGTCTATGAGCTCAGTACCTACCAATCATACCAGAAGGGATCCTGAATAAATAAAAAAAATAAAAATGGTGTGCTCGTTACTGTTTCTTAGTTTCGAATTCATACCCCGGCAAAGTTTGTGTAAATTTGTTATTTAATCGATTATTTCATATTTTTTTTAACTCATGACGAATACGGAAATCGAAGATGAACCCTCATTATAATAATAATATATACGCTATTTTTTACACGCATATATATTTGGTAAAAAGCTTCAAAACAAAAGTTTTTAGCTTATTACATTAACGTATATACTCAATAAAGTAGCTGGAGCTCAATCAAAGGGGAGGGGGGGGGGCTATTTAAATACTATATTGTTTTATTACCTATATATAGGTAGGCAAGAACCGGGATTAAAATATCACCAACAAAAAATTCTAAAGGGTGACCATCCACCCACCCTTAGATACACCACCATTACTGTACAATAATACACTATTATAATAATTAATAGGTAACTAAAAAAAACACACTGGAATACTGGATATAAGTAGGCATCATGCCTGTAATATACTATATGAATATACTGTTTATAAAACATTCATACACATGTGAAAAAATGTCGTTGGAGCAATAAACTTAAAAAAGGTACAACTACAAATATAATATGGTATTATGTTATTATATATTATATTATGTACATCTAAGATACGTTTTTCTTTAAATCGTTAAAAACATCTAAACCAGTGGATTTTAAAATCAAATACATTTGGGAATTCGTAACATATGTATTATTGAATAGAGCAAAATGAATAATACTGTTGTCTATTATAATGTTATACATCACTAAATTATAACATTAATATTGAACACCATAATTCCCACTGATAAACTTGGTATTTAATATTTCTATTCTCGTTGTAAGTATTATATAGAAAGTTAGGTTAGATTAGTTACATATAATTTCACTAAATAAATAAAAATTATACATCTTATTTTACTAATATCATAAAATTACCTACATGACGTATTAAATCATACAAAATTATATGTGAAATATCACACACATCACTTTTTTAGTTTGTATAATAAACAAGGTAAATATAATTCAACCAATACATTTATGTACAAATAAAATTCTTGTTGGTGTTTTTTAGAATTTAAATGATAATATTCTTGGAAACCAATATGATGTAAAAATAACAATTATTTATTTTGACGATGCAAATGTAAACAATAATTATCATAAAATACAACAAGTATTTGAATAAGCATCATAAATAATCGAAAGTGTATACATTACACATTTATACACTGATACCGGAGAGTAATAAGTGAAAGCTATTAACCGATGATGAACAGGGATCGATGGAAATTAATTTTCTTGGGTATTTTTATCAAAATGAGCAAATGGGATTAAGACGTCATGTTTAGTAATATCCCACGTGTCTTATATTACTTGTATCAAATGGAAAAATAAGAAAATATAGTTAATCTATCAAATAGCAATCTAAGAATTAATTTAAAGAGAAAACGCAAATATCCGTCTTGATTTTTGAAGGAACAGAAAAGGAGAAAGCCATTTATATAGTATCGTTAACACAATGATAGTCTAATACTTAATTTTAGATTCGTATAAATGTTTTATGAAAATTAAATTATAAATCGGAAATTATGTTGGTTTATTTTTAAGTATAAGTACAAACAGACTACAGTTAGTAAGTAAAAGCATTGAAAGTTAATTTTAGTTATGTTTTCTGAACTTAAGTTATAAATAAATGAAGTGAGTGTAAAATTGATAAAATATTGTTGATACAGCGAAACTGTGAGTGGATAAACTGCTATCCACTCACCATTTCACTATTACTCCAATATAAAGTAGAAATAAAAACGTATAAACTTCGCATGTTAGATAGGCAACTTGGGTGGGCTTGTATTTTGTAAATAACGAATTTAAGCTTAACAGTTTAATATTTATGATATGTTTTTCAAAAAGTTTATGATTAGGACTATTCTTCTATTTATCTAATACTACATTATTAAATAAAATAGTATGCAAGAAATCTAAGTACACATTTCGTATGTATACAAGGTGATCCATTTAAGTATTTACACTCATTATTTCAAAAACTTATTTTTTTTTGAAAATATTAGGTATTTTTTCATAATTGTATGTCTTTTTAAAACAATATTTTTAATGAACATTTTCATTATCATTTTTAAGTTTGTACTTTTCTGAAAGATAACAAACATTTTTAAATACACGTTCCTAAGCAAAATAATTTTCTGAGTACCTACTTCGATGGATATATAAAAACCGAATTTTGATCAAATAGTGAATTAGTTATAACTTATAAGTATTAATCAAATTTTATATGAAAGGCATAGTGGACCAACATTTTGCGAAGTACACCTGTGTCACTGCTTGAATCAAATAAGTAGGTTGTCTTCAATAAAATATGTTGTAAAAATAACTTTACATGAATAGTTAACTTAAGATAATAGAATATTAGCACTTGACGCTATCATAATATAAGCTATAAAAGTATATTTTTAAACTACAGTAAATCGAACTCCATTCATAATCGGTTTTCAAATACGATAAACTATAACTGATTTAAAGTCTGATTAAAAGTCGATTATCTTCGGAGCTGATATAGGGAAGTTTCTATAGACAGTGATCGAAGCTCTGGAAGAGATGGATCCCTGAATAATTTTTTTATATTAGCATACCTGAGAGTTTATAATTATTTTAATAGTAATTATTTATGTAATAGCACAATACAATTATTATTTAGGTACCAATCATTTTAATAATAATAGCATATATTCTAATTATATTAAGATCGGCCGTAAAAGCATGTAAATAGTTGTCTATCCCTACTAGGAACCTATGAATATAATATAGACGAATAGGTGACATGATAATATAATGCGTCTTACCTTACTCCGCTTTCGATTCTTATAATATTCAATAAACAGGCAACGCGTTTCGTCGGACCAGAAAGTATGACGATATTCATAAATGTACAATACTCGTTTCGCTGGAATTGCGTCACAGTGGTACAGAGCATATCACTTATAAACTTACTAACGTCTAACGCACTCGAGGTCGACGACTTGAAAACGGTGTCATCAAGGGACGAATGTCGAGTATGGAAAGGCGCGAAAAACCTGAAAACAAAGGCCGATAACGGACGCGTTTTCCAAGAACCCAATGACCGACGGCGGGTGACGATGGAAAATATCACGGTTGTCCACTCGCAACTATTATAATATACTATAGCTACCATTTCCAATGTGGACCGCGGTCATTGAATTTATACCGCAGTCGTCGAATTTATACCGCAGTCCATAATATTACGGGTCATATTATTCGCGGCTAACTCCGATATTTTCCGTTGGTCGGGTTGGCCAGTCATCGTAGAAAAACTTCAACAGTGGCCGCCGACCGTTTTCTCATATACGCCATCGTCATCGTCCGATTCTCAACGGCTCTCGATGCTCGATCACACCGTTTCACCGGTCAAATTAATATTATATTCAATATTGTGCGTCGAATACGTACAATATATCTTTGAGCCCATCGCCATTTCCGGTATACGACGAAACGT
Organism: Myzus persicae; assembly: GCF_001856785.1. Lineage (NCBI taxonomy): Eukaryota > Metazoa > Arthropoda > Insecta > Hemiptera > Aphididae > Myzus > Myzus persicae. The sequence continues at coordinate 123,127 of NW_019102150.1, read as the reverse complement.
GTCGTCCGTTTCAAGAGGATTACGATGTACAGGAGTGCGGCGCGCGTCAAGGTAAGACACTCAAGTACGCAACAATCGTTGAAATAATATGTTATTCACAGGTTTCTCGTATAGGTATTATGACGCGCCTCTACGGTTATTATTTAAAATTTATTGCAGTTTAAGATAATTTAGTGTTATATATTGGACATTGGTAGGCTTGTAAAATCCAAATAAAACCTTGATGTATAATTTAGTCGTAGAATCGCTAAGTTCTCAAACGCCGTGAAAAGTAATTGGCCTCTAGGCTTTAAAACCTATATATGAAATAAAAAAATCCAAAATCTGAATTTTAATGAATGCATAATTTAACCACGTATAAACGGGTTAAAAACGTGCTTAAAAACCACTCAGAAAAAGTATGAAATATACACGGAGACCTGTAAAAACGTATTTAGGCAGGTGAACACCGTTCCATGTATGTAATTTCATATGAGCATAATATTGCCTCCATATTTATTTTGTAACAAATATTATTATCATTTTGGAAAACATTTTTTTATTTTACTTGTTTTACACACTGACGGTTCATGTGATTGTGAAAAAAAACCGTGTTCTGAGACTTGTGCATAAGTGCTGTGATCTGTACCTGCTTAATATGTGTTTATTTTTCATTGTTCGGTTTGTTTTTCCTATTTAATTATATAACATACGTAGTAATATGAATCAAATAGTTTAATATACAGTTAAAAATCGAAATACATGTGGAGAGGAGTACCAAAAAAATTAGCACTGTGCAGTCAAAATTCGAAATGGGTTCCCTACTATTTTATACCAAGATGGATGAAGAGAGAGATGAATGCCGAACACCCAAATTGTTATATTCACCCTGTGTACGTAATTTTAGTTCAAATAATAACTATATAGCCTATAGGTACCTAAAAGATTTATTTTAATTTTGAGGAATAATTTATTTGCAGAGGCCAGAGATAAGGTTATATTTAATATTGTAACAATATCCAATGATTACACAACTATATTGTGTCTTTCATCCCCTAACACGAAAAAAAACTATTTAGCAGAATTATACATTTATTATTGATACATATATAAGTATATACTTTATAATGTACAAATTTCTGATTGGTTAAACTTAACAATTTAAAATAGATTTGGAGATCACCCATTCGTGTTGCATTTTCTAACTTCTGAGGTTAACCAATAAATGTGTATTTATACGCAAGTATATAAACAATCGAACTCTAACTTTAAAATTTCTATCACTAGAATAAAATGGTGTAATGTTAAAGATTTTATTATTGAAACATTATTTACGATATATTGTAATAATTGAGAGGTAGGTTTAATTCTATATGCTAAATATTTGCTCTATATATTATTTTAAAGACATGTTATAACTTTAAAAAAATAATTATTTTAAAAATAATAAAATATTTTATTTAATGTACACAATTTTACATACAATTTCGAAAATATTGTTTATTATTCTTACAATTTTAAATCAGAAATACATTAATTTCTTGAATTACATAATAAACTATACATTCAAATAAATATTTTAGATCTTGTTATATATACTGACAAATGAATAATATTTTGATGATGGGTGCCAAACGTAAGTTTTAAATCAATAATCTATCTTTGTATTCTGATTATATTATTTTTATTTTATTTTATTTAGACATGTCTGAGCATAAAACAATGTGAAGTATAAAATAAATATTCACAATAACTTAATGATAAGGAGTAATATAATTGTGAATAAAGGTAATAATGTTAATAAATATAGTGTTAGTAAAGACTGGGTCCAGTTGATAATTTTTTAAGGATGATTAAAGGTAGGGTCTTCATGAACAATAAGCATAAAACGATAAATAGAGGAGTGTAAATAATTTAATATTCATATTAAATCTTTACAAAATTTGATATATATATTTGAAATTTCATTTGGAATAAATATTTACTGGAAGTTCAGATAACATTTCTATATCGATTTAATAATGACTATAATAAATTGCTAAGGTAATACAATTTCATATTATAGTTCCTACCTAAGTATATATGGTTCAAATATTTGATCGAAATTATCCGAAATACCATATTATCATCTATGTCATTTGAAATTTGAATAAACCAGATAACTACATAATAATATTTTTGTAACTCATTCTAAATCATACACGGTGGATGCTATAATCAGCGAGATCATAAAAATCATAAGGATACCGGAGATTATCGGATATTAATATATTGCGTATCTGGGTAAGGTATAAAATAATACATAGGTACATTGGTAGGTACCAGGTACAATAACTTTAAGGCTGGTTTTGATGCTTCGATGTCAGACTTACACGAACGTCAAGTCGTTACAATGACACAATAAGAATAAATATTATTACAATAAGCAAAGTGATGTTTGGCGGTCAGAGACCAGAACACCAGAGGTTGAAATTTAAAATATGTGGCGGCGTGTGTTGTATTGCTCACGGCACGGTCTCGGCGAACGTGACGGGAGAGCGTGCGGTATTTTAACGCTGCTCTGGCTGGCGGCATTGGTTTGTTATTGTTATTCTAAACGCTACTACTACATTATAGGACCGCCACTGCCGCCGACGCCGCCGCAATAACGGGGTCCCCGTATTTTAACGTCACGCCGCCCGCGTCAGTGCAGTGGGGCCCGATAACAGAACGTCAGTAGTGTGCGAGACACGCGCCGTGGTCCATCGTTTCGCCCGCACTTTAGGCGAAGACTTTCGATCCCGATTTAGTCGTGTAGTCGTACAACAGCTATAGTGTAGTCTCAGCGTGAAATTCTCACGGTAGCGATTGCGTAGTTATCTTGCGATTAGACGCGAATAAAATCGTTATCGCCCGCCGACATTCGTCCCGGGCAGCCGCCTCCACAGCAGCCGCGGAATGCCCGACGGTCGTCTTTCAGTAACGGAAAGTCGTCAGTTCGCGGTGAAAACGCGCACAGAGCCTGAGCAGGCCAGTTCGATCGATCGGTTTCACGACGTCGATAGTATTACCGTCGCGTCTGCGGCGATGTAGTGCAGTACCCGGTCTTCGGTCAGATTTTACCATCCCGTTTTCGAGGAAACTAAATTAATACGGTCGAAAAATATCGATTTTCGTTTGCACACTTTTAAAAAAGAAAACAACCGCGCATAAGTTCGACCCCGTCCGTCAATAGAAAATACAAGTTATCAACGTATTGTCGTATTATATTTCAGACGATCGAATTTAAATCGTCGTCCACGACGGCGGACACCACCATCCGCCTCGCCATGCACGCGATGCTGGCCGCGTGGACGTTACTCGGCGTGGCTGCGTCGTCGGACCCGTGGCCGGCCGCCGCGTCCACCATCGACGAGACAGCTGACTCGTACACGACAGCGTACCTGAACGTGACCACCTACGATGCGATCACGGGCTTCGCGATCCAGACTGAAAAATCGGAGATCGGCAAGTTCGGCGAGTATCACGTGGGGGCCGCGTCCGGGATGCTGTTGCAAGTGATCGGTTCGGACGGCGACCGCAACGGGTGCGCGTCCCCCGTCCACGGTGTCATGCAAGAACCACCGGAAGCCGTTCCCTGGATAGCGCTGGTGCGCAGGGGCAAGTGCAGTTTCCAGACAAAAGTGGATAACGCTCGGCGAGCCGGCGCCTCAGCCGTGATCATCTACAATGACCGCGAAGCCACCGACCTCGACAAAATGAAGCTGCTACCTTCCGACCCCAGTAAGTACGGCTTAAACAGTTGTTAAACACCTAAACTTACGATTCGTTGTCTCTTAATTTAAAAAATATTATGTTTATAAAAATTGCCTCTCCGAATCACTGGAACAAAAAAAAATTACATCCACCCACCGCACCAAATCAGCGGGGAACCATAGTAAATGTTGTATAGGTACCTATGATGATGATTGATAGTAGTAAACATTTCATAATGCACTAACATTTTGCAGATTAATTTCTAGAACTAATAGCTGGAGTAGGTGAATTTAATATATATATAGCTACAGGCAAGGTTGCCCGGAAAAAAAATTATTGTAGTGCCTCTATAATTTAAATATCCCCTCTGTAATGATCGTGTTTCCCTGAAAAATAGGTACCGTATACCACATGTTAAAAAATAAATACCCACGCACTGGACAATTTATAATAATATAAGGACCCCGTGCACGGTCTTCTGACAAACACGCAAGTTATCGAATCTTATACAACAGTGACGAGTAACAGCCGCGTGCCTCACGTATGCGATTCACACTCGAGAATCATAGTTATAGAGCATATTGACCGTTTTTAATAATACTATTAAAAACCATTCAGGTGCGGCGCACTCACTCGAAAACACTTACGCGTAACCTGTATAATCTATAAATATTATGTGCTTATTGTAGTATACATAATTATTTATTATTCATTATTTACTTGTACATATTATTACAGTGTATTCAGTATTGTAGACTAGACATACGTAACCAGATTATTGTTATTATCGACAGTCTGCGACAGTATTACTTTAATATTATTAAATATTAATGATATATTATTAAATTTGTTCTCAATTAATAACCCTATCGTCATTTATTCGTGATATATTTTTTTTTACTCTTTCAGGCAATAAGCCAATAACAATATTATTATTAATGTTTTCTATTAATCACTTTTACTGCGGTATTACTATAATAATAATATAATTATCAATGTACTTATATAACGTAATATTTTTATTATTTGATGCCCTATTTAACTATTAGAGTATAGTTAATTAATTCCCCAATGAACATTTTATAACGTTTATTTACTTGTTAAAATGTATTCGACGTTATATTTCTATACTTATTGACTATCAGAATATAGATAAAATTTTGTTGTTCTTATCGAGATACAACTACAATCAGTTGAAAAAAATAACAAATTAGAATAAAAGTATTCGAAAACAAAATAAATAACTATCAATTAAACATAACATTATCGAGACTTGTATATCACACTCCATATAATGCTACTATATAAATACTTATAATAATATTTTATTAGCTTATCCTTTTTAGTGTTAAACTTCTTAATTATTTAAAAATCATTTATTAAAGAAGACATTCAACTGTTTATGTGTTTGGAATATATTTGTTTTGCCCATACTAAAGTAAATAACTTTAAGAAATACTATTGTGAAACATTAAAACATATTTTATTTGAATAAATGTCTATGAATTGTTTAGTAAAGTATTTTTGTGGATAATTCTTAGTCTATTAGTCAAATAAAAATATTTAACAAATTATTATTATTATTTCTATTATTTTTATTATTAGATGATTAATTTTGATGATTTTACTTTAAATACTTCATAATACAATGTAATTAATGATCGGTGAAAAAAATGTGAGTATAAACCGTATACCTAAGTAGGTAGGTAACAATAGTAAAAACGTTGAATAAAATTTTAAAAAATGTTCTTGATTAACACGAAATAATTATTTCCATTAAGCCTTTGTTATTAAAACTAATGGTAGGTACAAGTATGTATATTGTTGAACTTGTATTGAAATAAGTATCCAATTATTATTATTATAATACCTATATAGAACATAGGTTACTCCTCACACGCTGTAGTGGTGGTAGCAAAATTCTATTGTCCATAGAATTGTGTTTGGCTGCATAGGTGCAGATTAGGCCTCAAACGTGAACGATATTTTAGTATATCAAAAATCAAAATGTATCGAACACGCAGGTAATATTTGTAGGATTTGTACCGTTCTAGAAGGTGGTGGTAAGATCAAATAAAATGTTATTCAGTATGAAGGCTATCTGGGCATTCAGCCCGTCACAAAGATTGATTCGCTTGCGTTTGCGGCCCGAGCGAAGGCTATCAAACCCTAGAGAACGAATAGTCTGCACAGCTCAATCGCTATCGAATTCTCGTATTGTTCCGACAATTTATTTTCCAGCGTTCTCTAGTATTCATATGGGACGCAAACAAAAACAAATTGTTATGACGAGTCGAATGCTGCAAGAGTGCTCGTAGAAATATAAACTAAAGGGGGGGTAGGGGTTCAAAGTCAAAAGTCAAGAATATAATAGATATCTACGTCTTTTTTTTACAAATGATAAAAAAATATATCAACTAAAATAATGAGGTGGGAACATGCACTCCCCCCTTCGACCCCCTTGCGTTTGCACTATGCCATTCAAGTGTATAGCATTAGTTTGATCTTATACCGTGCATCTCTTTGGACGCAAATAGATATTTTTTTAAATAAAAATCGATAGTTCGAAAATAATTTAGGTTTTGTCCTCACGAATACTTATACCTAAGGTAAAGTAGTAGTAAATAAGCTATAAACATATTTGAATGTTACATCTATGTCGAAAAGGTTTGGTTTGTTTTTTGAAATAATTTTGGATAATCACCTGATTTCTACTAAGTATCATCTGATAGTTGAAAATTGTAAATAATAGGATATTTTCTATTACGCTATACAGCGTATACACAAGCGTATTTTCGTAAATCTAGAAAAGTGATTATACTCCGTACACCCCCTTCCCATCCCAACGGCCTCATGTCTCAATCTAGCACTGTATATAATAATTTATATATAAGTAATCTTAATAATGTGCTACTTACGTTCTAGGCATTTCACATGTAAATTGTACATATATTATTAGGTATATTTTATACCTGTAGATATAAGTATTATTATACGTAGCTTAAAGTTTTGTTCGTATATACGGTAAACATACAATACCAATAAATAATACACATTAAACATTATTGAAAATTCATTTATATTGACTACACAGATAATAATTGTGTTTCTTTTTTATCTCTATTTGAATATTATTATTTAATATTGATAAACTTTACACTAAACAAATTTTCCTATGTCCTATAGTAGGTATATTTTTTATCTTTGTGTTCCTGTATACAACCTACTTTGTGAAATAATAATTATGAAGTACTTTACAATCTTTATACAATATATTATACTTCTTAGATATACCTATATAAGCTTAAACTTTCCCAATTAATTTTATTTATTTATACATACAATGTGATCACGATTTTAAGTAACACTAAATACTACGGCTAGATGAACTTGTATTGGAATGACTTTTGGAAGGGGCCTAGGAGATACTCAAATACATATTTTGTGCAATTTTCAAATAATTTTTAATACTTTCAACGGACCCACGTATGTGCAATATAACATATATTTTATCAAATGGTAACATCTCTTTTTAACACACAATTTGAATTTTTTTGAAGTCGATTAAACTTTGTTATAAATTCCGAATTGAGAAAATAACAGCCATTATTCAAATTTTTTTTAAAAAAATGTTTTTTTCAAAATGTAATTTTTATCTATAGGTTAAATTCTATAGGGCCCTGTGTTTCACCAACTACTTGTTAAATAAGCCTAATAGACGTATGAAGTATAATTCCAATTTGGACCCCAATTTTCTCCTTTAGTTAGCTTTTTTATCATATTTAATTGTATTGTTGTTTTGTTGTAATAATCTGAAGTTCACATCCATCGTTATTTATTAATTATTTCCACTTTGTTGTAAACAACTACTATTTTCTTTAAATATCTTTCCATTAATAATTACAGTTTTTTATAAAAAAATGTATGTATTTTCTTTTCTTTTTTATTCTTTTTCTCTTGTAAACCATAATATATACTTGTTTTGTTTATGTACAAAAGGGATCAGCCCGAATATTCTAAAATAAAATAATATTTTTTTACTTATGTGAATGCACCAGAATACTAGATTCATTGTTCATTTATCGTTTTCTTAGAAATAATTTTACTCTAAACCTAACCTATGTTAGGAAAAGCACACTGTAGATAAATTCAAATTATTAGTGTTAGTTGCTGACACAAACATGTCGACAGATTCAAAATTACAAAACATAAGGGAGTCTGGTTATAATACGAATATAATTACTTAATTTCGGGTGCACTAAAAGGTCGACTGTCTAGGAAACTAGTTTTCATCTCCATACAAAAATCAATGATAAAACTATAAAACTATGTATGTTCATACGTTTGGACAGAAGTTTCGAACGGTCTCAGTATATTATGTTTAAAATATCTGTAAGGCTGTAGGTACCGATATTCAATTCATCTTTACGTATTAACGTTGTTATTGAACCATTAGGTTTTGTATTGATAGATTATCGTTGAGTTGATTATTAATATAAATATTCACTAAGATTCCCTGTTATATCCTAAAATTAGTGAGTAATATCTCGCAATTGAAGAAAGCAATAATTATTTAGGTATTATCACAAGACATATTATTATACTCAGTACTATATTGATATTGATAAATTTCAAATATTAAGATAATTTATATCACTAACATAAATTAGTTTATTTTACACAATTATCGACCACTTTCATGCCTATTGGGCTAATCGGATATCAAACAATGTTTTACGAAACTTTTGGCTGCTCCCCATTGCCAAGGTTTCGTCCGTAGTGCCAAGCAATCTATTTTCGTAGTTTATCATTTTGTACCAAACGAAATAAAGCGGACGGAAAAATAATTTGAATTGTGTTAACAAAATAAAAACCACAAAAACGAGGTCGGTTGCTAATATTTTACACATCTCTGCAGGAAGTCTAAGGCCATAACCTTAAAATATTAATTAAAATATGTTAGTAAAAAAAGTTTATCTTTTTATTTTCATCCTTCTTATCTATTCTCTAAAAATATTAACGAACCTTCGTATGTTTGATGTTTATTTATTAATTTCGTTATATTATTAAAGCTTTTATATTCTTCTAGACTCTATACAGTGTGCAACAATTTGTTCAAACATTATCATTTTTGTATGAATATTATCTTGTATACAAATATTGTTAAAACAAAACTTAATTTGTCACTATTCTTCTCAGTTCTAATGAGTGAATTGCATTTAGTGCTCGGTTAGGTCAGGTAAAACAAAAGATGTGTCTTGTTTTAGTGTAAATGAAACAAATAAATTATTTAACTCAAAATAGAGATTATAATATCTTTTGTTTAAAGCTCATAAATTGCATTTCATACGACGTCTTTTCTAACACACTCTACTTTTTATACGATCTATTTCTACTGTTCGTAATCTCGTTGATCATTTTTAAATACTAGAAATAATAGCCAGGAATACATATTACATATAAAGTTATAAATTAGTAATAATTGTATGATAAAACAAAAACCAACGTATAAAGTTGGCCTCAATCGGAATCAATGAATTACATCACTACATCAGACTGCTTTTAGTAGGTACGCAGAATATACATTTCAATCATATAATATTATCTAGATATAATATTCCTATCGCATTTAGTTACTACGTTTAAATATTGGATCATTATTCATTATACTTGACTTCTTAAAAATATAAACTAGTATTTTGTTTATAATTAGATAGTATGATGCAAATTAATTCAGTTGTGTAGAAATAAAGTATTATAACATATATTATTAACTAGTTAATTGGTAAAGGTAATCCATTGGTGAAGATTTAGTAACTTATCCCCTTGAGAATATTTTGAAGTTCTCTAAAAATGAATAAAAAGGCTTAGTATGAACAGGCTCGAGTGACAAACTGTAATAAAACCTGCGAAACAAGAAAACAATCAGAAAATAACATAACGCATGTTAGTGTTAGTACTATGCTATGTTAAGATTGTGTCAAAAAAATGACGTGACAGATTATTTAATATAAAATTAATATATGACGATACCTTAAGATTTTGATGCTCGAGGCCTTGCACATATACTTGTTGACATGTTTGATTTTCTTATATCTTGGTATCCGTAAGTTGGTTCTTCCCCCATTTTTAGTTCTTGATAAGTCTTAGTTTCTGCAGTTTGGTTTAGTTTGATTGAAGGTGGTAAAACTATTTGAGGTTAAAATTGTATATTGAATCATTTTGACTACTTGCTGTCTTTGGTACTCTGCTGTGTCTATTTTATGGTCAATTGTAAATTTTCGTTTGATTTTAGTTATTTGTAATTAGTTTTTTCCATGAGTTTTTGAGAAATACATTTTGTTTATTGGAATTTAGATTATTATCTCAGGAAACAACATCTTGACATATACATCAAGTAGAGAATTATTAGTAATATGTATATATATATGTATATATTATTGTATATTTTTATTTTATCATTATATTATTATTATTATTATTATTATTATTATTATTCCTTCAGTAATAGTTATCCACACAATATTTAGTTCTTTTTTAAACACATAGAAACCTATGTTTGTCTATTTGCCCTCCTTGCTCAGCTATAAATAGTGTTCATTGAAAACACTATTCAATGTTCTTTATGTTCTGAGTAATAATCTTTCTTTCGTATTCTTTGAGCATTACAGTATTATTATGATTTATTTTCAGAATTATTTTAATGTGCCCTTCGCATCAAAAAAATGCTTTTTCTTATTGCTATATCTTTGGCTGATGATAAGTTTTGTTCTTTCATTGACACTGGTAGGAACATCATAATGTACTTGGGGAAATGTATTTATTTGTCTTTTCTATGGTTTCTCGATTCAGCGTCTTTTCTCAAATTTTTCCTTTCGATAATATCAGTGAAGATCGTAACGTTTGAATCGGAATACGAGCATGGCACATTCCTAAAATTGTAGAATGATTATGTCATGACTGCCACAGTTATTATGACTTATCAGTTATCAATGTTACTAAAATATAATCGATATATTACAGTATATACTAGTGTAGTCTTTGAAGTACGAAATATTTCATGTGGTACCTACACTAAAATCTAAGACTGATTTTTTTTGACAAGTATTTATATTTTATTTAGTTCTTGTTTTCAACTATTTAATATTTATAGCGTAACTACCGTACTTTTTTCTCAGGAAATGGCTTATCGTCGACCTCAATGATGGAACTATAATTACTTAAGCTATTACTATAACTAGGTATATAAATAGCACCTCATATATAACACTGTTATTGACGGTAAATATTTGCAAAACATTTTATTTTTGTAAATATATTGTAATAAAGACAATCATACATGTTTTTTTATAGTAAAATTATTACTATTGCCTATGGTGTTTAGAAATTTAATACATTTTTATTTGTAAATATAAAACATTTTAAATACTTATCAATTATCAACACATTAAAGAATATTATCTGTTACCCCAATTGTTGGTATAAGTAAACTCATTTTATAAAAATATTTCTCAACTCTATGTAATATTTTTAATGAAATGTTCAACCTCATTACAAGCAATGATATATTACATTGTTAATTACTACCATAATCGATGACTTACTATGAAGTTATTTCCTATGAAAACCATTAAAAAATCGATTTAAATAGGCACTGGGTCTAGGCAAAAATGTTAATACTTAATATTGTATGGGTTTTCTTGATATCGACTTATAGAAAGACCTAAATATTTTGATTCGACCTTTTGGAGATATTTCGTACCAATTTTGATGAAGATCGATCAAAATCGCTCCAAGTCTAATCACTAAGTAGTAAACCGGCTTGGCAGTGTCCGTTTATTTGATTTTTTAATCCAAACCATTTAATAATAACTCTAAAACATCTAAAAAGTATAAATTAAAATTAAATTAAAAAATTATACATCTGACTCCAAACCACATGCCAAATGAACCTAGCAGTAAACACAATGGTGACAGTATGTTTTGATTATGTTTCCTATCTAACGTTATGATTAGTGATACTATGATATTTTTTTATTCGTACCATATATGAAGATTATATGGTGATACATATATTCAAATTTTTTTTGGTTTTTAATTGTACAAATTATCAATTATTTTAATGCATTTTTAATTGTTGAGAATTGTTCACAGAATGGAACACAAAAATATTATTATAATTTGTCATAAAGTGAAAATTAAAAAATAAATTTGTTATTGTAATAATTTTTTTTTACCACTATGATAGTTTTAACATAAAATAGGTGTATCTGGAAGTTTTATAGAACGCTATGTCATATGGGATTCACATAGGCATGTCCTAGTCTTTATGTATTACCTATAGTTAAAATATATAATAAAACAGGCTAATCTGTGTATGCCAATTTCTGAGATCGGGTATTAGCAAAGTTCGAGAGTTGATCGAATATCTGTTTGACGTTTCGTAGTCTTCTTCGGTAAATTTTGGTGTTTGCTTGCAGAATCGATAAATTTATGGAACATATAGTGTTGATAAGTTCATTAGAAAGTTTTTTGTGAAAAGAAAGTTCAAATAGCTTAATAAATAGAACGATAACGGGAGGTTAACATACCTGAGCGAAAACATACAAAGCGTCCAGTGCCATCTACCGTGGTATCGGGGTACTGCGTGCGTGCCACTGTTTGGTTTAAGTGATGATACGGAATACGATTACAGTATCTCATTACACTCATAAAAAAATGTGTTACCGACAATTTATTATTTGGATACAAAAACTTTACATTTGTTCGTACTTACATGTCGAATCCTCAGCTTTCCACATCAAAAACTCAATCCTTAAACAAATGGTACGTGGAGTGATAGAACACCCTCACCTCCTTAAATACACCCCTGTTCAAATTACCATATTAGAACTATTTTGTTCATTTATTATTGTTAAAACTGTTTAAAATTAAAATTATGTGGTTAAAGTTATTATGCACAATATATTTTATAAATAATATATTTTATTTCTATACATACTAACTACGTGTGTGCTTTGTACTTCTAATATTATATATTTGATAACATACGTGCTATAACTTTTTGAATGTAAGTTTTTATATTTTATGTAATGCATTTACTAATAATTTAGAATAGACTGCATAATTATTTATTACTAAACATTATTTCACTAATTATTAATTATTTTGTTTCATACTATAACAATGAGTTTAGCACAGTAGGCATTAAAGTTGCATTGCTATACCTACATTTTTCTATGAAACCACGCATGAAACGATATAAGTAAGTATGGAGCAAACAAATGATGAATGAAGGTGAATGTAAAAATTAGTACCTATACAGGAAATTTGGTTTGGAGATCATGGTTTACCCCTGATTTTACCAATTAAACGTTCTCACCATTCTCACTTGAAGTAATTTTATTTCAAAGTTTATATTTCATAGTTGTACACGTCTCGAATGCTTATTTTAACGTTTTATAACACTTGATACAATTTTCAAAATATTTTGATTCGTCTTGAGCTGTTTATGAACATTTTCAATGTTCAGTGTTTTTATTTTTTTTTTCCTATAAATGTTATTTTAATTTCAAATTTGGACAAAATTGGATATTTTAACGAAGAATAACAATTTTAGTTTTGTGTTGTAATTTAAAAATATTATTCATGGGTACTTGAGACTTTTAGCTCACATCATTATATTGTATAGGTACAGTATACACACAATGACTATTTCAAATGCAATATTTTGGTAACAAATAATTTAACCTACTGTAATACTAATGCATAATATTGAAATACTTTAATCACAGTAATATCATAAAAAGTACTTAGTACATATAGGCTGACAGACCGTGTTCTCTCAGAATCGTTTTCATGTACAACAATTATTGAATTAAAATTTAACACATCCAATATCCATTATAGTGACTCTCAAGACACCTTATAATATACAACAAATCGTTACCCACTAACCCGTTTTTTACATTATTTTTTCACTTTATTTTGTATTTACTAAGTACGTATCCAAGTTTATAATTATTTATTACAAATAAATTACACAACAAACGGTTTTTAAAAGAAAAATAATTATTATTATAGAGAAGTACCACAAAAAATTACTATTTGATAAAACAAATATTACCAACTTGACACTCATGATTTTGTCTAATATTATAAATTTATAACCAAGGCCGGATTAAGTTCAATTCGAATGAAACATAACGATGTGCTCCTTTTAAATAACTACAAATAATTATTATTGGCCTCAGGCGTGCGTCCCTATCACCCAGAACTAGTGCTGAGGGCTAAATTAGTTAATTATGGCAAGTAAATACATTTGTAGACATAATTGATTTCAAATTTGCTTCTTTTAATTCATAATATATTATATAATGTAGATATAGATAAGCCAAAGCTTGAAACAAAATAATTAAAAAATTAAAGTTAAGGTACTTTTACCTAAGTCACATAACGAGTTGCTTACTTTTTTTTTATAAAAATAACTTACAATTTGACGAATCAATTTTATTCTATGCTATGCAGTAACTTAAGGGTTAATTAATTTTGTTGTCACATTAAATTAATTTGTTAGTAAAGGATAAATAGATACATCATTGGAAAGGTGTTCAAAAATAAAACTGTTAGGTACACGTATCACGAAGTAAAGCAGGCAAAATACAAAAATAGGAATACACCAGTGACTTGAGTAAAATAAAAATGTCTACTTTGCGAAGTCGGGTATATAAAAAGCTACATTTTAGTATTTTACTATACAACCAATTTATATAGGTAATAAAAGAAAATTATAGTTAATTACAGAAAATAGTAGGTATACATCAAGTGGCAATTTCCGTTTGTAGTTTATGCTCACATTACACTTGTTCAACATTAGTATTCAGTTGATCGATAGCTTTTGACGATTAACCGATGACAAACCATTATATTAGCAACTTTATACGCTCAAAAAATAAATTACAAAATACCTGTTTTCCCATATAAATCGTTCATGCGAACAAAAGGAGATGAAGCACAAACACGTTGATACCGTAATGTGTGTGCGATAAGAAATGCAAATTTTTGAGCATGTTGGTTTACAAACATAACTGTTTTGTGGTAGAATTTTGACAAATGGACGATTCTACAGTATAAATAAAATATACATAAATACAACATGAAAGATTTGTTTTTTATAGTTTCAAAATATTTTTCAGGCATGTTTTTGCAATTTTATTAATATGTATATATTATGTGTACCTACATTATACATTATACATTTATATATCTATTAAATATCTTGATTTGGAGCTTCAAGGTGGCTATGGCTATTGTCAATCCGGCTTCCGCATAGTATAATTTAATATAGCCATGTCTTAATGCTATGGTTAGAATAATCAAAATTATTTATTGTCTTTAGAGGGATCTGAACAATGTTATTAGAATTGGTTATAGCAATAAATATAAGCATATATTTTTTTTTCAATAATATTTTTTGTCTTATGAAAACTAACAGGCTGAACATAATATATATATAGGTACCTACTCAAGTTTGTACTAGACTCAATGAGATCTTATACTTGACATTAATACTCAAAAACTATCATAGTGTGTATGACTATATATTTAAATTCTAAAAATATAACATATTAAATATTAGGTTATTACGTATTGTTTGGTGAGTTTTTAAAGGTAAGGTGAGCACTGGGCAGAAGTACCTAATTTTTTATTTGAATTTCTACTCGAAGTTATAATTGAATTGTTATTCATCGCTTGTTAGATTTGTATAAAACATGATTATCGAACGAATCGTCCGACCGAAAGTATTCTTGTCACGTTTCCTTTTGTCTTACACAATAAATAATATTTGTTCAATCTACGGAATATAAATTTCAATTATATAATATACGCAGTAATATAGCAACAAAGATATCATTACAGAACTATACAAACGTAATATAGTTGTACTCATGAGAGTATAAAAAGCAAAGTACAAAACAACGATTTCTTTAATAATTATATTAATAATTATAATATATTTTTCATAATTTTTCATTTCACTATTTGAGAGGTTGATTATTCAATAGTATAAAATATTTTGTATACAAATATAAATATATAAAAAAAAACTGAGAACTGTTTGTTTGGTTTTAAGTATAAACTATTAATGCGATACATTAAGGGAGAGATAATAATTCAAACCAATAAACAACTTAACCGATATGTTTATTATTAAAAACATAATTACCCTATTGATTGTCTTCCTATGTTTATAGGTATAAGTAACATAAAATGTTTGAAGTAAAGTTTGAAGCTATGCTCATAAGATTGATAACTTGGCTTAACTGAATAAAAAATAAAAATTATTAAATATGTATAGATGCTTATATAGGTTCATACAAACCAAATAATACCCAATGTACTTTTTAGAAGTGTAGGTAAATGCTATCAACTTGTATTTGTTTTCATTGGTAGGGAGATTCTTACGAAAATATGTTCATATTTCAAGCATTTCCCCAACTACAAATGGTAACTGATCTCTAGTATCAAAATAACGCATCTCTTGAGATTAAGATTTTTTTAACACGTTTTTTTTCATTTTTCAATAATAATTTTTTTTAATTTCTTAGTTCTTTTCAAAAAATATTAAAACATTAAAATTGTATGTTGACTAAACTTTGTCTTAAATTATTCTTAAAATCCAATCATTTATGTTTTTGCCATTATTGTTTTACATAAAAACTCTCAAACATAAATACAATTTTTACATAAAATATGATACTGTCATTTGTTTAAGTTATGTTGTTATTTGTCTAGATTAAGTCTTAGATCTTAATTTATCCTAGTTTATACAGTTTTTTTAGATTTCACAACAGTTATGGACATTAATTTAACCATAATATGTCAATTAAAAATGAGAATGGAGAAAATATTCAATATACAGTGTAATATAGGTACCTACTGTTTTTTATCTACAAGTCACTATAGAATTTACGACAAAATGCTTATCTGACCAAATATTTACCAAATCATAATTTGTTGTGATTCGATTTGCACGAATTATTTTACAGAAACCTACGGTTATGTCATATTTTCTAGTCTACATTATTGGTCAAGCATTGGCAAATGCTTATTCATATAAATATCAGCAAATTGCAATTACTTTTACATCATATTTATAACCATTGTTTATCAGTGATACAAATAAATTCTTATTAAAAATGTAATTTACTTTATATTTAAATGAAACAAATATAAAGAGCATCAGTTATATCTTTAAGTGTACAGTCAGTAGGAACTCAGTTATAATAACTATATTGAAATATTTTTCCAATAAGTTTTTACGTATATCATTTACATAATAAATGTAGTTATTTTAGCTACAAGCTATCTACATTCTACAATATAACTAATTATTTTGGATTAACAGTATAAATAATAAATATTTATTACATTTTTAGATTTATAATTTCAAATTTGTTTCAATTTTTATCGAATCAAATCTGTTCTGGCAGTGGCCAGCGGTATGTTTATTATTCTTGTTATAAATAATGCTATTGTTGCGTGAACAACGATACCGAATTCTCAAGTGCGTCTACTGATGTCAACATATTGATGTGATCAACGGACATGGACACAATATAGCTTGTAAAAATTATATACGCGGTCAGTAAACTCGTATTAGGTTCATGTTGTTCAAACGTGAAAAATAAAAAATAGAGAAGTTTTAGTTTCTGATGTTTTATATTTTTGTATTAAACTCAACATTAGTTAAATATTGCAATTTTCTATAATAAATAAAAATAAAACGTTAGAAGTTTTGAAAAAGTATGCTTAAGTCGTCGATATGGGTTATAAGTTTATAACTTAAAATTCATTTTTGCAAGTTGCAATTGTATGCAATTGCCCTATTAATTTAAGATAAAAATTATTATCACCTTATGGTATCATATAAATGGTAGACTCTATATAGGTCTGTCAATTATGTCATTTATAGGATTTTCTTACACATTTATTTGACTAATTCTCATTTAAAAAATCACAAAAAAAAAAACACTTTTTCTGGAATATATACAACTATATAAATGTTCATCCTTAAAAAAAAAAATTATTTTGTTTTAAAATGGATTTGCTTTATAAAAACAAATAAGAAATATACTTGCATTATTTATCACGCTAATTGTCCATTTCAAATGTTCAGTTATAAACAGTTATCGACACGCACGAAATATCATTTCTTAACCATGTACGCGTTAAATCCCAAACCTAATCAAACTTGCAGTTCTTACAAAATTGGTAACAAGCAATATTAAAAATAAACATGAGTTCGCTGTGGTCCAGAAAAATATACACGAGCGATTATTAGATGCGTGTTTACTACATGAGTATTAGCCATGACCTACATCTAAACTACTATTTCGTTTTGGTTAGTTTGTTGTATCGTTAGACCTTTTGTTATCTAAAAACTGAAAAAAGTAAATGACAATAATAATAATCATATACATATACATAGTGAGTCTCCGTGTTGACCTATGTTAGATATATGAACAAACGATTAAATACGGTGGCACACCCGGTCATCCTGTATTTATAAAAGCGATAAAAATAATACGAATCCATTAGACGATGTCTTCACAAAGTTCTTTCTATGATCTCTTACCAAGCGGCAACTACCATAGTTATTTAATTAAAACCTAGTACCTACTATCAACCCCGAAACACTATCTGCATTGAGTGTAGTACACTTATATATGTTTAATAACCTTGACTTTATTTTGTTGCAGGAAATGTCAGTGCAGTTTTCACGTATAAGTGGAAGGGCGAGGACATGGCCCGAATGTTGGACGATATTAACAGGAGGGTGATGGTAAAAATCACAATAGCCAGTCATTGCACCAGGCCATACGGTAACATTAACAGGTATTTATATACAGTTTTACTGGGTTACATGATATACTAATATAATATTTTGATTTATATTAATCTTGGTACCCAAATTCGAAATATCATTATAAAATACAACATTACAATGAATTATGAATTTTATTTTGCTGTGTTAGGTACTATTTTTTTATAACACACAGCCACACAAGAACAACAAATATTATTTATTATTATAATTAATATCCTCCTGTGTAAAATATGTATGACTAGTATTGATACTTGATCGTATTATGTGTAATGTACAACAAAAATCAATATTGTTGATCAAAGGTATCTTACTTTTTAATTTTATTAGATAACTAAGGGCTACAAAATCAAAAATAATAGGTACTTAATTTTAGAGTTAAGCAGTTTTATCTACTACTTACTTAAAAAATAGTTTTATTCTGAGCATGGTTTTTTGAAACTAAATATTTACTATGTAGGTCTAGTTGAAATTTTAATAAAGCCTTCTTTGTCTTCAGAACGTTTTTTTTTTTAAATAAAATAACTATCAAAATAACAGCAACATAATGTAATTGCACGTAAAAAGACATACCGACACAATATAACATTTATATATTTTATTGGTTGAGTCATCGTGTTGTTCCGTTTTCCCACGAAGCTATAGTACAAGAAAACGGAAAAATGCCGTTGCTTATACCAAACGTATACGTACATGATATATATATGTAGGTACTGATAAGGAAATTGTAAAAGAAAATCGAAAGCAACTAAAAAGACGCCTGTGAAATTAATTTCAGTCACGAATAAATGGACAAAGAAATTGAGCTTATGTGTGTTCTTGAACGTATAGTGAATATGGCCATGTCAATTCACACATCCAATTGTATCATAGTATTATTTTGTCGACTACATTTCTCACTAAAATGTTTATTTATTAATCAGTCTATAATATGTTCTGAATCTTTCTTATAGGCATTAGATTTATCCCATGGTCAATGTAACAAAATGTAACAAATCACTAGCATATATCATCACATAAAGTGTATTATGCGTATACCATTTCCAGAAATTACTATAAACAGTATAAGCTCATTTTTATTAAATATGAGTGTTGAATTGTATCCGCACATTGTATTAAAATTATCTCTCTAAACTTGAAAAAAACACATTTTTATTTAAAACAGCCTTTTAAGTTTTTAATTTTTATTAAAGTATGACCATATATTAGATTGATTTTAATGCAAGATTTGTATTTATTGTTTTCAATAATTAATTTAAACTTTAGGAGATATGTAATTAAATAAATGCATTAATAAGTTACTTATTTAAGGTAATACGTATGTAATTTATATTGAAGTAATAAGTATATTAGTTCAAAATAAAAATAAAATGTAATTTTTTCATTGGCAATTGTTTCGCTAACTAAATTAAACAATCAATATATATTAAATTCAACATTTACCATGTTGTCCACTGCCGTTCGCAATTTTATTTTTACCTAAAATTGTTGAAATACTCAAATAGAAGTATTAGTAGACACCACTAACACTATATCCGTCTTTCAGACGTAGGTTCGAACAAAGTTTGGTTTCATAAATTTGTATAAACATCAAGATTAATTACTATTTTGAATTCAGCGATAAACCATTGTATACGAAAAAACAATATAATTCCAAACATATTTTAAAATATATTTATATTACTATTTAAGAAATTTATTTTTCTGTTGTTAATAAAGTAGATTAATTTTTAAACTAATTTTTAACAAAATCATTGCAGATATTAATTATTATTATATTGTTATTAACATAATTATTATAACTTATATATCTACTGAGCTAAGCTAATTCAAGACTACAATATCCGAACTATTAATATAATAAAAAGCAAAATATTAAACGTATAATAAAGTAAATAAGTGATTTATCAGGCACCTAAAAAAGTAGAACAATTGATTTAAAAAAAACAAACACTTTAATAAAACACAATCTAGCGTGGACTCATCTCTCACGTCAATATGATGAACGATGGTATATAGGTACGCAAGTCACAAACACACCAGCTGACCATGACGAGAACACACACATCCAATTCCTTCTATACTACTTATATGTATAATTTAATATTTATAAATGACTATCTTCATAGTCGCCAATATAAAATAATAAACCATACAATGTTACGCTCCTTGAAAATATCATCATACGCAGAGTGCATTATTCGTATTTCATTATAATTTATACCTCACTGACTTAAATAAACCAACCTATTTTCCTAAATTTAAAAAAAAGTTACAGTTAAAATCCAGAAACTATGTGTTAGGTACTTTTTGTCTTTGAAAATAGTTAACATTTAAAAAAAAATGCATCACTAATTGACTAGATGCTCTATTAAACCGATAAAAGATTTTATAATTGAGTTCAAGTGCAACACAAAATAATACGATATTCTTATTTAATAGTTTACTAGCTAAACTTTATAGTACAATACAATTTGTTTTTGAAAAAAAATTTGCCTAAAATTTGCATAATCCCAACATTTTTTTTCCGGTCAGTCTCGCGCGTAATAGGTACTGCAACAAATGTATTTTGTACTGCCATGATAACGACTCCCTAGTTCAGTTTAGAGCAAATGGGCTTATCTCATACATTTTAAGAAGGATATTTCCTGTGCATAGGTCCGATATTTTTTCAATTTTTGTCAAGGTTAGTGTATTTTAGTTTAACTTAATTGATCTTAATTATAAGCTTTAACAATAAATACATCTTTTAATTTTTAAAATATTAAAAAAGCTATCCAGGCAATGTACTCAGAATCAATTGTTCTATCTTTATAAAACATATTATATAATATTATAATAGGTCCGTTTAAACTAAACCAGAACTTCATAATTTTAGATGTACGGAATACCTTTGTTGCAATATTACGTTAGAGAAAAAGAAAAAAAAAATTTTGTTTTTGTGACTCGAGACCCATTAATACCAACTACAAAGTCATAGACATTTTTTTAGTGTGTTGCTGATTATCCTATAGTAATACTACCATCTTTAATTTTAATTTTGTTTAATTTTGTTGACTAACTATTATTAAACCATGGATCACCAAACAATATTTTTGTTGGACCACTTAAGGAATTCAGGAAATTTTCAGGGCCCATTAATATTTAAATATCTAACTTACATGTGTAACCAAAGAAAGAAAAGGCAAAATCAAAAATTTAATTTAATATACCATATCAAAAATAAATATAAATACATTTCTTGTCTGTCTGACTGACTGGATAATGTTCATCCATGGGCATCAAATGGTGAGTGGGGACCCTTGATATAGATTAGACTTAAGTCCCAAAGATTACATTCAAATACCATCGACTTTTATTTTTATCAACGGTATAAGTACGATTGATAGGCATAGGAAAATAATTGAAAAAGGTTGGAGGCTACAATTTTTTTCACAGACCAAAATCCACCCAACCCCTACCCCCCTCATAAATATTTCTTAAGAAAAATTGAATTTAACAATCAAATAATTGAACTGAACCAAATATATAAAATAAAATGGCTGTCCAATTATTTTTTTAGATTCTGAGTGAACCTATGAATGTATTGATTTTAATAATGATGTGTGTTTCTTCTTTTTGTGTTTGACTGTGTATACGATAAGTAGTCGCACAAAGCTTCGATTTTCAACTTCAGTATCTTCTCTAGTGAGAAAGTGAATTTAGTTGGTACATTCGGGAGTTCAAAATTATAAATACTCAGTAGTTTTAAAAAGCGCCTGGAAACGAAAAAAAAATTAAGAAAAAATGGAAAGTTATAAGCAAAATCGATTTTTGAAAAAATTCCATATCCCGTTTTTAAAGAAAAAAGATTAAAATTAAGTACAAGTTTTGTCATAAGTTATTCTTAGTGGAGATAAAAAAAAAGTTGAATGTAAATCCCCAATAATTATTTATGAACGTAATAATATTATCCAGTTCAAAATCGTTTTTCGTATGTAATGATTTTACATCGTCAAATTCTAATTTAACACATCCATTACAGTGACTTCTCTAAACGCATAAATGCATGGTTAAAATAAATAATTTATTTGTTCTCTAAGAATATATAGGAAAATAAAATTACAGACATTTTTATACTATTGCAATAACTTTTAGCAGAGAGTGGTGGGTTCTTAAGTACAGTAGAACTTCGATTAACCGTCACTGTCGGGACCGGGGCTATGACGGTTAATCGAATAGACGATTAACGGAAATTTTGCAAAAAAAACGTGTGCATACATATATGTACACACATTTATAACATATAAATTAATTATTATAACACATATAAATTATAAACATACATACCACATATATTATAAAAAAAAATCTGTAATTTTAGTTTGGTTTTTTGATTCTCTAGCTTTTTTAGCAGCAATATTACGTATTTGACGTAGAAGTAAGACTTGCGTAGCATTTGACAATCGTCTAATCGCCTCATTATTTATTTTTTTCGGCGATGACCGATGACGGATAACAGAGAGTGACGGTTAATCGAGTGACGGTTAATCGAAGTTGTACTGTAATACGTTTTCATAGAGTAGGTACTCGTCAATGATCTACACTTCTAGTGTTGTTTCTTATATAACAGTGTTCTATTCCAAAATGTATAAAAGTGTTATATTTTTAAGTCAAATATTGGATATCATAGAAATATAGAAGTAATAACTAATAAGTTGTTGTACACTAAAATGTATAAAAGTAAATTGGGCATTAAAAATAATGACTAATACATTGAGCAAAAATGTGTATTGAGTGTATAACTGATAGTTGGAATAAACAAAAATTGGACCTTAAGTATAGGACCAATATTCTTGTGAACGAACTTTTTATATATAAAAAGTCGATGTTTCAATTTTATATTATATTATTTTGTATATTAATATTTTCTGACTAACTATAATTTTTGATACAAAATCGATTATTTCTTAAAAGTATTAACATGAACTAACACACGGACCTATTATAATATGACAATGAGTAAACATTATTAATTTTTCACACTTTATCAATAATTCAAATATCATACAAAAATAAAATAAGTAGGTTCTACCCTTTTTTTATTGATTATGCCTACTGCATTGCATTCAAATGTTGGGTCTAAGTGATTGTTAAATATGTGATAATATTAAATGTAATAATAGCCACATATTTCCCAATCGTCTGACATCTAAATCGTAATTTAAATGTATTATAGTCGTATTTACCAATTTTAAAACTTGAACTATCATTTCTACAATGTACCTATACCTATGATATAATCAGTATTATGTTCCATAATATTTTATCAGAACTAATAGTTTGTTTATTTGTGAATGTTACTTATAAAATAAAATCTGTTTAAATTTATGACTTGTTAAAAAATATCTTTCAATTTATTTTATTTTTGCTACATTAACATTTATCACTTATATTAACTAATATGGTTTAAGTTCCATAATATTTAAAAAATAATGTAGCTCCAATCTTCCACGGTCAACAGGTGAAAGTCTTGGAATATTTATTTTTCATCGTATTACTGAATTAATTATTGTGTTCAAAATATACAACTAGTTAACAAGTGGTATAAAAAACAAACAAAATACGACTTAATAATAATAATATGCAGGTCATCATAATTGGTTATTAACACTATTTATAGGAATCAATATTATAAATAATTAACAATGTAATTAATATTGCATATTTGCATGTGTTGCTATTATCCTAATTCCCAAAAAAAAAAAATTTAATAGATAGCTTGCGTGAGTGGAGAAGAGGTAAAGCCTTATGAAGGTGCTGAACTCAATATAGTTAGAAGAGAAGAGTGAAGAACAACAACAAGAAAGAGAAAAAGAATAAGAAATAAATAATTCTATAATTGTATAGAGGATAATATAATACTATGATAAGATGCAACAATTATAAAATAATTAAAAGTAGAAATACTGTGAAGTTCTATCAATTATTATTGTAAAATTTAGTCATCGGTTCATAGCATTGATAATGTGATTGAATATGACATATGTCATCTCCACTTTAAATTTATCGTTTCCAAACTTTATTGACTCACTTTATCATCGCATGTAATATATTATTATGCAATATAATTCTTAATTTAGATAATTGTATGTGAGTACCTTATGTATTATAAATACTAATTTATCTTCATTCAATAATAATTGTATAATGTAATATTGTCATTTAAATAGCATTTCTAAATTTATTATCTGTAGAAAGTCTATTGTTATCATTATAAATCTTTATAATTCATACTCTTAAAGTTTAAATTTCAATCAGTTTACCATACAGTATATAAATAATACTGTAAAATATAATATATTGTTACTATTATTTATTATTAACACAATATTGATAATTGTACATAAAAAAAATAATTCGTCAGTACCAATTGTTATTTAAACTTTTAAGCAATGGTACTTATTTGTCTGTATTTAAAAAAAAAATGAATAACTGCAGAAACTTCAATTTTTCAACGAATATATTTTATGCCAGAATTTTCCAGACATGGTATGATTTTTAAAATATTTAAGTTCTTTTTGTATTATTAAAGGCATTTTAAATAGTCGACTTGAAGTTTTTTTAAATTGATGTATGATAAAATTATTGTTTTGAGTGAAAAGCTTGGCAATTTTAAACGAGATAAGTTGTTCTTATATGAATTTAAAAATCAAGAAAATACATAGGTGCCATTGTAGACAATAATCGTCAACAATTATGAACCTTTGCAAATTATTTTGACGTTTATTGAATATTAAGTTTTTCATATGTTTTTATGACAGAAATTTAAAAATATAACAAATTACATAAGCATAAATTGTTTTATAGATATTCTAAGTTGAAGTTTGAACAAAATGTAATATTAAAACAATAAACAACGATTTTAGTTATTTTCTTGGAAATTCAAAAAATTTTATCTTTGAAGATTGACATTTTTACCATTACGTGTATGTTAATATTTATCAAACACAATGACATTTAAAAAATATTAAGTTTACCTAATTTCAAACTATTTATCCTTTAAATCTGTTCACATCGTTCTACCATACATCGATATTTACATAAAAATTAACAACAGTAGTATATGTTAATATAAGTATATAAAATGTGACCTGGTATGGCTCGATGTTTGGTCTCAGTCACTAACGGGTTCTGAGGTCAAGTATCAGCTGGTGTCACAAGTTCCCGGATGGGTGTCCACTGAGGTTTTTGGTAACGAATTCTTACAACGTATACACGTATTTTAACCAACCCTTCCACAGTAATAAATCTACTAAATAACCTAGACTAATAAATTCAGATTTTAAAACCTTAACTCAATTAAAACAAAAAATGTATACAATCTCTATTATAATATTAGTATAATAATTTCAAAAACTAGTTTAAACTACTATACTACTTAATAGAAAAATAAATAACTATTATCAATATGAATATATAATAACATTTAATTTGTAATACGAGTATATACTGAAAGACAACCTCCGCTGAGAATCGTTTTTACGGTTCAATTATTTATCATTGAATTTAAATTCAACACATCTATTACAGTGACCTAGTTAATGAAACTCAACACCTACTAAACCATAGTGTGACTTACCCAGTTTTTTTTTTTTTAATTGCATGTAGGCATTTTTAGAAATCTAACAGTGAAGAGTAATTTGTAAATTTGAAACTATAAAAATCAACAAGAATTAATACCTACATAACTTATTTCATCAATTTTGTCATTGAATTTCGTTATAGGTACATGTAAAATATAATAAATTGATGTTTTCATAAGAATTTTTAATATACAAAATAGATTAACATTATAGATTTTTGAGGAAGTTATTAGTAAAATAGCTGATCGTTAATTCACATACATTTAAGATAGGTATAGTAGGAATACCGATTCCAGAATATACTAGATTCCAACTATATAAGTTAAAGCCATGTTTTGATGTGGGAATTCTAAATTTGTATTGGGATTCAATTATTATATAGATTTTAGTTAATTCTGAGACATTTTTAATTTTAGTCCTATTTTAATCACAAACTAAAATCACAGACTTAATCGCCAGTATCTAATAGTGCGAAAACTAAACATGGGATAGATTAAATAGGTAGGATATTAACTGAATGGTTGACAGTCCCAAATTTGAATATCATATGACCAGAGGTCTGATCGTTGAATTAAAAATTAACATTTTGATTTTAGATATTGGGTTTGGATTCTAGGGGTGGGTGGAAATAGTGGAGTCTGTTTAGCACTAATGATCGGATATTTTCCGTAGAGAGAAAGTGACTTGTGATAATTTACTTTCAAGTTAGTATTCAAAACATTATTGATCTAACCTTATAATATATTTTATTCGAGTTAATTGTCGATGTACGGAATTTTAACATTACATTTATACATAAAAGCTTATAAAAATGTTCTTAAGTAAAAAGAAGAGAACATTTTTTCTTTTTTGTCAATGAACATATTATTTGTATAAAGTGTTTTATTTTCTATTTTATAATAGATAAGAAAAAATTGTTTTTAATGTATTATGCAATACATGCATATTATGATATTCGTATCATTAAGTTATTATGTACCATTGCTTATTAGTATTGATAATAATAATAAATACCATTGGATATGTTATAATAAATCATACATTCTAAAAATAATAGGTAATTCAAGTAACAAAATAATTAAAATTAAGTCCTAACTTAATTTAATTTTAATTCTATAATTAAATATTGTTCAATTCATTTTGTTGAAATTTTAATAAGTATCTACTCAATCATAACTCAAACAATTAAATAATAATTTCATATTATGTCACTCGAAAAATATAAATTGTATAATTTATATTTTAATTAAGTGGCTTGCGTTTTGGATTTATGAATATGCTTCTAGCTAGTGGTTATACTATTACTCAAAACGCTTCGTATCATAGATCACACTCTTATTGATTGAACAATGGACATTGCGATGGTATTTCTCAGTCATTTTTAATAATTTTTCTTTAAAATGATAGGATCCATTTGAAATCAATGTACTCTAGTTAAAAAATTTGGTAGCTAGTTTTAACCTCAATGTACTTTTTAAATATTTTGAATTATATGAAGTTATCATCATTATAGGTATCTATATAATTTTATTATAATCTTTGGCGATTCAGTTGTACTTACTATTATTACTATTATTAAAATTAAGAAAATCTGTGCAATTTATTGGTACACACATTTTTTAGTATTATATTTAAAATCTACGTAAGGACTACAGTAAACTTGGTTCCACTAAGAATTGTTTTTCAATATACAATTGTAATTTGTAATGCATAGTTTACCCGCTGCAGATGAATGAGACAAACAACTAATGTTTGTTGGTTTTTTTAAGCCAATCCTCACGTTTATTACAACGTTAATAACCGTTCTTAATGTTTATGATATACAGTGCGGTTTAATAATTAAGAAATATTTTAAGTGTACATCGTGAAATTAGTTTCATTTTTTCAAGGATTATGGAATTGTGTGGTATGGGAGAATATATCTGTCATTAAGCAGAATGTTTATTAAATGTGGTTCAACGTTCAAATATGTCCCGTAGCCCGTAAGCAAGGAGGAAAGAAAATATTTCTAGAGGAAGGTCAGAGAAAGGAGCTGACAAACTGTAATTCAAATTTGTATCGTGTTAAAAACCCTTTCAATCAAATAACACTATAACAAATAACAAAATTAGGGTTTTTTTTCACTAAATATTTAATTTAAATATACATATTATTTCAGTACCTCATATTATTATATAACTCTTATTTTGTTTCTTCCAGATTCCTTTTATAATCATTGTTTTTGTTAATGTATCTATCATTTCCTTCTTATCATGCAGTGTGTTTATGTGTGTATTTATTTTGTATTATAATAATTGTTAATATAAATGAATATATTTTTTTGTATAAATATTAAATACCTTAACAGTCGAACTATGAACTTACTATTTAAGTATTCTGGTTATTTTTTAAATAAACCAATTTTAAGATTTATGAATGGTAGATAATTCAACTGTTAAAAACATTATATATGTTGTGTCATTTAATAACTCCTATAACATAAAAAATATTATTCCCAAGTACGGCCAGCAAATTTATAAAAAATAACGTGGAGTGCAAGGTCGTAAGGTTAGTAATATTCCGGAAGATCTTAAACTAGTATACTCATTTGACGTACCAAATTATTTCTATGAACCGACTAACCGATCAGATGAATTTTATTCTGACCTTAAACTCCTATACAAAAAAAACTTAAGCCCTAGGTTATAAAATCTATTATTTTAATTCCGGTACCTACATAGTATAGCCCAGCCTCATGTGGTTCTACTGCTGACATTCAGATTACAATAGTAATTTGTAATCGACAATAAAAAATGTGGAGGTACATTAAGATTTTTTTGATATTAAAAAAGTAACAATGAATTAACATGAATTAATTAACAATAAATTTAAGTAATACCTAGGCTGAATGAAAACTTGACTGTAAAAAAAACCAAAAATGAGAATAGTGGTATAATACTTACCTATATTTATTTATACACAATTACAATTAAAATAAATTAAATTAAAACTACTTTATTATTCTGTATTCATTAAATAATAATTTATTTGGTTAATCATATTAATGCAAAACTATCACACTTATAAAGTTAATTCAAAATAACGTTTCTATCTACATTAAAAAAATAAATGTAAAATGCATACATTGTTTTAAACGATTGTCCCTAGATTAATATCTAATCATTTGGTCTGACTGAAATAATATAAATAACTTACATGAAATTTCTGATCTTTTGAGTCCATATCAAACTATCAAATCAATCATTGTTATGATACCAAAGCTGCCCAAGTATTTTATTTTATTTATTTATACATCACCATTGTATAAGAAAATGCAGTTGTGTCTCGTTAATAATAATATTATAACATATTTTTTTAACTTTTAAAGATAGGTAGGTACTTACATCTATAAAAACAGTTTTTGGCAAAAACATTTGAAATGCAATTTTTAGCTCATGAATTTATGGCACGAATTTGTTATATTATATTATGCATGTTTTAATAAACATTTTTAAAATATTATTTTTTTATTTTTTCTTTGTTAGACTTTAACATGATAAATATCTTATAATATTGATTCAAAACCAAAAAAAAACGTGACTTTATTGGTTTTTTTTTATTTTTAAATAATAACAATCTATGTGTAATATTTGTGTAAAACTATAATACTATAATATTATTATCACTTCACTTTTTTAATATATTGTTAAATTTATTTCATGCTCATATATAGACCAAAAACAATTAACATTGGATATTGTTTCGATTATACGATTGTTTCATTTTTTGCCTTTGTTGTTTTTGTCATATTCTTGTGACCATTCAATGAAAAAATATTTGATCTTGGCACGTATATATAAATTATGCCTATTGCTATCTTTATCTATAATAAGCAATAAAAAATTAAATTTATAAAAAAACTTAACTAAAACTTATGAAATTAATATGATCAATGGGTTTCGATTCTTAGAGCAAATCATGAGTAATATTTAAAAAGTTTATAAATGAATTTTAGGTATCGCTTAAAAATCAAAAGTGAAAACAGAATTTTGAAGGAAAAATGTGGGTTTTAACTATGTAAATTAATTCATAGAACAGTCGTTAATTTTAAATTTTAAATGTATTGATATTCAAAAATAAAATTGCGTTATTATATTGCAATAACTTTTCTTCTAATTGTTGTTTACGTTATCATATCGTCTCTCGTTCATCGTGTTAAACTGGTTTTAGAATATCATTTAAAACAATTTTATGTGTTAATATTTTTATGATATTTGTTCAGATACGTTAATTTCTAGTTTTACTTGAACTTCAAATATTTATGTCGAACAATGATGACAACAACATCAGCGATCCTTACTACGGGACACATACAAATTAACCTATAACGAGAAAGTGATAATATAACAATATTTTATAGTTTAACGATTTATTATTATAACATTATTATACAATTAACTATGTTAATAGTTTATTAAAAATTTAAAAATAAAAGTTTAATAACATAGCGTCATCTTAGAATAGTATAAAAATGATTTTCAATTAGTCTACTTGGAAATTGAAAAAAAATAAGCTCGGACTATTCGGGCAGTGGTCCATTTCATATAATATAATATCTGACCGCATATGATCATTGAGCACGATCAGAACACGTTTCTTTGTCATTATTATGTAAAGGTTTCTATTTTGACATATTAATTATTATTGGTCATTGGACGTCGATAGTAGTGCGTGGTCATTGCAATTATAGTTCAGTATTAAAGAGACAATGTCAAACACCGTCACCTCTACTGCTAATCGATTTAAATACTCGAACTTTAATCACGAACATTTTAAATGATATGTATAAACTCAACCAATTATTCGTCTATTTAAATATGAATATTTTAATAAAGTTCCACACTGTTAAATTACTGAAGTTAAAATCTGATATCAACTTCCAACAATTTAAAAAAATACATCAACTAGTAATATATACATATATTCTACAACATTCAGATAAATATTTTAGTCTTAACTTCCTATTCAAAGTCAGGTTGGAAATATAATAAAAGATATTTTATTTATTAATATTTAACTATTAACATTAATTTAATGATTAAATATTAACAAAAAATAATATATCATGCATAGTATATACTGTACGGAATATACTTGTGCTTTAATGATAATATAAACCAACATATTTAATGCAAAATCAAATGAGTTTATGGTATAGTTACTTATACTATAAATCAAGTTCTCCAATGACGAATTGATAAATATTTAAATATCAAAACCACGTTGGGTTATGAAATTATATTAAATTGCAAAAGTTGCAGATTAAAAGTATTATCAAAACACTTGGGTCATAAAAATGTGTATTTATTTTTATAATATATAATGCCGAATCATAAATTTAAAAAGTGTTTCGAATTTAATATTATTTTTATGAGAAGGACCACTAATTTTTTTTTTATTTGTGTATTAATCATTAGGTACTTACTGGAATTATTCAAGTGTACCTACAGGTTAAGTGTAGTGCGTAATGATAAGTCTTCGACCCAACAACTTACATAGTGCAGTATTAACATTATAAACGACAAAGGTAGCACGGTTTCCATTCAAAATGTAATATTTAATAATTATAGTTTATAATAGGTTTTAAAATGTAATTAATTACATGCCCTACACAAAATTAATACATAGAGTTAAGTTGAAAATACTTCCAGAATTAAAGTCAATGTACTACATATAGCCATATCGGTAAATTAAAAAGTTCAATAGTTTAACACAACCTTCAAATATTCAAGATTTATTGTTCAAGTTTTAAACTAATAAAACTTAATAGTAATACTTTTACAATATCTGTAGTATTATTGCCAGTTTACAATTTGTTATTAAAGATATACTATAATGATACTAATTAGTAATTATTATCGTTGACACTTGATTATGTAAGGCAGTTTAAAATTGATTATGCTTGATGCATTCAATTTGACGTACAAACATTTAGAAAAGAAAATAAACTACCTAATGTAGGACACGCAAATTTTGATCATATTTGACATACCAATTTTAATAACCTTTTAAAAAGTGCAAATATCGAACTCAATGTCAAATCAATAAAGTAATATAAGATATAAAAAACTACATGTTTATAATTTCTTTTGCTGATTTTATTTAATTCTCAATTTATTTCTTATCCAAGTCGGTTTAATATTTTTTAAGCTCGGTTTGAATTAGTTTATACAATGTTTAATTGTTTGAAAACTTAAAAACAGTCAATTTATTTGGATGTACTCGTACGTATTAAGATTATACATTTATCTAATTTAACTATCATTTCAACAGAAGTTTTCAAATATTGCAGCTGACAAGGTTGTTAATTGCTAACTTTTTGATAATTATTTGTATAACTATATGTGTTGATAAATAAACAATAACAAGCTGTTACAGTTTAAATGGTAAAATTTGTCAATTTTCAAGTAATAATTAAAACATAACATTATTATTATTTAAATAAATTCGAAGTATCCTCATCCCAGCTTCTGGACTTAAATTCTCCGAAAAGTGAACTCAATTAACAAAATAAAGAATAATACAATTATTGATTTTTTAGAATTCAAATAAACGTTTTTTTTATAACACAAAACACTTTTGTATCAATATTCCTCGATAGTTATCATAATGGTTTTATGACAATTCCAAGTTTTAGACATATTTTTATCGGTGAGTACCGATAATTCCTGATGCAATATTAATACATTTTCAATTATGCGAATATCATCGTTCAATGTATAAATATAATGCGTGTATTATGTACCTAACAATATTAAGCTACTATATTTGTTCAAATTAATAAATGGGCTGTAATGGGCTTGTAATTTGTTGGTGAATGCCGTACGGTAGACATATTATTGTAGCTATAGTACCTACCGCAATTCGCTAATAGGTACATTGACTCAAATTTGCAACGACTGTGATAACAAAACGACTATACATATTTTACTACTATTTATTTTAATAGTATCTAATTCAAAAAATCGGATAAGAAAATTTAATAAATACCCATTTTTTTAAATATGATATAATGTTCGATGATTTTGAGGATTTGATCGTAATATAACATGAAATTCACAACACTATTAATAATATTCAGAGCCCTACATTTGTATTTGTTAAAAATTTGATTAGTTAATATATAGGTACTAACAAATTTTTAAATATTTAAAATTGTAAATGTGTAATACATACCCCAAGGTATATATTATGTAAACGTTTCAACGAAATTCAAAATGTTATGACTTAATCAACATTTAACTGTATTCAAATTATATTTTCAACCCTATAGACTATAACTAATAAATCCTATAAACAGTATAAACTAATTTGTGCACAAGTCCAATCTTATTATATCTTTTGTGAATTAAAATATTTTTTTATGTAACATTAAACCTACCTACTCATTATGTATAGTACATAAATCAAAGAGTTAATAATACTACAAATTATACAAAAACACAGTAACAGCATAAAATTTTGACGATTATTGAAAGTTGTAATCATCATTACACAGAATATGGGAAATAAAAGCAAGGTTTGATAGAATATTCATGCCTATGTTGTATGTTAAATAAATAATGTGACCCCAGATGACAGGTTTAGTAGGTATCTATAGCTTTGTAACTAATCATCATAATTATTATAAATTATTATCTCTAACTAGTGGGCTTTTTCATCAAGATATATGTACTTTTTATTAAAGCCATAGTCTCTGATGTCCTCAAAAGCTGTATAATGTATATTATTAAGCGTTTTAAACTAAATTATAAAAATTGATAAAATAGTAGGGATGCCATCTTGCATTTTACTTATGTGTACTATATATCTCTATATGATGATAAATTTGTTTAAAAATATTCAATTATTTTGTTCACCTATCATAAATATACAAAAAGAACATCTTGTACCTGTTAACTTCTCCAATTTTTTTTTGTTTCATACAAATTTTTAATTATTTTAATTCTAAATAATATCTTTAAAATTTAATTAAATAATTCTTTGAATTAACCCATGAATTCATATCACACCAATTTTAAAATGTCATTAATTCTTTAGTAAGCATGATTTTTCCTTTTAACTTTATAATTTTAATTTTAAATTCAAATGATGTTAAATGTTCCTATTTATGTATTCTATTAATTAAAACTTCAAGGGAGATTTAAGCACCTTTTACATTAATACGCAAAAATAAGAATACATTATGTTCTTATAATACTGTATTGACATTTTGTAATAATTTGATGAATTAAAACAAAGTTTCGTTGTTATTATGAAAACATATTTAAATTTTGAATAGTTTTCTCCGAGAAATAATTGTAAGCCTATACTTAACTATTCGTATCAAACAATATACATTTTCAAACTAATTACAATACTATACGTTTAGTTAACTATATAAAAACCATTCGTCCATTCATATAAACATTTTTGTATATTAAACTGATTTTTAGATTTTTAATATTTTCAAATAATTACTTATATAAAATTAATTTACTAATGATAATCTATTTTTAACCCTCAAGCCGTTATTGTATCATAGTAGACTAGGTAATGTCACCTATTTACACGGTCTAGTTGTTAGAACATTTGAATGATATTTCAAATTGTATGGTTTTGTTTAAATAAAACCTTTTATATTAAAAATTATAGTATCATGATTTCATGAGTTTTACGTTTATTCGTGAATATTGTGAAACAAATAAAATGTATTACCTATTCAATGTTATTTGTTAGTTATAAGACATTCTACATTTATTTTTCAGAACTTCCGTATTGTTTGTAAGCATATCGTTCATAGTGCTTATGGTTATATCTTTGGCATGGCTTGTATTCTACTACATACAAAGGTTCCGGTATATACACGCTAAAGACCAACTGTCGGTAAGTTACATCACGAAAACAAAATATACATACATAATATTTGAATGTTTTATAACTCTCACTTAAAAAATTAACTATTTAAGTACAATCGGCTTACTGAAACAGGAATGTTACATATTTTGGCTTTTGGCATTTCGAATAAATGATAAATCATCGAATTTGAACTATTCTGAACAGATTAAATACACTTGCTTGGACATTTTTTGATTTCTTTTACACTTTGTTCCTTTTTCTTACTTTTGAGAAACAGATGAATGAATAGTAACAACTAGATTCTAGGTAGTTCAATAAATATTTAAGGACTTGTTAACTAATATTTGAGGTTATTTGACTTGAAAGTTGAAACTTTTGACGACTGTTTTTGCCCTGCAATTATTGTCCATGGAAAAATTAAAAAATTAAAAAGAATGAAAACCCATCATTGAGAAACTAGCAAATATATTCTTCACTTCATTTAGAATGTAAAAAGTCGAATTTTAATATTATTCAAAGAGCAATAACGATCAGTGTTATTCGTTTAGGAGAAAATTATTTTCAAACCGAAACAAACATTGTGCAATATGACGTGTACTGGTAGGCGCAGGTATAAACGTATGCGTATATAATATTATAATGATGTGTCATGTGAGTATTATTGTTTGAGAATAAAAAAATGTCGAGTATCTACGAAGACGAAACAAACCTATATGTACCGAGAAATGAGGAAGTGAAAGTGGAAGTACATTATACCCGATTGACCAATGTATATATATTTTATATTATGAATGCGTTCTACAGACTATACAGAAAATACGAGTGAGAATACAGATTCACCGTAAGAACAACTATGGGTACAACATTTTAAAGTTGATACCATTTTATTGTTGATTGAATCACAACAAAAATCATTATTTGTTCAATAAATATTCGACCTGTACTATTTGTTATCGTCTACTTTCAATGTATGTTAGCTAAAATGATAAACTAAAACCAAAAAATCAACTTATATCAATAGTATTCATTAAAATGTTTAATAAGTTCTACAAGCGTTTAGCTGAGCTATACGATCTAGTGTAACATCTGCTAATAAGTAATGTTTGTGTTTTAATTTCTAGAGACGATTATGTAACGCGGCCAAAAAAGCGTTGTCCAAGATACCTACCAAGCACATCAAAATGGATGACAAGGTAAAATTACGTAAAATTACGTTAACTATTTACGCATATGGTCGGCTAAGATCATATTAGCTAATATATTTATTTAACCATTAGATTTCTGGAACGAATTATGTAAATTATTTCAATATTTTGCCAATAAAACTAATATTTATGTATACTTAGACAATAGGCCTCTTGGAAAATGTACCTATATGTCTATATAACAATATATTGTGTAGGTTTACCATTTATGTATTTGCACACTATAGGAAAATACACAGGTGGAAACAATTGATGGCATAAAATGGAGTATTACAATGTAAATCTAAGCAAATTATACGAAATCAAAAACCAGAGAAGAAGAAAACAAATAGCGGTTAAATATTAATATTTCGAATATTGAGTTATCAATGTACACAACGGCTATTACTAATATTACTATATTAGTATACCTATTATCAATTATCAAATCCCTAGTATAAAAACTTTAAAAATCCAATAAATTTGGTTTAATTAACAAATAACAATATTACATTTTTAAGTATTTGTTGAAAATATTAATTTTTATATCGCGTCATAACTTATAATGTTTTAAACCTATTTGTCTAAATTTGATTTACAACATAGTTATATCAATACATATATGACATAATATATGCAATAGTAAGTATGCAATAGTAACCATACTATAAATATAATATATAGATATGAAGTTGCGAAAATCCATTTAAAGCGCACCATAAAAGTATACCTGTATGGCTGTATAATATGGTTAAACCTCAGCATATATTATGATATATTTATCATATTTATAAATTAAAATTTATTATTGCATATTATATTTTTATCATATTTTGTTTATTTATGGTAAGGCGTTAAATTAAATTGTTATGTTACTCTTTAATGGTTGTGTTGAACGATAGTTAAATAATAGATCCATAAACCCCTGAATCGATAAAACATTTTAAGACTCATAAAAGATAGTTTCGAGAAATTTATTTTGAAATGAAGTGAAACATAGTGTAATCTTTTATGGACTATTTTTTGTACGATAATTTTAAAATTTGCATTCAATTAATCAAAGCTTAAACCGCTATTAAAATATGAAATGTGTAACTAAAAACAGGGTTTGCATCCATCTTAAATTGTATTGTTTAATTATTCATCGGCTTACAGGAGATCGTTGGTGACGGGGACTGTTGTGCAGTGTGCATTGAACCATACAAACCGTCCGAGGTGGTTCGGATACTGCCATGCCGACATGAATTCCACAAAAGCTGTGTAGATCCTTGGCTGTTAGAGCACCGAACTTGCCCAATGTGCAAAATGGACATACTCAAGCATTACGGTTTTTTGGTAAGTAACTATATAAATTCAAAATTACGGCACATATTTAAAAATTAAAGTCCTAACAGTACATATTATAGTAATAAAAAATATATTATTACACATAGATTACCTATATAAACGTGTTAATATAGTGATGTGCGTTTGTTACGCTTTACTACTATCTGCATAAATCACATAGCGTTAAGTATAAATACTATATAGTATCAGTAATAAATAGTAATAAGTATATTTAAATGAAAATGATATATTATCGTCTAAAAAAGTTAAATTAAAATACTACTAAGTTTATATAGCATCTAATATCTATATACATTCTACTTTCTAACTATTTGACTACAACGCGTGTATTTGAATTTCGAGTCCACTCTCACGCGACCGATTCCACAAATAATATAGGTACCTATTGACATTTCAGTGATCAATATGCGTTAAAAGATTTTTCTCGCCATGTGCAACAATTTTTTTACATACATGAAATGTACGTAATACGGTCAAAGATAATTTTTCCTTGCACGTGCAACCAAGAATAATGTATTACATATGTTATGGTTCGTTTATTATATGATCATTAATCATTAATCACTCGTATAAAATACATAATATATACAACATATACATGTATAGTATACTTCTTTTTTAA
The DNA here is from genome assembly GCF_001856785.1 of Myzus persicae. NCBI lineage: Eukaryota > Metazoa > Arthropoda > Insecta > Hemiptera > Aphididae > Myzus > Myzus persicae. The sequence goes on along the minus strand of NW_019102150.1, from coordinate 84,871 downwards.
TATATAGTCGTATAGAGTTCTGATATATAAAATTATATACCTGCAATATGATATGTTGGGCACCGAACTGAGTCCTTAACAATTACGATTATATTTTTTGAAATCGTGTGCGATTTCGTGTCGGATGCCACCAAATACCCACAGAAACTTTCGAAATAAAAATACGTCAAAAATGAGAATAATGTAAAAAAAAATTCACGGTTTGACACAAATACCGTACTATCGGGCTTATATTGTTTTTATAGCCATACGCTATATTACAAATATAATACATAGATTATAGGTAATATGAATAATACTATATAATGTATATATAGGTAGGTACCAGGTATATGTACAATATATTTATATATATGATTATAAACATAAAATCTATATATATTTACGATTTTCTAGTACACTATGTAAAATCAATAATCACCCTTGACGATTTCAATATCGATCAAACCTATACTATAGTCTGCGTGTCATACTCTGCATAGTCTATATGTATGATCACTTCTATATTATAATAATATAGGTACAAATTATTATACTAGAAATTTACAGGAACGAATAATGTATTTTCCTTTTTAGGGTAAGACAATGTGATCAAATATTAACGGTAACCACAAATTTAATAGGTTAGAAATGTACAATTATATTAAAACAAGTTTCAAGTCAGTGTTATTAAATAAACTGTTACAACACGCCGCCATCACCGTCATTTGTCTTGGGTGTATGTCGTACGAATGCGATGATGATGACTGATGAGGATGGGTGTACCTTTATGATTCCCCCGCATGTTTTCATATACATATATTGCAGACATACATTTTTAAATAAAATCATGTTGCATGAAATTACCCAATATTCTAAAAGATGAGTTCATTATTGTTTTTATAACATAAGGTACAAAATATAACTTATTTTAAATACATTTACGTAGTCATTATTGTAATTATACACGTTATTCCCGTGTTTTGATACTTGAATAACACTAACATTCAATAACAATCGCACATCATACCTAATATTATTAATTATTATAAAAGATAAAAATATATAATCTAATACAATTTTTTTGATAAGATTAAAATATAATATATGATTATTCTTATCGTACATATTAATTGAGGATGTTGACTATAAGTATAATGACCTATAAGATAACTTTGAGATATTCCCTAAAACTAATGCAATAATAACAAGTTAATAAATGCATAAAAAATATATCAAAATAATGAACGTCAATTTATTGTAGATGAAATAAAGTGAAAAACTAAGCTCAATACGATGTGATTATGTTATGTGCTTAATATTTAAAGTAAGCTATTTCACTAAATATGTTTAAATCTCCTGAACAAACTTCGCAATTTCTTCATGATGCTTAATATGCTCAAATGCTTAATATAATATTTAAAATCATAGAAGTATATTATTAAACATGATTGTAATTTTAAAGTTTTTAGACAATATTTTATGGATAACGATAACGAATTAAACTAAATGTATTATTAATATTTATTAGATAGGTGCCTGTGACCTGTATAATTTTTTTAACGTACTTAAAACTTACTAGTACTCATAAAAAAATGATGGGTTATGATTTTAACAATGTATTACTGAATATAATACCAAAAACATAGTAATGAATATGATATTATGATTATATTAGTAACCTTGTATCTATATTAACTATTTTCTTATCGAGCCTTTATATGCTAAACTAAAAACTATAAAATTATAAAAATTATAAATTTTCTTATTTAAAAATTAAAAACCTAAAAATTATAGTCATACAGTTTTAATAAATTGCACCGTAATTCAAAGATTAAAACGGTCATAAAAATAAAAGCCTTGATGTCTTGAAATACAGGATAAATTTTGAATTATTATTATATATATTCTTTTATTTAAAAGCAAGGTTTATCGTAATTTAACTTTAAAAAAAAAACTCCGTACTTACTGAAATGTCTTCAATATTTTTCGAAAATGATACCTATGATTTGTACATTTAAAATACGAAACAAAATATTGAAAATTATTTAATGCTTTATTTTTACTGGCCGTAATTGCATATTTGAAATAAAAGATACACTCTAATTAAAACACCTATGCATAAAAAATAATATCTACAAAAATTCAAAATAATTGTTGAACTCATTACAACATGCTTTTTTTAGAGGAAATTGGAAAAAAGTTTTAAAAAAAGTGTTATTTGCAATGGCGATCACCACTTACTATACCTTGATAAAGTTAGGTAAAACATCGGCTACTGATCTTCAATAAGGATGTAAAAACAAAAATCATGTCAAAAATGATAAATTACATAAATCAAAATACTCATTTCACAATTTTATCAAAGCTATTTCATAAATATCCTGATTCTATAATATTCAACGCCAAAAATTTAATTAAAATTAATAAATAACAAAAAATAAAAAATAAATACGAACATTGAACATAATATGTCACAATATAGTCCATTATATTATTTACTGTATAATATACTTATATTCTATATTTCTATATGATATTAATCGAATGAGGTGTTACGCATTTACGCATGTAGAGATCGAATGAAAACATTTCGAAACCGTTAAAGTGAAGGTTGATTTTGTTGTGTTGACGATTCCTTTCGTCGGCACAAATAACATCATATTCGGATAATCTTCTGCGAACCTTGGCATTCGTATAATAATATACATTGTACGTGTTCCTATACGTATTATATGTGATACCTATTGGGAATGAAACACCAGAGCAATTTCGGTCCATCTTATAGAAAACGATGGTAAATACATGATGACAAATGGCTTTCATGTAATTGTAAACCAATAATCATAACCTAGAATAAAAATTTAAATTGACGATCGTGATCGTGTTTTATGCATTTAACGCCACTACATATTCTTCCTACCTATAAGTAGGTACACAAAAACATATATTATATATTTATATAATATATTCTTAATTAGTAGTGACGTCGATCAACGATAAAATTTGTGCGAGTAGAAATTCATAAATGCGTTTATTATACCTAATAATATATATTAAATTTAGGACATGTATATTATTATAAACGCGCAGTGCGTGAAAGTTATCAGTGTAAAATCACGATAATTCACTTCAACGGTTTTGTACGAAAATTATCCTAGTATTATCACTATAATAGCCTGGTTTCTTTTTTTTTATAAAGTGAGGTGAGTACATTATTTTATAATTATTGATTGCGTATAATTTAACTCTGCAACCCATACAAATATTGAAATATATACAATATACACCCATACCTATAATATTTGAAACAGATATAGAAAAACATATCTGTGCATAATTCGAATAGCTTTCATGAAAGTTTTTTTCAATTAATTGAGGACAAAAAAATTTATATTATATTCAATATAATATTTTGCATAATATTCAGTCTCACAAAAACATTATTTTTTTTATTTATTATTAACTTTTTTAATTGCTTAATTTAAATTTTTTTCTTGGAACTTTTTGAGATTTAGACAATTATCTATAATTTATTATTCGACAACAGATATTATGATATTTTGGAGAAGTATTTTTTTTTTGTTTCCGCTAAAATGTGCTGAATAAAAATAAGAATATTAAATCAAGCCAAATCCGTTTATTTGGTCATAATAATTATTAATCTAACAATTTCTTATTAATTAAAAACATTTAAGTTGATGTTATATACAGACTTTTTCTTTCATTATGCTTGTTTAAAAAAATTATGTATTGTTATACGATATTTTTCATTTTGAAAGTTAACTTTTTTCTTCAGTATTTCTGGGACATAATATACATACACATTTATCATGTAGGCCTTCTATTATAGCACTTTATAATAATATTATGTATCCATACTGAACAAACAGTATTTAGTATAATTTATCAATTTTAAAGCTATACAATTATATTTTAAATCTATTAAAATAATTGCTTGTAAAAATAGTTAAAGGATTTTATTTATTTTGTAGGTTTTAGGTATTAAATACTATGATCTGCAATTAGTGTACCTACTGTACCTATAGTGCAGTGAGTGTATTATATTATGCTCATAATAATATATAATATACAGACACAGGGTAGGCTTACAACATTTTTATATTTTAAACTATTTTAACTGAAATTATTTATTACCTAAATTGTGGCCAAAAAATAGTAAATAATAATATTGTAACCTATGTAATTATTGGAATATGTTGGTAATGTTTTTTGTTGATGACCAATTAGGTTAATTAAATAAAGTGAATTCATAAAAATTATACAATTCCTTCGGGCCATTAGGAAATTTTATCTTTGGTTAGTTACTCATGATTGGTTAGCACGTCATACGACTATAGTAGGCATTAATGCGTTGTATACTCATACCTATACGGGTATAAATTATTATTTCTTATAAACAATGATCAACTTATTATGACTCCGTTATTGTTACAAATTAGCTATTATTTATTGTGCCATACAATAACATTTCTATGCAGTCATAGAATTTTTTAAAACAGAATAAAACATTATTTAATCAGTTAATTCAAAAAAATATTTTATTTCAAATTACAAATAATTCGTATAGACTAGATCAATACTTAGATGAGTGAAGTAGCTCTTGATTTATTTTTGTGTGACTACCTATACATTTTTTCATCATATTAGTCTGTGTGTACTTTATAATACTTAATTATTAACTATATTGAATATTATCAATTATCAAAATTATTGATTAGGCACCCGCACTTGACACGATTTACACAAAAAAATAAAAATGGAAGACCTATTATTATAGACGATAAGCCATGTAACAAAACTCAAAATCCAATCAGAATGTAATCACGTGGGTATCATCAAACGTATAATCTGTTTGATTCTAACGATATAAGTGGTAAAACAAAAAATGATTTCTTCCATTATTTTATCCAATACCATCTAAGTGCATTGAACAAGTGTTTATTGTGACTGTATAACATACATCGTTCTTCAGTTGCCATTTGCTAATATTGGATATATATGACTGCACTATGAAAATACTTATTAGAAAAAGCGTTGAAGTTGATATCTTTTCTGTGAAACAATAGGTATATTATTTATATTTGACTTGAATAGTATATAGTTATAAAAAATATTTTCATTACTATCAAAAATAAAGTTGAACATTGTTAAAATAGGTACGTATCCAACAATTTTTTGTCGCATTTTTATAAACATAATATTAATATTTAAATATTTATTATAAATTATATTTAAAAAAAACAAATTTAAATTGAGTAAAAACTGCAAGTTAACTATGTAATTTTATTCAAAATGAATTAAAAGGAATTATCATTTTGAAATATTTATCACCAATTTCTCGTTTTATTTTATAAATTAAAATGTAAGCCTTGTAAGTTGAAGTCTATCGATTATTTATTTTTTTTTTGATTATTGTGTGTAAAAAAACTTAAATACAAACAGTTTATTGTTATCAATTTATTGTAACTGCTGTAAGGAGTTTTTTTTAATATGATCAGTGGAAGGATGTCTGACGCAATAATTTAGGAAGTATTAATGTAACTCGAAACTTTGAAAACTGGTTGTAATTTGGTAATATATGTGTTGTTTTGGAGTTTGAACCGAGAAGCGACGTGCGTAACCGAGAAGGTTGGGATAAAAATGCGTTCATCATAATAAAATAGAATGTTTAATCATATCATATACATTATACATAGCATTATATAGCTATTAGTATTACATTATTATGTTAATCGTTATAACTTATGAGTAACCTGTATGGCTGTATACATATGTATATATATTTATATATATACAATATTATACATTATACATACACCTGCACCTATTTCACTGCACATGAATCTGCGCACGTTCATGTTGATTTAAATAATATAGGTGTTTATACTTTATAAAAAAAATTTTAAACAATATCGAACGGTCAACGGCCTATATAATAATATATCTGTAGTTATAATGGGCAGTTAAAATAAGTAACTATGGCCATACCTACTAATAAATTAGATTTAATATTTTCTAGTCAATGTTCTATCGTATGTTGTATAACACATTATTTTTTTATAATAACATATACATTATACGTGGTATATTATTATTATTATTTATTATCATTATTCCTAGATGTTCCTATATCTTATGCTTTGAACAAACACTTAAATAACGATCAATGGAAAATCTTATTAACAGTGCGTGTGTATGTGTGTGTGTACGTTTAGTTCACAGGCAGTCAAGAGAGTTTCCTGCACGTGGAAGTCGAAGAGGTGACCAATGATTTCGACGTGTACCAGTACGCACGTGGTCGGAGTTTCATGGACACAGCGCAAAACTCGAGAACGGTAAATATACGAGATAGACGGCGTCACGTTAAAATAATCTAATACCTAACTAGTATTTTAAGACTAAAACCAAAAAATTGAAAGCAAAAAATGTATTGAAAGAACCAGCAATTTGACCCTCCCCTAACAAAGAATAAAAATAATTGAAATCTGAGGCCGAAATGAAGTATGAGTGTTTGTGCGTGTGTGTGTGCGCAGATACCGGACGTTGCCGCGGTGGCAGTGGCGGCATCGGTCGTGTGCGAGTCGCCCGACACTAGGTCGTCGACGCCCGACGAACTGACGCCCGCGCTGACCCAACACGACTTCGGCGGCGGCGGCGGCGGCAGTGGCGACGGCCGTATTACAGACGCCGCCACCAACTGCACAACGGTCGCCGCCGGCACCAACCGATCGACGTCATTCGGTGAGTACGCAGCTGAACGTGCGCTTTTGTACCTTTATCGCAGCGATGCTCTCCCATCGATTTTTTAAATGTTTACTCGGTAGCCGTCGAGTGTCCGGCCAGGGATATTTTATGCTTTACTGTTGGCTTATATTAGGAGGGGGCGACCGGGCGTGTCCTGTGTCCGTGATCACAAGTAAACAATTAAAATGTCAATAGTTTGACAAAGTTCTCTAGTTATAGAAGCCAACTGATTCGTTTTATAATTTCCAGCAGCTATATTTAACTCAAAATCATTAAGTATCTGGTATATCAGTTCACGCAGACGAGATTCGAATTTACCATCATTTCAGTCAGAACCCCCGACAGCGGGACCTCTCTAGTTTACGCTGCAGTAGGTGTATCCATTATTTTTCAACAACATCTTGTGATGATTTTACTGCGCATATGTGATAGTATACCCTGTGGGAACACCACTGCGGCTTTATGGATTTTTAATGTCATACTATATGAATATTGCGTTCGCATATGTATAATATATGTATTGTATAACACAGGGTATCTCTACTTCAGTCTTTATTTTATTTTCCCATATGGTCATACATAACAGGCACAGAAGACAGAACCAATCGTCTTTTATAGACATCAGGGGAGGGGAGGTACGTCCTAAGTCTTGGATTAAGTATATATTTTTCGTCTCTCACGGTCCTTTGGGGGTTGGGTATCGCGTGGAAGCCTGTGCGAACACATGCAGTTTATTTTACAATAAATCATCAAACGAGTTTTGAGGTGCAGTCATATATATACATGTATACATATATTATGATATTTTGATATTTTATATGTTAATATATTATATTATTAGACATAATTATTTTTATTGTGTGTTACGTCTTATGTAGTTCTATATAATATGCTTAAGTACCTATCTGCATTGCACAACAAACCAACAAACTCGGGTTGCACGTGGTGTTGTCTTTACCAGCTGTCCTGTAATAGTGTGTTCAATAAGCTCATTGTGTGTAGCAGTGGCGGCAACACAAATAAATTGTATTATTAGAGGCTCTGTGCTGCTCATAACGACATCAAGTATAAATGTATAATATATGATGCTTTGTATTCAAAAGAAGGGTATGGTACTGTACTACTGTGGTACTGTGGTACTGTGGTAGGTATAGGAATTCGATAACAATTTCTCACGGTGTCATATCCCTGAGCTATAGAGCTTTAATTTTGGGAGGAAGACTATAATTGTGTAGGTCATATAATATTATCATACATAGAATGACCTTCTAAATCCAATGTAGCATTTTCAAACAACAATTAAAACTTAGATTTTCTAGGCTAATATTTCAATGACGCATAATTGCATAAAATAATAAAATCTTTTAAACCATGAGTACAAAATAATTTTAAGTTTAGGGTGAAAAGATATTAGGCTTTTAAAACCGAGATTTATTTTCGGTTAGTGGGACCTCAGAAGATTGTATCCCATTTTAATAAATATGGCTTTGAGTCGCAGTGCTATTTAGGGTTTTTTCCGCCACTGATACACGCAGTATTTACCTATACCTGATATTATGCGAAATCGTTTCAACGGCAACTCAATTTCACATGTTTTCTTAGCATTGTATACCTATTGGCTATTAATTATTGTTATGTATACTTTTTACGTCGTGGACTGCAGAAAACGATTATATTTATCGCAAATTCTAAAAAGTATAGTAGAATATTCAAAAATGTTATTTAAAATCTCTCTGTTTATGTATATACCTATTTAACCATACATGAAAATACAGTAATATAATACCTACCCATAATGCCTGCATTTGCACGTTTCTCGGGACCCAGCATGTATATGTATATAATGAATACTGATGGTGTAAACATTTTAGTAATCTTGTCGTTTTTTTTCCCACCAGAAGAGCAGCTTCCGGTCCACTCTGTTAGCGTACCTACAACAGCTAAATAGTTTGACAACGGCCGACGCACTCACAATCACGACTGTATTTTATTGAATAACTATATTTGTTATTTTTATAACATACACCTGTTCCGCAAGACCGTTTCCGGATAGCGTGTGTTTGTGTGCGTGTGTGCGCGGTATATACCACAGGAATCCAAAACAATAATCGGTAAAAAATATTAGCACGTCGTACATTTTACTGTGTATAATATTATCTTGGCGTTTGTTGTGATTTTGGTTGTCATTTGTTTTTGGCATTTTTGTACGGGTGTTTGTTAGCTTGTCGGGTGCAGATTGCCGTTGAATTGGTATGCTCTACGGAGATGCCCGACTTGAGAGGGGCGCAACAGTAAGATATGACGTAATAACTTTCTGTAATAACTCATAAGCACTTTATGAAAACGGTGGGTAATTCCATAACTGTGATTACACGGCCAAAATCAAGGTATCGACACCTATCCGTCACATAACTAATATAATGAAAATTATCGAGGACAATTTCATCCTTGTTTTGTCGGAGGTTTTTTCATAATTTATAGATTGGTCAACATGAATAAGTAGACCGTTCATTAAAAATCTCATTAAAATATTTAGAATATCATACAAAAAAAAAATGTCTGTCATAAATAAAATTGTACTCAATCATTTTACCATGGATTATGATGACATGTTGACGCCTTAATTTCAACCGTGCAAGTAAATAGTAATCATGATCATGATGGCTTATAAAATATATGTACCTACTAACTTAACACATGAAAGACGAAGTATGACGATTGATTATTATTGCGCCCTTTTTAAGCTCATTATCAATAACACAGAGTGGTAATTGTAGTACAGTGCATTGTAGTAGGATATTGTGAAATTTTTAAGAAAAAAATGTATCATATTGCTTGAATTTTAAATACAACATTATTCACGTTAGTCTAACAGCAATTTGAAAATATCGATTATATACGTATTAGGTAAATTCTTAGTTCAAATTTTAACAGGATCGCGAACATTTTAAAATTTGAGTTTTTATTTGAATTAAAATTAAAAGCTTAACAAACATTTTTTACGAGTGTTTGAAGTTCAAATTTTGACGACATTGGATATTCACGATTTTAACTTACCTACATGAAACCTTAAACCTTATATTATATCTTCAAACGATTTCCGTTAAACATTCCACTACCTCTTACAGTTATTATTTTTATACACTTTTAAGAATATTTAAACTAATGTTAAGCTGTTTACAGGAATTTGAAACGTTCGAATTTGTTTAGTTTTTTTATCTTTAAAAGTTGATAAAGATTTTATTCCCAGTCAAAATACTGGAAAATGTAATACAAGGCTCTCTTGGAATTCTAAAAATATCAAAAATACATAAGAACATTCATTTTTTTTTTTATAGATTTTGAAATTTTGATTTCGACGAAATTGAATGGGTACCTATCTATATTTTAACGAGAAATTACAATCTCAGTCATCATGCACAACAAATACATTAATATCGTATAGACCATGGAGACGTTTCACTCTTACGTATATTATTTAGTTTCCAAACACAGCGAAATGTTCAAAATGATAGATGGACATATTTTGCACCTAGAGCCTTGTATTCACACCGTTCTACGCGGTTTTTTAGTACGTTACTACGACTGATGTACTGTGTAATACACGGTCTACACGATGGCAAAGTATTTTATGTATTTTACCAACGCATATAATAGGGGCCTCGGAAGACATTGACTCCGGGCCGGAACCCCCATAATTATAATTTATAATATAACGCGGGTGTCTGTTTAACCGCAGCTCGCTAACATGGCGTTGTATTGGTACTTCGAAGTACAGCAATTATTATTATATAGGTGCGTTACCGCTAACAAGGTCGTGACCGCGGTCGACGGAAACGCGGTTCGCGGTCCTCGCAAAACTCCCGGCAACTGAACTTCCTACTTCCGATTTCCTATCGGCTTATACTACTGCACGGATCCCGTCTAGACGTACTGTAGTCGAGCGTCGTGGGCGCTCTTAACTGGCCCGATTTGAATGAAAAAAAAATAAAAATTAATAAATAAATACCAAGTGGCATGTAACCCTTTTTCGACCACAACTGTTGTCGGAAAAATTACGTACAAATAGAGGGTCTTAACTCATAATCGCTCGAGTATAATATTGTCAGTGTATTTGTTTATTTATGTTGAGCACTCGTAGGTGAGCTTACGCAAATATACCTACCTAATACGTATAACATACGATTGTACCTATATAGGTACTTCCTATAAGTGCGTTTTACTACATGTCAAATGTAAGTATGTAGGTAGTATTTATTTTATCATGTTTCATGAAGTGTGGTGAATATTATTTTTATCGTCGTTTTCGTGTCTATAACAAGACACAGATTTGTACCTACATTGTTTTCCTTTTCTCTTAAAATAGAGTTGTAACTCCGACCATTCCATAAGTCATCACAACAGATGAAACACGAAAACGTGTTTTTTTTTTAACAATGCTATCGTTTGTATCATTGTACGGCAATAATCAAACGTACCTATTATAGTTCTGACATTGTACCTACAACTCTTTAAAACTTATCAAAACCTCTCATAATCTTTGTTTTTATGTTAAAAAACCATTAGATATAGATACGTCCATGTTTAGGTATGGTTTCCTGTTTTCGTTTTACTGTAGCTCTATACATTTATCACTAGTCCTGTTGGACCTACTCTCGTACAATGATTGAACAGCGGAAGGGTATCTAATGGTAAAATTATAACCACCGAATTGATCATTTTTAATGTGATGACAAATTAAGTAAATCTATGCTAGGAAGGTATTCAAAAATTCCGTTGGTTGCTGCTACCATAAGAAGTTCGGCCGCTGTTAGTTCAATAAACAGATATTTTTACACCTATATATATATGTACACACCTGCTATGACAAGAGAGCCTACACATATAAGCTCGTAGGTATATGACTACAATATGAATTACATAATATGAATAAGGAAAAATTAAAAATTTTTTTTTCTTTTTACGTTTTGATTTTTTCTTCTCAAATAATAATATTACGCGCTTCTCTCTTTATTTGTAATCATTAATTAACTTCATAGGTAATATACTTGCATTAATATTTAAACGACTATAGGTAGGTTGGTAATTGTATTTTAAAATTATTTTGAATGAATAATTCTTATAGTATTTTAATCGATAATACAACAAGGTTTTTTTCGATAGGCAGATACGTGGACGTGCATTTTAATTTATTATTAATTTTTTTTATGTTAATGTTGTATTTTTGAACTATCGATATTATGTTGACATTTTAAAAAACATCTAACTCTTGTAGACATAGGAGTTGGTTTTTCAACAATTTTTTTCTTCCTACAGTAGATTTATTTTTGTTTGTTAACAAATAAAATACTGGCACCACATAAGCTAAAACTTCAATTATTGACTGCCAGCTTCAAGTTGGTTAATACCTGGTCGTTATTATATAATATAGACAATATTGTATAGACAAACATATTAAATAGATAGGTAATTCAGCAATGTTATTATACTACAATAGATAAGTAGCTGCAATATTAATATTATATTTATAGATCAGAAATTTTTCAATGTGCACACAACCCATTTTGGAAAATTTTTAAATTTTGGCAACCCACTAATCACTTATTAACTAATCACCATTTCTTTTTTTCAGTGAAAAGGAATAAATGAACGATAATAGAAACATATAGTTACCTACTAGAATATAATTAATACTATATACTATAAACTATTGTATCATAATATGAGTATATCGTATATGACATAATATTATGTTCGACTCTTGTATTTATACATAAGGTATACATTTTCTTTGTTTGTATAGTATATTTATGTATATATTTATAGTAATCTAATATTAAATATTCTGCAATATAAAAAATATAATTGCAACCCATAGTTTGGGAACCTCTGCTATGGATTATGATGATACTAATTGTTTTTCATGGATTTAATATGTGGGTAGATAAGTAACAAAAATTGTGTTTAATATATTTCAACAAATATAAATAATTATTAATTAGTACCTAGCTATAATGGCATAATACTGAACAACATAGTGTGTACAAATATCTTATTCAGTATCAATTATGTTTTATAAAAATAAAATACCAGTATCATAACATCCCCCCATCCAAAAAAAAATCTGCATTACCAAATAAATAATCCAACTGGGAAAAAAGTTCAGAAAATTATTTGTTTATAAATCTAAGTACCATATTTTTATTTTTAACACTCCTACAGTTAAGATGTTTGGTGTACACATTATTTGAACACAAACATTTATTAAAAACGAAATATACATTATACAATTTTTTTTTTTTTGGTTTTATTTTTTGTTTGACAAAATGTTGATTTTATTCTAACATAATTAATATTTGTTTTTTCTTTTTTAGACTCTGATTGGTGGCACAGCCGACTAGGTCCACTGCGACAGACGCGTTCTTCAGATGGTTTCTGAAACATCAAAACAACGATTCAGAACGATGTGATACTAGCCATTAAGATGACTTAAACTTTGTAATAGAATGTATCTTCTGTTCAAGTCTTATTGTTATAGAGATTAGGATTAGGTACAAAAAAAAATATATATTATATAATTTAATGAAATTGACTTTTCAGTTTAAGTTATTTAAACCGTATGAATATACCTAGTCAGTATTCCTATAATATAATATAGTTCTCTGATAATGACTGGATTTAAACGTGAACGGTACTTTTTGTAACTATTTTATAGATAAAAATGTATAATTATGTTATTATATTATTTAATATTTACTATTAAGATAAAAATAAATGTCAAGAATTTAAAGTTTGTAAATAAAAACAATTATACAATTTATTAAAATGTTATATTTATGAGTATTCAATTTTAACAAATACTAATTATTTCATCTTCCATACCTAATTTTAACGATTTATGTGAAAGTACGCTTCGGTGGTGCTATGTAAGCTGGTGGAGGAGCAGGCGTTTCAAATTCACCAATTGTATCCATGTATGACTGGAAAGCTCTTAAAAATTTAAGCTCAAAAGGTATATTCTCTTCTGTCTTGGTAAGTTTAACACCTAGATCTTCCAACGTAGGCAACCTTTCATCAAGTATATCACTTACAAACTCCTATAACATATACATATTATTCATATCACCTTTGTAATCGATCAAAAATAAATTTATTCACAAGCATAATTTTACAAAACTATTTACTCTTTCAAAACGCTCAGAGGTAACATAACCTGGAGGCCAACTGGGACAGAGTTTGTCTGTCAACCACATTTTGATTAGATATTGAGGATTTTCCAGGATACCAGTACGTTTATAATCAAAGTTAAATTCATTAGTACGGCGTAAAACTGCAAACATCCAATCGATCAAATCGGATAACATATAAGGAGTTGGCCTAGACATTTTTGAATTTTTTTTAAGTCATTAAATAATATTGCAATTACTATTTATATACGTATTTATTATATTTATATTATTCAGGTAATCTCAATTGACATACCCCACAGCTTGATAGATTTTCCCTGCTGTTGAATGATCAAGCATAGCGTTCACAATGCCGTATGCCACATCAGATACTGCAACAGGTTGTTTAACTGTTTGTTCTCCTTTCTTCCATAAAACAATTTGCTGGCGACTACGACGCCATGCGTGACTGTACATCCTAAAAAAAATATTTTTCAAATTTTCTTTAAAGTATAATACAATAAATATTTATATCATACAATTAATAATAACTATCTATTTTAATATGTTAATATAATAATTTATTGACAAGAAAACCAGAAAACTTAAACATCTTTTTCTATTAGAAAAATCATTCAAATGTTGGTATTTCTGACTGAAATATAAAATAATTGAAAAAATACTATCTATAATCCTCAAACACATTGTTTATTACAATATATTTTATCTAAAATAAAAGTAAAAATTATATAAAAAAATAATGGGAAAAAAATTGTAATGATTCTAACTCCTACCATAAGAATAAATGGATTGAACAAGTAATTACTAATTATACCATTATCACTTATACTGCTATTTTATATCAAATTTTATTGAATATAATAATTGATTAGAAGACAAATCATAGACTATACTATATTCCAAAAGAGAATATACCAGACAACGACTGGTTTCCATTTGACAGTGCACATCTCCCACATAAAGGCATAGGTACTAGATAGTGAGTAGTGTAAAGAGAAAAAAGTATTTAGAACTGGTATATTCTCTTATAGGATAAACAATACATGGAGCATGAGTAGGATAGGTTTTAAATTGTCATTGAAGGCAAATGAGCTCTATTAAAATAACAAATCCAAGCATTTAGTTAACTTTAGGGCAGAGTTTGACATGGTTAAAAAATCATTTATATTTTAATTAATTTGGTTTGGATTTTTAAATTCTTAATTTTTGGTTTAAGTTTCAAGATCGGATTTTGATTTTGGTTAGATGTCTTGTGAATGGGTTTTTTTTGTTTGAAGGTTTTTATCTTAGATGTGGTAATGGTGCTGTTAACCTGTTGTAGAGGATAAATAGTTTTTAAAAAAATGCAATACATATTTATTAGTTAACATGGCTGAAAATAAAATTAAAGTGAAAAAATATAAAAATCTAAGAATTTAAAACAGAAATGAATAGCAGTGGTAAAATTACTTATCGGTTTATGAAAATAACATATTTAGATATAAAACAACCATTGACTTTTAGACACTAAGTGGAATATATTTATTTGGTGAAAAATAATATTTACTTAAAGAAAATAATTGTTATTACCAAATATGACTATTTTTTTACTGTTAAAATGTACGCGGAATTTAACATTATGGATATCACAATTACAAAATAGCTTAATATTAGTACTTTTATAAAGTGCAACTCACAGTTTTAAATAATTAAGGAATAAAACCAAAACATTTCATCATGACTGCAGATGTGTAGGTATTTCAATTAAATATTTTTATACGATTCCATATTACCTACTTAAGTTATTTTGAATACAAAAATAATTGAACCTCAAAAATTATTTTAAATGTCAGTATTAAAATAAAAGTTAAAAGTAAAAATTTAGTATTGAGTTAATGAGTAATGACTGATAATAGTATGAGGCACTTACAATAAAAATCTGTCCCCTTGACCATAAATGTCAGATGGACGGAAAATAGTAGCATCAGGGAACTCATCACGTACTGCTTGTTCGCCAACTTTTTTAGATGCTAAAAATCCTGATCCTTTTTTCAGATAGATAGGCTAAGACAATGAATAACAATTTATTACCATTTATAATACAACTAACTATAATATTATTATAATTATAAATATATTAATAGCTAAAAAAAACCATAGGGCAATGGAAATAATGATATTATATTTCTTTTATTTCTGTAAAATAAAGTATAATAATATAATACCTAGGTATAAATTATTAATAGAAAATAAACAGAAATTTAGTAGATGTATTTGTAAAAATGAAATAATAACTTACAGCTGGCAATGGATCAACGTTAAGTGCAGATACATGAATCAATCGTTTAACACCCATTTCACGACTTATGCGTGCAATGCGTTTTGCTCCTTCAACATGGACATCGTTGAATTTGAAATTTTTTGTTTCCCAATCACGTCCCACTAAATTAATGACAACATTCGAGTATTTTACCGCTTTCCTGATAGATTCTTCATCTTGCAAGTGATAAGGTTGAAATAAAACTTGACCCAGATCGCCAGCAAGTTTCAACTCCCTTATGAAGTAGGCATCTCCTCGGTATGGAATAATCAACTGTCCCCACATTGCATTTGAATAAATAACGACATCAATATCAATGGACTGAAAACAAAATTACCTGTGTCCCGATCTTGCCCAATTTGTTGATGAGATTACCACCTAAGAGTCCAGTCGCTCCAAAAACGGTGGCCACCACCCCATTGAAACTCGACCGACCACCAGTACCCCTCTTCAGTTGAGACAGCGACGGATTCTTGATGACATGGGGTTCAGAAGATTCGGTGCTATAGTGCGAAGACGAGCAGACAGCCAATGACAAACTCCGGTTCCCTGCAAAACCAAACTTTGTACACGCATTCCAATTTACCATGATTTTGTAGCAATACGTACTGAGAACCTTCACGTTGTTGCTGAACACGTGCACGGACATGTTTGCACGCGATTAGCACGGTTTAGAAGTACGGTCGAAGTCAGTAAAACATTCCTCGAGTAAGAAAATTTACTCAATTTCTCAGACTTAAGAGTACGTACTATGTAACACCTTTAGAAAATTATTCCAATAACGTGATAACTGATAACGAAATTGAATTTTTCTAACAGCTGTTGTTGGTAGGACAAAATAATTACTGATAACTGCAAAAGGAACTGCACCAGTGGTACTACCAATGGCACGCGAAAAACTAACAAATATCGTCATTCTAGCAACACTGAAGAGTACGTTGGGAACACTGTAGATTTTGTTTCCCTGTCGCCCGACGTCCGTCACGTCGTGTTTTCGATTCTTTCTGGTGAAATAAAACACGGTTTGTCGGCGCGTTCAGCTCGACTTCATTATTTTTTTCAGGTCTATTCTAACGAAATATGGTAAGTGTTTTTTGTTATTATTACATTATATATAGACAATCGGACATGCTTCTTCCTTGCTGATCTATGGTTCGCGTAGTTTGATCGCACATCAGCGATCGGCGCTTGCCAACATCGCTCCCTAAAACCATGTGGCTTTTACGTTTTTGACGTGTATTCAATTTGCAACGATATTCGTTTTTACGTCAATTATTTCATCACCAACTACTCGATTTTTCGTTCAACTTCGTTGTACGTGCATTGATTGCCACATTTATCGGCGTGATACTAATACTGCTTAATTGTGATGTATTTCGTTAGGGAACCGATGTATTTGGGTAAATGCTGGATGTTCGGCTAACCATGTTTCTAATTTATATTTTAGCCGCCCAAGAAGGACACAAAGGGCTCGTCCAAGCAGCCCCAGAAAACCCAAAAAAAGAAAGAAGGAGGATCCGGTGGCAAAGCCAAAAAGAAGGTCAGTTTTCCAATCAATGCTGATTGTAATCACGATTAAGGTTATGTTTTAAATGTTATTTAACTTTTTTGAGAGCAGAAGTGGTCCAAAGGTAAAGTTCGTGACAAGTTGAACAACCAAGTTCTATTCGACAAGGTATCATACGACAAACTGTTAAAAGAAGTTCCATCGTACAAACTCATTACCCCGTCTGTTGTCAGTGAACGTTTGAAGGTCCGTGGATCATTGGCAAGGAAAGCTTTAGATGAGCTATGCCAAAAAGGTGAGTGGAGATAACATTGAATCTGTAGTGAACATATTTGTCTGATTTATAAATATATTTATGCAGGTCTTATCAAGCAAGTAATACAACACCATGCCCAAGTAATCTACACGAGGGTAACTAAGGGAGACGAATAAGGATGTTTTTGTAAAATAATTATTTTATTAAATATATAAAAATAATACAACAAATTCTAGTTTTGGTTTATTTAAGATTATTAAGGTAATTTATTAGTTAAGGTTAAATTTTAAATTAGTATAAATATATAACACCTGTTCAACATAATGTCAATGTTTGAACACATTTAAATTTTTGGTTTTAAGTTTAATTAACTAGAACACTACTTATAAGCCTTCACTCATTCATTCAAAAATATTTTGCTCAGTGTATTCTTTAATAAAAAATTACACAATAATTATTTTTTGGGTAAATACATCGAGGCTGTGGTATTATGACAAAATTAAAATTTAAAAACAAGTATATTGCAGTATTATTTTAGAAACAATAGGGTAACATTCATCTACATTAATCAAATTCCACAATGTGTAAAAACTAATTTATGTAAAATTCCATAATATTCAAACATACAATTTTGTTTCAATTGTTTCTATAGCATTATAAGATGGGCGTAATTATTTTTAATTTTTATATTATAAAGTACATTGTATAATTCCGGTCAACTTAAAAATGTGTTAATTATTTTAATTTTATACTATGTATAATATACATATTTGACTTTAAATTAATGCCATAAATTTGAAGCCTTACTTACTTTACTTAGGACTTGAAAGAAAACTTAATACTCCTTATTCACATTTTACTGTATATCAGCAGAAGTATTTAGTCATTAATTATTAAATATTTTAACAATAACTTAATCAATAGATGACAATATTATATGTAATATTGTTATTTTTAACGATGTGTATTTTTTTTTTATAATATTTATTCAGAATTCTTCCATAATATCATATACTAGAATTACTAACATTAATATTTGTTTTTCAAGAGGATATCATAACCTAATGTTTTATATTTGTCTCATTAACAAGTACTAGCAAATTGTAGATACAAAGAAATATAATTTACTCTATTACTTTTAGTATTGTGTGAATTCACATATTTAAATTTTAAAGCAAGTACAAAAACCATTTATAATACAGGTTGTAGTGACATATTGGGTGTAATGACTTTAGATTAAAGGTCCTGCCAAAACTCTTATATTGTATGTACTGATTTGTTTGATTATTATGACGTTTATTTTTGGTAATATTGGAAAAATAGCAAAATTTGTAATTTGGATCTGAATAACATGAGTCCAAAGATAAATTTTAAAGAACTAGAAAAAAAATAGAACTTGATTTTTATTTAAACAATGAATTATTAATTAATTAAAATATGTATATAATTAAATGTTTTTATCTTTACTTTTTTTCTATATTATACATTGCATAAATAAATTATAATAATATTAATATGTATTAAAGTTACAATTTTTTTAATAGTCACTTTGGTTATAATGACAACCGGCCATTATGACCTATTTTCTTTGGTCCCTTGAACGTCATTATAAACGGTTTCTACTGGTTGTTTTTTTTAATAGATAGTACTTCATAAATATGGGTACAACAACGTCTTAAAATTATTGTAAATACATTTTGTACGTAGAAGACTAAGGACAGTGGCCTAAAGACCTACTTAAATAATAATTTAAAAAAAAAAACCCCCCATGATACTTAAAATGTACATGGCCGTGTGGTGCTGTTGAGTGCCTGCCCCCAAAAGGTTAAATTCTCCTGTCTCTTACCACCATTCAATATCAGATTTGCTGATTGCAGATAATGTTGTATGGATTATGGATTGTAAATTACTTAAAATAAAATAATTAAAACAATAAATTTATATTTTGCCGTTTAATCAGCTATTTAAGAATCACTAGTATCTATTTTGATCGCTATATTTCATGGTTGTTAAATTGACAAGGATCTGTAAATAGTGTATGTATCATTGGTATTTTGGTACATCATCTCATCTAATAAGTTATCAATTTGTAGCCATTACAATTTTTCTGACCCAAAACATGACAGACAAGATTCAATTTTTTCGTATTCGTTTTACTCATATTATAGTATTAGAAACCTGTGATACCAATCTATTTCGTCACCACTATAATAGAAGTGGATAATGTGATACTAATTCAATACATAATATTCATTATTTTTTAAATAACAGCAGTTTGTAAATGAGTTGTAGTTTTACATGACAAACAAATAATGTAATGGTTTCTACCTGCCATATTAAGATTTAAGATTTTCTTTTGTTTATTATATTATGTAATTCTTAGAATTACAAATACAAAACATTTTTACAATCTGGTACTCTCAAAATAAGTGATGGCTACTTTCAATAATTTATATGTAATTTGCTTCTTAACATAAATATATTTTATATAAAACAATATAAGCATTAGGTAAACCATCACAAATAAAAAATACTCAACAGTGTCATCTAACGATGTATGAAAAACAGGTTGGTCTGCACATCAAACCGGGCAGCAGTCAATTTGATTTTTATAATTGTGTATGACACGTTTCTTTTATATGACTTAAATAATTATTATTTAGCTAGATATGTATCCTCCCTGTGTATTTATTTAATCTTACAACTTAATTCTAAAATGTATAGACTATAAATTAACTTCAAATTATTCTACTGTGCTTGAAAAAAGAAAAATACCCAACACAGCTTGTAAATCAATCAAAAAAAAAAAAAAACATTTTAACTTTTAATTACACATAAATTAATTTATATTATATTTCATGAACGAAAAAAAAAATTCTAACATATTAACAACATAGAAAAAAGAAAAATATATATTAATTCAAAGATTTTTTTTTATAAATTGTGTGGACAATATTAGTATTTAAAGACTCCAGTGATCGGTATTGTATATACAGACAAGTTATTTTATTTAAAAAATATTACAGTAGAAAAACATGAAATATAGGCACACATGCATACTTATATTTTAGACTAATTAATATTATTAATTATTATATAAAAGGATAATAATAATATCAAAATTAAAGTTATGAGTTTTTTTCAATATTCCAAAGAATCATAACATAAACTTTATTTGTTACTTGAAATTATTTACAATACAATTTCTAGACTAAATATAGAAGAAATCTACAACAATTTTTTTTTGTTTTCATTTCATAAATGTATCGAGCAATTTTAAATTATGGAGATTGGATATATATATTTATATATATTAATTTAATTTACATTAAAAAGAAAAAAACCTAAAAATGTGTACAAAGGTGTTATCGATTTTATATCAATACATATTCCCATTACCGATGCCGACATTGTAGCTAAGTGGCGATGGAAACAACCCGACTGATGTATGACGGTAACTAGACCTATCTTGGTGCATAGCACCAATAGTATGTCTTTCAAAATGCTGCAACAATGGATTGGGATACTTGTCAATAGCATGATTAGCTCTGATTAATTGGTGCATGTTTTGTGGATTTTTAGCCCCTAAACATACAAAAGAAAAAATATTAGTAAACAAATACGGGTGTTAAAAGTTGACTGACAAACAACAAATATTAAATAATAAAAAAAAAAAAACCTTTATACCGAAATGCAAAAAACTATGAAGCAATTGAAAATAAGGTTCAAGGGTGTGGGGAGTACAATAAGATATGAGTTGACAGTACTTGAAGACATGATGTTCAATATTTTTTAAAGTAAAAAGCTAGTTAAAAGAATAGTCACCAAATACTTGTAGCAAAAAGTAAAAAGTGCAACTACAAATTTATGAGATATAAGCTTATGTTTTAAACTAAAAATACAAATAATTTAAATGATTTGTATTCATTGAGTAAAATGTAACTTCAGTGACCATTTATATGAAACAAAAACATAATAAATAATACAATTCAGATAACAATATTTTTAATAATATTTTGGAAAAAATGATTGTGCAAATAAAGCAATAGAAAAAAACACGATAAATTTGTTTCTTTAAATATTAAATTTGAAAAACAAGTTAATTTAATTGAAATACAATTTTAAGCAGTAATTTTACTTTTGGATTTTTGAAAAGAGTTCAATTAAGTAAGTAATGAAAACTTGTATGAGATTATTTTGTGCCTCAACCCTGTACTACCAAAAAACAACTGCTCAAAAACTACCACCTCTTTTATTACCCAAAATATTGAATGTACATAAAAATACTCGACTAAATAAAGAATGTACAAATTACATCATTATTTTCTTATTTTCCAATTATTAGATTTGTTTTATAATATTGTAATCAATTAAGCAAATGTTGGCAAATTCAATGCTTTTCAATTTTAAAGACAACAGCCACAATTTACCTAATTTTATTAGTTAGATACCTATATCACCTTTTTATACCTTTTTATCATTTTTTTTTTTTTAAATTGCCTTATTTTCCTAGATTCTTCAAATATATCCTCTCCATAATACTCAATTCATTAACAATATGATTGGGTACTTTTTCACAGCTTTATAAAAAATGAACTCGAATTTTTCATCTCACTTGCATTCTTTAAACTGTATGATTCCAGACTACTTATTATGATAAAAAACCGTAGTTCATATAACATTGAAATGCAGAGTATAAGAGGATGGAAAAGTATTTCTAACTATTTTTAATTTAACATTTTTTTATTTTGAATAACAATTTGTTTAAAAGTTGAACTTTTATACCAACACCCATTACATTTTAAGTATTACGTATTATGCATTACGTATTTATGTTTTGCTCTTTTAAAATATATTTAGACAAGTATTTTAAAAAAATTTGAGATTCAACTCCTTAACTAAAATATAACACACAAAATAACAGTCGTCAGAAGTGTTATATGTGATAACTATCTAGAAATAACTACATTTTTTACAAAAAATATTAAATATCCACTTTTTAATAATTTGTATTTTGATAATATTAAAAATATTTATCATGAAACATTGATAAAATATTGAAAAGGTAAACAGTTATTGAAGTTTGGCACATATAATACGTAAATAATTAAAAACCTAACAACTAGAAATAAAATTTAAATAATTTAGCTATAAAAATAATATAAATACTAAATATACTTAAATAAAAAAGTTTAACCGATTGTCAAGAAATATCTCAAAAAAGCTTAATATAAAAAATAATATATGAAATGCTTAATATTTTTTTATATATTATATTATATTGTACTATAATTTTTAACAGTTGATTAATCACATACAACACTGTAATATGCATGATATAAATATTAAATAGATGATAGAAAACAAATGTACATATTAGGTAAGATTATCAATTTTATTTAATCCAAATCGTTAAATTAAATATCAGAGAAACAGAATACTTACAGTTACAATAAGAACTTTTGCTAATCAATATAATATATAATAATAAAATAACAAAAATATATATGCAAAAATTTAAAATAAGTATAACTTAAAAACTCTTCTTAATGATATTAAGTTACATAATAGTTCATTAGTAATAATTTATATTGTATATACTCTTGTTCAATACAAAATTTGCTCGTTAGATATTAAAGTAGTGTTTTAAATTATTCATGAATATTTTTACAGCATTTACATGCAATAAATACTTGTCAACTATTATTTGTATTTAATAGATTTAACAAAACTATAAGCTTGTCACAGAATAGACTAAATAACTGATAGTTATCCAAATATAAATAATTACCATACATTTTAATGTATCATAATAGGCCTATGTTTAGATACAATTGATGATACTTACAGAAAACCGATGAGCCAGAATTCAAGGTATTACATTTTGTTTCTGATCTATGACATGTAACTTCGAAGACATTGAAACAGATTATTGATTGGGGGGAATTTTTAGGTTTTTTTCTTTTTTGTTTTGTTATCTAGTAGCTTAAGTATGTGAGGGTGTCATTTGTACCTCTGTGCGCTAAACCAGTTTGCAGACCGGCCAAATAAGCTGCTTTCTGTTTGCCATGTTCCTCTGCTATTTTAACTGATAGATGCTCTGTGCATCCCTCCAACAAAACACCATTTAGTTGAATAATTGCTTTTTGGGCATCTTCTTTTTTGTTATAGCTATTATATGAAAGAAAAAATATATATAATGTACATGTAATAATATCCACTTGATATAAAATAAATTTACATAAGCCAGTTGTAAATATTGAGCAAATTAAGGAATAAATTGATTTTTAATGTTAATTTCTGTGATTAGTTTTTTTTTTATTCAAAAGGAATTTTTTTAATTATCAGTGGAATATTAAGAACCAAGTCATATTTTAATGTTCTATGAAGTATTAAGTTCTTTTGATAAAAGTAAATACAACAATATTCTATGCCGATAGGACAAAGCGAGATGAGTACACTCTGAAACTAGGATTCTTTATATTATTTGCTAGTTACTTTTTTTTTTGTTTAAGTTAATACTTATATAATACATATTATAAACTAAGTAATGCAGTATCTTACCGAACAAAAGCTACTCCTCTGGGAAGTCCACTGTATTTGTCTTTAAGGATATTTTTTTGAACAATTTGACCATAAGGAGCAAATAAATCTTCAAGTTCTCTTTCTGTTATTGATCTAAAATTATTTTCAAAATATGTATAAATTAACTAGGTATAAAAATTAACGTAAGAACATTATTTTCTTTTTACCTTGGTAAATTTTGAACATAAAGGTTTGTATCTTTGATGTCTTCTCCAGCAGGTCGAGCATAAGATACTTTTAAACGTTTATTCTCAACTTGGAGACCATTCATCACTTCAATAGCTCTAGAAGCATCTTCAGGGCGAACAAAGTTGACAAAACCAAAACCAAAACTATAGCCAGTCTAAAAAATATAATACTAATTTAATAGGAGTATAGATAATAGACTTTATTATTTAATTAAACACTTAAATTGTAGTCAGCAAATGAGTGTTTTATTGTAATAATATACCTAGGTACCTTTCTAACAGTTCTAAAATATTTCTAGTTTTTAAATTGTTTTTCTTTGAAAGGTACCTACTAATATAAGTATTAACATAATCTATCAAATAATAATTAGAAATCTATTTGTACCTATGTTAAATCAAAGTGGCAATTAATTAGCTGTAAAATAGTTCAAACAGTAACAATTAAAATATATAGTATAATTTTTTTAATAATTTTGATCTTAAGTACATAAATAGATAAGTAAATATTAGGTATAATTAATAATAGGTGCCTTCTATCAATTTAATATAAATCATTATGAAATTGGCATGGATATTACCAAGATATTACTATATTAGGTATTATAACTGTCAAATTGTATTAGCATTATCTCTGAACGATAATGTAATCAATATGAATCTATTCCATAGTCCATGCTCTATAATTTATATGCAGGTAATAGGAATGTATTTTAAAGACTAATGTTTTTCATTTAAATTATTTACGGGACTTAGATATCTACAGGGCTCAACTCATGAAAATAAGGTAAAATTGAATAATAATATTTAATCCTTTCCTAAGAAACCTATAATTTATAAATCAATAAGTATTTAATACATATATTTACTTTTGACGTGAACTAAAATAATATCGATTTATTTTAAGCTGATAATAAAAATAATTTTCAACAAAAATATTATATCAATATTTATGTTAAAATACCTACATAATTAAATTCATCAACTAGGAAGTACCATAAAGTTTAAAACAATAATTCCACATTATTGTAAATGATTTCTAGAACAAGGAACAATTACAGTTTAACTATTTTTGGAAATTGTAATTTTCAAAATGCTTAAGTTTTTGATGATACTTTCAAAAAATCTTCAAAATTCTCAATTTTCCAAAAACTTATGTTTTTTAGTTTAAAAATAACAAAAATTTAAACTTTTGGAAATGATACTATTTATATGCTCTACATTTTGGTTGAATTAGAATTTACTTATCATACTTACTTGATATGTTATTGTTAATAAACCATGTAAAACTTAATTATCAAGTTATTCCAAATATTTGTATATTATATTTAAGTAGGTACCTAACTCAAAATTTATTTTTTGAAATTATGGGGTCAAGGGACTGGGGACATGGTGAAATTAATTAGGTAATTTAAAATTCATCAATTACCTACCTATGAGTTACTTAAATACGCAAATGTTTGAAATAACTTTATAATCAAGTGTTACGTGGTTAATTCACAATTTTATTAAAATGGACATAAATATTTCACAAAAATGTTGAGCATCATATTAATATTAACATTTCCAAAAATATAAATTTTTCAAATTTCAAATTATAACTCAAAAACAAAATTTTTTTAAAAAAATAAGCATTTGAAGTTTTTTGACCGTAACTTCTAAATGAAGTTTGAGTGACTATTTATGAAAATACCATCAAATTATTAATCACGAAAAACCGAGGAAAAACACATATCTTAAAAAAAAATTCCAAAAAATTGTTTGGGAGCTAAACTGCATTTATGTTCTATAACAATATAAAGCAAAATAAATTTAAAACATTAAAATAGAAGTCAAGTCTGTTAAAAGGCAAAACCTAGGGTACCTACCTACTTATATCAGATAAATACATTAAGGTTTATCTATTCAGTTCTTAAACGAAGAAAATATCAAATTGTCAATGTTGAGTTGGAATAAATGTGTTAAAGTTCATAATGCCGATAGGTACGCAACTTAATATCTTACTTAATCAATAAATGTTGAACAAATGGGATTCTGAAGAAATACCTATGACCACCCATGAAATAAAATAATACACCTATCTAGATCATTTTATAACTACCTATCGGTTTAATGTTCTGCGCGTAAGTCTAGGTACTAGTTTAAACGTTGTAGCCAAATTGCGGGCTCAACTTTCGGTAAAACCTGAGGACCACAACACTATGATGGTAGAAACTCACTTTGACGTCTTTCATCACCCGGCACGCTTCGATCTGTCCGATCTGGGTGAACATTTGGTGTAGTTTTTTATCGGTCATCGACTGTGGCAGATAGTTGATTATCAGGTTCGTCATGCTCGTGTCTTGTGGCTCCATTTCGACGTTCGTTGTGTGCACTGCTGTCGTCGTTATTGGTGCTGATGCCGTTGCTGAGCTCGGCACGGCGTTAATCGTGTACGGCGTACGGAGGAGGAGGCGGCGGTGGCGACGGCTACTGGTGGTACTGTTATTGTCGCTGTTGTTGTTGTTGTTATTGTTGTTGTTGTAGGTATTGTTGTTGATACAACCAGTGCTACTGCCGCTGCTGCTGCTGCTTCTACTGCTGCTATTACTATGGTCCTGCTTCACAGGTGGCGGCGACGACAACGACGACGACAACAGACCTTTATCGGGGATGATGAGGGTGACGGCGTTGGTTGTCGTGCGCGCGACGAAACGGTTTTGTTTTCGAGGGGCAATGGTTGGAGATTCGCGCGGCGGCGGCGGACACAACGGATTATGACGGTAGGAAGTGCATGAGGGGGGAATAGTGTGTGGAAAAAAGTGGAAAAAAAAATAACAAGAAACGCACACGGGAAAACTGCCGATAGATTAACAACACTCGATACTCATATGTAGTGAGCTAAGAGCTTGGCAGCTTGGCTACACGAACCGGGTGGTGATGACGGGGAGTGCGGGTCCGACGGGTTGGGAAGGCGGAGGCGGGGCGCGGATCGATAGAGCTACGCTAGCGCAGTGGTGCCAACGGCGCGACCAGCAGCCACTACAACCAAATACTATAAAGATACACACGGACGGCGAACCGCCGAACGGTGGCATGGGGGCCACGGGGCACTACCGTCACCGTGGAACAATAGCACTACCGACTGGCGACTTCCGTCCTGTCTTCGGAGTCTTCCTGATCTAGTGATCTATGATCTATCTGACTACAACTGTACTGTGCCACTGGGCACTGACTGACCATCAGTGACCACTTCAACTTGGCAACTTCCAATAATATTGTCCTTCTAGAGCTGTTCGCCACCCGCGAGTCGTGTCCGTAAAAAAAGATAAAACGAATCACGGTTGTCGACGGCCAAGTCGGCTGACCGGTCCGAATGGCGCCTACTGCTAGTGCCGGGCTGCGGTGAAAGCCAAGCAGTGATTCACTGGGCAGAGGACCCTGCTTCAGTGATTCGGTAGTGACAGGATGGTACCGCGGAACTTGACGAACTATTTCATATTTTATCATACCACCGTAGACAGAGGAACAGAACATTCATGACGATTCCGAGTGCCGACTATCGGTCGGCCAATGGCTACGTCTGAATATTCACTGTCCGGTGTATAGTCATCAGCTTTCGGTGGTCACATATTCTTGGATGAATTAAAGTTTAATTTATGACCGACGGCACTGGCCATTAGTATGATATAGGTGGTTGTTGCACATTGGTCGTTAATGCGTTGCCACAGCCAAAGTGACGTTTTTACGATTGTTTTTTTTTAATAAAATAGTTGTATTATAACCTAGGGCTTAACGTGCCATAAAATTGTTGTTCTAAAACTTGTATAGACGCTTTACATTTGTATTTACTATTTATCACACGACTAAATATTTTAATTTATAGATAAAAATAGAAATTTTAATGTGGAACACCATTATCGGGGCTAATCGCAATAATGGCAGTGCTAACTATTATTTTGATGCTCTCCCGGTCCCTTGACGGCCAAATGTAATGTTAACATATTACAAACATTTTTCATGAATACTCCAGAACAAACTAAGAGTATTGTATGTTTATTTAAAACATTTAAATACCTTAATTTTTTTTATTTTTCTGGGCACATTATGCCTGATTACTGATTATTATAGCTGTTACGCTTGAATAGTTTTTTAAAAATAAAAAATGACTACCTAATACCTATCGTATCACAAAACCATCTAAGCAGCAGGACAGGTGCCTAATAATAGTTGTATACTCGTATTGTACCATTGTAACTATAACCCATTGAGTAAATAATATAACCAAGTAACTGCTATCTTCATCTTTCACAACGTTTATCATGCATAGCATAGATATGAAAATGAAGTGTTGTTTATTTGTTTCTATAGACCATAGAGTATGCTATAGACACATACAAACTAAAACATCGGGGAGGGGGGGGCATACAGCAGATTCCAGTGTCTTTCGAGTTTCGACACTTGAACACTAGACAGTGGTCGCTCCAACCACAGAACAATAAGTATAACCTAACCCATCCCCGGCGTGGCGGCTCTTGAAAGTGTGTTAGATACACAATGATGTATTTGTTGATATTGTTGTGGTATCAGGTGGTTCTGTATTACCCTTCGACTCTGCTCCTTATGCGGCGTTGGTCCACTACGGAAATGTAAAATCATGTTAAAATACAAATTTAATTAATTGCCTTTCACCTGACCCACCTTTTTTCAAATTTAAGATTCATAACATTGTCTAGTTGGTAAAAGGTATTTTCGTGGGTGTTGACTGCGATAGCTAAGTTGTCAAATATATAACTCAATAACAATTAACATTAAAACTTCAAATTTGTACACATTTTTAATTATTACTAATAATATAATATACATGAAGAAAATACACAATTTATTCTAAATTAAGGATATTTTAATACAATTATTTTTTACCATTCACAAGATAATTTATTTGATGCTTAAAATGAAAATACTTGAGATTAATTATCATTACATTTTATTACTATATATATCTTTTATTAAATTGTAATACTAAAACTAAAATAATTTATCCATACAAATTCGAAATACCTAGTTATTGCACAATAATAATTATATTATGTAAACATACATAACATTGTTGTATACTTACACAAAAATATTTGATGCAAAATAATGTTTTTTCTTAGTGTAAATACAAAAATAAGTAATACCTATACAATGATAATGTAGTGTTTACAGAGTTGTATAATAATATATTAATGTTTATACTTGTAATAGCATCTTGTATGCTGAGACATTTTAATATATTAAATAAAAAATAATAATAATAATATATTCATAGGTAATCTTAACAATAATTAGTTTATTATCTAACAAAAAAAAAAATTCAAGTGCAATATATTATTATTTAAAAATTAAATCGAGAAATTAAAATGTGTAATGAACTGTCGATAATGTTGATGATGGTGGTATCCAAGGTTTATAAACTGCATTTGGATTTTTTTTTTTTTTCTCTAAAGATATATAATTTTATAAAACATAAATATAATTTAAATTAAACATAATATCATAGTGTTACCTTACACCATCTAAGTACATAAAATCATTGTTATTACACAAGTCAAGAAAACATACCAACATGATGCATGTGTTATTGTTGTCTTACTAAAACACACCACCAAAATATAACTTCGGTAGTTCCAATTTTGTGTTCTTAGCTTTCATCATCAAACTTAAAAGAAAGAACATTTTCTGTATTGTCTTGTTGGGTTTTTATATTTTAATGTTTAAACAAGTTATGAGTAGGTATTCAATATATTATAATGTAAAATTCTCATTTCGCTCACTAATTGGTCAATTCACTCTAATAGGTAATAAGAACATAAAATTGGAACTGCTGAACTCAGATTTTTGTGTTGTCTATTTATAACATAGATACAACATAAGGTTAAGGTTGGAGTGAGTAACTCTTAATTAAATATTTATGTAATTTTGATTTATTACCAGCAAATTTAGAAACATAAGTTTTTTTTTGAACATTTAGGTGTTTTTCAACTGCAGTAGTATTTTCCAAATATACAAATGGATTTTCAGTTTTTAATTCATTACCATCAGTAGAAGTTAATGATATTGAATTATTTTGATGGTTACAATTTAGTTTGTGTTCATTAAAAATATCTGCAATCATAATTTTAATTTAATCATATATTGATGAAGACAAATAATATTTTTTTTAAAAGTGAACAAGTGGGTAGCAATCTGCTTCACATTAGGTGTTACGACTGTCACTGAAATGCATGTGTTTTTGTGAATTTATATTTAATAATAAATTATTGGATGTGAAAAACGAATCATTAAATGATAATGATTTATTTATGTTGCTATTTAAGTAAATTTATTTAATAATAATAATACAACCGATGAAATTGTTTTTGTGAAAACATTGCATTCAAATATCAATATGTATAAAACTATAAAATATAATAATATATTTTGTACTTTAAAAGTTTCAAGCACCTCCAAGAGATGATGACAGACAAAAGAACATTTTTTGTAAAAAACATCTTTGTAAAATCACTGCTCTCAGAATCTAGATCTTGCCAATAAATATACTTGGTAAAAGTATAATGAATAGTAATAAAGTAGGTATCAATAGTATTATAACATAATATAATACTATATTTTTAATACATTTATATTCAACAATTTAAGCAAAGTAAATCTAGTATGCGTGACTAATATACTTACTTAAAGGAATAACATTTTGAAGAGAAATGCCATCAATAAATGAATCAGCATGACAATCAAACCAATTTTGACGTCTAAATTCAATAATTTCATTCAACCACTTTTCGTCAACATCTGTCAATTGTGGTGTTGTAAACCTCTTTGAACATATTAATTTTGGAAAGGATTCAGTTTTTGTTTGTTTCATATGATTACAATAACATTCACTAATTTTAGGACTTAATACTACGGTTGGCGCTAATTTAATATATTCACAATTTTTTAATTTTTTTTCAGAAACATTGTTTTTTATTTGTTTTTTATCAATCCAGGGTTTTGATGAAAAATGTTCAATCTGTGTATCATTATTGATTTTTTTTTTACACACAGAGCACCCCAGACGACTTTTTCTTGTGTTTAAGTCGGATGCTATAGAATATCCTTGGACTCCCATAACTCTAGTTTAATATATTATGTCAGCTGCAACAAATCTAAAACATATTTTTTTAAATTGGATATGTAAATTATTTAAATCCTAATTCTAAATAATTTCTTTCACTTTTTAAATATTGTGAAGAAATAAAAATAAATATAAACTATAGTTAAATTAACAATTTTTATGTTTTAAAAAAAATATATATTTATATGAAATTTGACGGTTAATATTAAATTGTTCTAAAATATTATTATTATTAAATTAAAATGTACCAATTTTTTTTTTACATTTTACTTAGCTATTTGACAACAAATGATTTAATTATTTTAAATCAAGCATAATTATTGTTGTTTTTTGTTTTATAATTTGGATAATGTTTAAAGTCATAATATCATCCCGTCCAGATCCTATTACAGCTAGCAAAAACCTACAAAACCATCTTTCATGAATGGAAGATTGGTATAAAAAGTGGCATTTTAAAATACACCAAGCCAAATCAGTACATACTACATTTACACTTAAATTAGCACCATGCCCAGAAGTATCACTTTTTGGTACTCAGATCCCCTCATTCCCGAACGTTAAATATCTCGGGCTAACTCTTGTTCACCGTCTTACCTGGGCTCGCTATATCAAAGCCAAAACATCACAATTAAACTCCCGCTTACAAATGCTCAAAACTCTAATCGTCAACAACAAACACTCAAAACTAAATACTAAACTACTTCTTTACAAATCTCTCCTAAAGTCAATTTAGACATACGGCTTACAGCTATGGGGAAATGCAAAAATGTCTAATCTAAATAAAATTCAACGGTTCCAAAATAAAAAACTAAGAAAAATTACCAATTCTCCACCATATTATGTATCAAATCACTCCCTGCATAAAGACCTACACATGAAAACAATTCAGGAAGAGACAGACATTTATAACAAACGATTCCACCTACACCTTAACTCTCATTCAAACGAACTTATAAAAAATCTAGCTTTATTAACAATCCCTGGTAACCCTCCTCATTTTCTTAAGTGAAAATAGTACAGAGACCTACTTAATCCCTAACAAAAAAATAATAATAAGTACACTAAATAAGTACAGTAATTTGTCGCTTAACTAAATTTTATCATAAAACAATAGAATTGTTAGTTTTTAAGCAGTAAATCTAGATTTATGCTTAACTTTACCTAAGATGATATATATATATATATATGATTTTATAATGAATCAAATTTTTCATCAAGCATATTATCTAATTTTTGATGTCTAGCCATATTTGATAAGACTGCATCTAAACTAGTAGTTTTCTTCTTAGCACTTCCTTTTAATTCTTTTTTACCATCCATACGGTTTAAGTTCATATGTGATATATCTTCTTCAAAATCAAAATCGGATTGATCCAATGATCTATAGTAAAATGTATTTTATAATATCTTAAATAAATTAGTTAAAATATTTAAAAGCATCATACTCTGCAATATCGCAAAGTTCATTAGTACTACTCTGAGATACTTGACTATCATCAGGTGTTAATTCTCTTCGTCCTGGACAAGTCCATTCTAGTTTTAAAGATGTAACATTAGCTGATTCTAATGTTTTGTACAATGAATAAATTTCAGATGGTTCAGGATAACATTCATTCATCTGCAAATTAAAAATGTATTTAAATAGTTATACAATTTAACAATACCTGCAATACAAAAAATGTAAAAATAATTTAAAATGTTGGATAAATATTTAAATTATTATATAACTTTAAGGTATTTACCACATCTGGCTGTTTTAAAATTTGTTGCCATAGGTTACGGTTATCAATGATATTGTTGATAATACACTAATTATGTTCAATATTTTATAATTTTACAATAACCATACAATTAAAGTATAACAATTCTTCAATTTGATTGTTTTGTTTGAAATAAAATTATATTAACTTATGTATCAAATACAGAAACTCGAAAATAAGAGTTTTAAGGATTTTTATTTTCCTGTTTATTTAATTAGTTTATTTGATGATATTTATTTTGTTTGATTTTAAAATGTATTAAAGTCAGCACAATACTTATTATTTATTACAGTTTACATACAAAATGAAATAATTAAATAAATATTAATTGCTTAGTTAAAATTAAACTACCCACAACCTGGCCTATGCTATAAATATTTATTTTATTTTATAAAAAGTAATTATATTTTGTTATATAAATACCTGGTTTTGTTTAAACCCATAATTTTCATCATCAGAGCATTCTATTATATCTGGGGTCATAAAATGTTCAGACATTATTTTTAATTTTTATTAATACGGAGGGTTTAAAAAAAATTTAAAAATATTTAACTGTAAACTTTTGACTCCTCCACAGACTTATAGATTAAACGGTAGAAGCATATAAGATAACTACTACTATAATTATTTGTCATTTTAGTCAAACTGAGCGCCTATTTTAGACATATTTTTGAGTCGATTTGTGTAATTCATAAGTCATATAAATTATAAACACTAGACAGTAGACGGGAATAATACCACGGAATAATTCAAAACTGAATCAAACTATCAACTTACTATCAGAGTATGGGAACTGGGAAGTTTGGAACTCTGATAGTCTGATTATTCCACAGATATATAAACATACATATAACATGTTTATATATCTGTGGATTATTCCAAGACCGTGGTCTGATAAGTTATTACATTGGCTCTGATTGGACCTCACTGATTTTTGCCAAAATGCAATCAGTGTCATCCCAAAGTACAATAAAAAAACTAATGTACCGAGTTATTATGTTGGCGGTTGATTTGAATTTCGGTAATAATCGATATTTTACTTTGAAGTTTGAGAGGAACTTGGACTTAGGCTCCCTGATTATTATTAATAATCAAGTAATTTTGAATGTCTTATACTCTTATAGTCTTTTGGTATTGGTGTAGAACTGTAGACACTGTATACAATTTTGAATTATCGTAATGATATAAACTAATAACTAATAAGTATAAATAGTATATTATATTTATCCCTATCAAAAAACCGTTGAAGACATCTAAAAAAACAGTTATTCATAGCACATTGATAATTAACTTTATTGTTACCTGTTTTAGGGAAAATAATCAAAAAAATATTATTCAAAGACACTATCTCGAATACCTACTATTATTATATAATTTGACTATTTGAGCCTATTCAGAAGTATGCACATTTAAATTTTTAAAATATATATGTATAGTATATAGATTAATTAAATTATAAGCTACCATTTATATTACGAACCTATATTCATGCCGATCTACGGTACAATCATAGGCACAAATAGATGGGGACCTCCCTACAATTTCAATAGTTATAACAATATATTGACTTATTACTTGTATAGTTGTATGTTATAAGATCTCTCATCACAATTCTAAATCTTAGCAGGAGTACCTCAAGGAAGTGATTTATCACCAGACTTCTACAAAATTTACACAGCTGACATTCCCTACTCCGAAAACACACTGATAGCCACTTACGCCGACGACACAGCAATCCTCTCATCCCATTCCGATTCCACAACAGCATACCAAAACCTCCAAATTCATCTTGATAATATTTCAAAATGGTCCACCAAATGGAGAATAAAAATCAATATAGACAAATCCTTTCACATTCCTTTTACTTTAAGAAAAGCTGTTCTTCCTACAATCTATTTTCAAAACAATCCAATCCAAACCACAACTCAAACCAAATACTTATGTCTAATTTTAGACAAGCGTCTAACTTGGGCACCTATCACACCTCAAAATTAAAAAAAAGACTCTTAACACCAGACTTTACCTTTTACGGCCAATCCTCAAGTCCAAATTCTCTATTGACAATAAATTACTAATATACAAATCAATGCTAAAACCCATCTGGGCCTACGGCATCCAAATTTGGGGATGTGCCAAGCCTTCCCAAATACGGACTATACAAGCCTTCCAGTCTATTTCCCTTCACCTTATAACATCTGCGCCATGGTAAGTCCCAAACCTCTCACTATAATTTATCTAGTCACTACATAAGGATCTTAAAATTGAAACAGTCTCTATAACAGCCAAAAACTACTCAAAAATGTATACACCAAAACAGCGAACCACACAAATCCATTGATTTCCAACTTGGCCAGTGACTTCATGCCTAATAACCCCCCACGTCGACTAAAAAGACAAAGGTGTTGTGATCTCCTGAACCCCGACTACACTAATATTAAGAAAAAAATAAAACTCTCTCCCCCAAGCTAGAGGGTATCCACACTGGTGGGCCTCCCTCCTCACGCCATTCACGTTGTTTTTTATTATTATCAAATTTACTTATTGTATGTATATAAATTACAGATTGTAAATATTCTATTTTATCTAATAAAAAAAAAGTTACAAGGTAGGTACCTATTATCTAATAACAGTTAGCACCTATACATAATAATTAATAAGTAATAACTAATAACCAGGGCTTGGACAACATTTGCTTATTTTTATATGATTTGGCACAAAATCTAGTAGAGTGCTATGGAAGTGTAGGTACCTATGTGATGTTACATTAACTACAACACATTAATTATGATACCTATTTGAATAAGTGCTTTTTTCAACGATTTAAAAAAATATATATGCTCATTTTCAGCTTTTTTAATTATTTTTTCTTCTATGCATATCTCTACTTTATTATGATTTATGACGACACGTGCCACTGACAAAAACATTATCATTTTAGTTAATTTCTGGTGTTTTTTTGTTTTTGTTCACGATAGGTATAACTAGAACTAAAAATAATTGTTCTCTCTAATAATTGTGTATCATATATCCTAGTAATATTGTAAAAGCCCCAGGACTCGTATGTACTCGAAAAGTTATTGAATTGAGTAGGGAGGTATATCAAGAAAACTAAATCGATTCTTTCAAAACTAATATTGTGATTACAAAACCCATTTTTCCATAATTTTTTTTTCCCGGCGTATAAAAATATTATTGTGAATTTTCAATTTTGACCTCTAAAAAGTACCTATTATATTCATTTTCCCATCAGAATAAATGCTTAAGATAAAAATCGAAATATTTTTATCTACTAAAAAAAATGTTTAGACAGAAATAAATAATAATACATTATTGTAAGTTGAAACGTCATCGCTCCGCTCAGAAACTAAAACCACTAAACCAGATTAGACTGCAGTCTATAGATTATGGGTACTACTTGATAATTTTTTTTTGAATTTTTTTAGTTAAGAAAAAAATTTTAAAAATTAATTCTTTTAAAAAATTTAGTTATTTAAAGCAAGGATAACATTTTTTAGCTATACCTTACATTATATTGTTGTTGCCTATTTAAGAATATTTTTGGTGCGTACTAATACTTATTGGCTATTACTTATAATATTTAAGATTACTTTAATGGCAATATGTAATTATATGTCTATATAATAGTATTATACAAATATACAAATTACTCAGGTATAGTAGTATTCAGTGCCTCAGTCCCTCAGTGGCATAATTATAGTTTTTGAGAGGGGAAGGAGCAATTTTAACCTAACCATAATAAAACGGAAAAAACAGATGGCTAACTTGTTCATGACAATTACATTTTTATCTCAATACAAATACTATCCTTCTCATATGCGGAGATCAGGGGGGGCTTAGCCCCCCCCCCCCAAAAAATGAATTTAAAGTTAAAGCCCCCCTAAAAATATTAAACAAACAATACCGTAATTTTGTACTGATTGCAGAATTGTTTTCATTATTTTATATTCCTATATCCACAATTATACAGTGTGTTCACGCTAAGAGGTACCACTAAATATCTCAGCTGGATGACTTCGAATTGAAATGGGGTTTTCAAGAGGTGATAGAGATATAAGTGTGCCTAGTACATTAAATACATACTATTTACCAATTTATTTATTTACAGTAACATACCGAACAATTAAGTCACAATTCACCTTAATATTATATTGTGTTTATATACCTAATATTGTACATATTTTGTAGTAATAGGCCATCAATATTGAATAACATATTATACTGTTCTATTTATAGATGGGAAAAATATTATTTATTTTCTAATTGTTGTTAATTCTCGAGAAGCGATAGCTATAATTATAGGACTATCGCTATAGCTGTATTAAACCTTTCGTAAAGTTTATCGTGATTGAAAGAATCGTGTTCGTACATTGTAATGGGTATTGTACTATTGTACATTCGTATTCGTACCGTTACTGTGAACGTATTGAACTATTGACCATATTTTTATACTAAATTATATTTTACTTATTGTTTGATGTTCTTAGGAATACGTTTCTTTTGAGATTCTGATTTAGATTTTTAATAAATAATTTAGTTCAAATATGTTTGAAATATTTAAATTTAAATCTTTTATTAATTATTCTTTTTTTATGTTTGTAATTATTTAAGTTTTGATAACGATTCAACGAGAACAATTTTTTATGAGTGATTTAATGTAAAAATTAATTTATTGGGGGTGTGGAGGCAACTTCCCCACGGGTTTGTTTGTCATCAAATATTTGAGCCCCCCTCAATATTTCACAAGATCTCCGCCTATGACCCTTCTCCTTCTTACATAATTGTATACTTACTATCATCATAGGCATAAATAACCCGATTTTGTGGGGTCAGCAATTACTAAAAATAAAAATATAACCTATTTGCTACTTTATGAATGAAGACTTAGTTTAAGGGGCATTGTACCCAAATTTATGTCCTAATTATGCAAATATGCATCTAGATAAGGAGATAAATTAATTTACAAAAAATAAAATAAAGCAAAACATAGGTACAATAAATTTATTATACTAATTTATATGTGTTACAGTTTGTAAGTTTCTTAGATACTATAGGCCATAACAGAATGTCTTCTTATTTTCATTAAGCCAAACATGTCAACAGCTTCATTTAAATTTGTTAAGAGTACCTAGCCGTT
Source organism: Myzus persicae (assembly GCF_001856785.1). Classification (NCBI taxonomy): domain Eukaryota; kingdom Metazoa; phylum Arthropoda; class Insecta; order Hemiptera; family Aphididae; genus Myzus; species Myzus persicae. The sequence continues at coordinate 46,052 of NW_019102150.1, read as the reverse complement.
TCCTTCTCCACAGGTCATAGCTAAAACTAATAAATCGCTCAGCCGTTCGCCAGTTCATCACTTATTGTTAATCTTAAATGCATTTTAACAAGCTTAAGCGAAGAAAAGAAATGGCCATTGAAAGCAGTTGAAGTGGGTAAAGTTTAAGTTAAGATGATACCTAGTAAATAAGTTATAATTTTTAAAATTTCCGGAAAAGCATTAGGAATTGTTTTATTATGCACAGCGCTGTGGTCTATTGTCTATAATAAGAACCTATTTACATACAATTAAATTAAAAGCTTAGATGTGTAATTGTGATTTATTATTTTTATACTAAAAGCCGGTTTCTCATATTAACGTATGTACTGATGAAATCCAACAAAATAATTTAGTTATTTTTAATTATTATAAACTATTATTTATTACTTATTGCATTTCTATACGTTATAATATTTTAGATTCTGAGAGGAGCGATGAATTTATTGATTTTAGAATGATGTGTGTTTTTTAAATTTTTTTTTCTGTCATCACGGTTTGGGGTAGTAAAGGTGCTTCAATTGTTTTCAACAGCAACATTTTTGGTAAGAAAGTAAATTTAGTTAGTCTGTTAGTGCATTTGGAAGGTCAAAATCTAAAATTCTCAATATTTTTCGAAAGAGATAGGAAAAGCAAATAAAACATTAAGGGAAAACGGGAATTTTTAAGCAAAACCAGTTTTTGAAAAAGTTGATTTTAGTTTTTAGGGTAACTCTAAAAATGACAGTAGATACATGACATTTTCACTGAATGTTTGTGTTCGGATTTCCTGTACACTATAACATTTTCAAAATATTTTGACTCATTGAACTATTTATAGGCATATGAAATTTTCGATTATTATTTGTTTTTTCTAAACTAATGTCAATAAAAAATTTTTTGCTTAGTCAAAAAACTTAAAAATGTAATACAAGGTTCCTCGTAAGTTGTTAGTGGAAATTAAAAAACAAGTTGACAATGCATTCTTATGCACGTTTGCATTTGTCAAAATTCGTAAAAGTTACTTAAAAATTAGTTATTTTGAGTTAGAAATTCGTAAAAAAATTTCTTTTTAAACCTTTTATATTTTTTAATATTATAAGCAATTTTTCCTAAGTTAAAAATCTAAGAAATAATTAAATATAGTTATTTTTACAGATATTTTAAGTTTGGACAAAAATCCCATAATAACACAAATAACGTTTGTCTTTTGGTTGTAATACGGTTCCAAGACTGCCCAATTTTACATAAGTGTATTTAATATTTTTCCAGTATCACTGATAATTTAAGAATAATATTAATTCAACTTACCGGCTACCGCATTAATAATAAGAAATAACAATATAAAATATCTTATGGACTGACATACTATATTCGCTCGGAATCGTTTGAATCGTTCGTCGAATGATATGATATCATTGAATTCAAATTTAATACCATCCTATACGGAGACCTTCTATAGACACCTAATGTACAGCAGTAACCTAATGTACAACAGTAACTAAACTAAAAAGATAAATATATAAAGTATGCATAATAAGTGTATGTTAACACATTTAAACAAATTAATATGTAAGAGTGTAAGACCTTTGGCAAGTAGACTTTTAGTAGGGCATAACACGTAAGTGGTAAATCAACTTAGCTAATAAAGTAATATCTATAGGTACCTAGTCATTTAAATCTGGATTGATAATTTGATAAACTTAATCTACATGACTACATAATAGGTATTGCTGAGCACATGGCCATTGCCTAACCAATTATGTAATAGTAAAAATATTGCGAGCAAATGAGAAACACAAACTGATAAATCTTTACTATATAGTCATCTATGGGTGTCGTAATTGATTTTTAACTAATTTGACAACAAATAGTTTCGTGTGTTGTTTTTCGAGATTATAACGGAATATATAGGTTGGTATCAAAGTCTTTTTTATTCTAATACATTGAAATATGAAAATGCAGGAAATCTAGTACCTACCTTAGTCTTAAAATCTGGACCGATAAACCAAGTTGAAATTGTTTTGTTTTTGGATGAGGGTTAAGATATAACTATATTAATAATTAAAGTATTAAGTAGGTTGTAGATGTAGATGCATATTGCATATTACTATAGTAATAGTATGCTGTTTTTTTTTAAATTTCATCATAGTAAGATATTCCTAGCCTTTGTAGGCTAACAATATCTACAGATACTTACAAAATCGATAATTTTTTTTATTAATTAATAATACTATAACAATAGCAATGACTAATGAGTAATGACACTCAAGGTTGATTAGACATTATACTTACTACTATTAGTAGTTAATTAATAATTAAATACTACTAAACTGCGTCGACACTTAGTGCTGTCTCCACTCTCCAGAATACTGCAGTGGCCGACGGCCGTAGCCATGGGGTGTGTTTTAGGTGTGGAAACCCGAAACACCCACCATCGGCAATATTTTTGCGAACAGCATAATATACCTATTAATATGTATTACTTTACTAGGCACTTATATCTGTATCATTCTGATTTCTACAAAGTATGTTGTCATACGGTTATATTTAACACTAGATATTAATAATATGACATAATAATATGAAGATTGAAAACTACTATTGAGTGTGTAAAACCAACTGTATGTTATATCTAATATATAAAAATTTCGTGTCACAATGGAAAAGTTTGTTATACCAATCTCCTCCAAAACGGCTGGAACGATTTTCATGAAATTTCGTGTGTACCATATTAACAAATATAAGTACGTCTCAGAGAGTGATGTAAACTATTTTTTCATACCCCTGGGTGTAAAGGGTGGCTCACACAAAATATTTTTTAATATTTAAATTGTAAATTGTATAATCATAATAATAATAATACTCAGCAAGTGTATGAAAACACTTTGGTTATCGAATATTAGTACCAATATAACTTTTAAACGATAAAATAATACAATTGACATAAAAAAAAGAGCATTACAATAATATTAGGAGTGTTGGTAAGTTTTGATGGAATATTTTTGATTTTATAAATTCCAGCAATTATGCATACACACTTAAGAAGAGGAACTCGCAATGCTACAAGTTAAAGATAAACAATCAAGTAAAACACATAATTTGACGGACGAAAAGGTCAGATTGCAGGTTACCGGTTGCCGTACCATAAAATATGTGTATAAACGTGTACAATGTACACGTTTATTTTAATTAATAACTAATTTTCTTAATTTTTTAGTGGAAATTATTATTATTATTATTATTATTATTTTTTTGGTTGCTAATGGTTAATCGAACAGAACAGGTTTAAACATGCATCAAATCGAATCTTCGCACATTGCCTACCAAGGAAGCTGAGTTGCACTTATAGCCGCTCATCGGAGTGTCCACAATCAAAAAATAATAAAAATATAACATGTCATTCATATAATCATAATATAGATATTAATATAGTATGCTCCTATCAGGGTCTGCAATTCACCGCAGGTGGATTGCCTACCAGATAATAATATACTGCTCGCCATCAAGTCTCCAAGTCTCTTATAGTTTTCAGAATAGATGGCATTTTTAACGGGCAACGAAGTGCACGGAATCAGCTAGTTTAAATATTAAAATATAAAACTCCAACAGCCTCCTAAAAAAATCCTGGCTACGGGCCTGCCAGTCGATAACTATGGTACAATTATTATTGTACAAATAAGCAATAATATTGTCGAACAGCAATAGTCGATAAATTGCTTCGCGTAGTCGCGTCGCCATGTGGCCACTGTCTGGCGGACGGCGGTACGGGATGGAAACATTGAAAACGGATAAAAGGGAATAATTATTAATTTGCCCAAACGTCGCGCTTCGGCGGTTCTACCGCAGTGTCACCGGCGCCAGCATTATTACGGCGCGCCGGTCGCAATTCGACGGCGTCTGTGCGGGCGGCACTGGGTCAAAACTAATTTTCGCGACCGGCGCTCTTGCATGTACGCCACTTTTACACACACACACACAAGTCAAACACGTCTTGACGTGGTGGTGGGTACTCGGCGGTGCCGTGGAGGTTTATCGTCGAAGGTTGCACGTTGACATTAATACATTATCCGTACTTGTATATAAGCCACACGTCGAGTCGTGACTCGTGACACTCGTTTAAACTGCAGTTGCCTGCTGTTGCCCTAACCGTCCCTGTAGTCTGTACCCGTTCGGCGCACACCCCACGCTAACACCGTTACACGTGTATCACAATAATAAATAATAATATATTATTATAATATTATCTGCTAGCTGCCGGTGCAGCGGTCGCCGACGTCGCGTTCCCCGGGTACGGTTGCAGCGCGTTCGGGCCAACGCGTTCTCACGTCGACAGTTTTCTAATTTCGTTTCCTCTTCTGTTCCCCACCCCGTAGTCCGTACGCGCGTCCAAAAAACCAACGTCGGGAGTTGGATAGCGCGCGCGCGCGTCAACGTCGTCGTCTGTTTTAAGATTTTGTGCGAGTTTTGCGGCGCGCGCACACGCGGCCCGCGGTTTGTGTGTGTGTGTGTGACGTGTGTGTGTGTGGGACGTGTTTTGGTGTGTGTGTGTGTGTGTGTGTGTGTTGCCGTGTTTTTGCGCCATAGCCGGCAGGCGGACACGAGAGTGTGCGCGTGAGAGCGCGTGTGTGTTCGAGCGACGACGGTGTGCGAGTGCGTGCGTGCGTGAGGACGACCCAAAGGAACCAACCGACGGCCCCAGTCGACGGGACCACACGAACGACCGCCACTTACAAGTGAATACAGCTCCGTGACGGTTTCGTGCTGTGGAATTGGGTCGGTCGGCGGAAATACGTTGGCAATCTCATCGAGCGGTGAACGTTATTGTGATATAGACAAGTACACACACCGGAGGAACGACCCAATCGAGTGTCCGTTAAATGGCTTTTCTGAAAATATCCACATCCCGTAAGTGCAGTCAAATATTATTGCAAGAGCCGTTCAGGAACGACGTGTACGCTCGACTTGTGCGGTCGCTGACATCCAGCGCCAATGGACCCGCAGAACAGCACCAGCAGCGCAGGAACAGCAGCGTGGTGTCCGGCCCGTCGGCCGTCGACGCGAAGCCCAAATTCGATCCACTGGACACGTCGTTCGCCAACCCGGAGGCCACGTTCAAGAGCAAGACCACCTGGGAGATATTTAGAGCTTACATAGTTTACCAGCTATGCTCGTCCAGTTACCTCGTCGAGAACAACATGCAGGTAAACATATCACTTCGGCTCGATCTGTGACTACTGTTCAGCTAAATACGAGTATAGGTATTGTACATGTGTGTATGTACTTGGGTTCATCGTCACTGGTCGTCGTATGTGCATGGGCTGCTTGCTCGCATGACACTACCGTGTGGTGACTGGTGGTTTGTACTACCCCTAGTGTACGCTCATCTTTTTACATTATGGTTTTAAACTAAAAATCTTTGAATTAATTTGTATAATGAATACTTTTATCAAGTATTTTAGTCCACAGCCCATAGGTAGGTATATTTAGAGTAATGGAACACAATTTATGTGTAAATAGACTATACACAACTTAGCACATATTTTACTCGCATTGAACTTGCTTATTATTGTTATATTGATTAGGTACCAACCTAATCAATTCCAACATAACATTTTAGTATTTATTTTTATCTTCGTATTTACTATTTCCCGTAGATTTAATATGCTACCTACTTATTTGATTTTTAAGTTGAAAAATTGATGTGATTTTTGTTTAGTAAATAATTTATTTGAAGTTATCATGCTTGTTTTCTACCTCTATGAACTTAAACCTTTCTTATGTCTCTAATCTATTATTGATATTAAATAGGTACAATTTATGAAATCTACATTTGTATTGATTTATGTTAGAGGTTATCTTGAAAATAATTAAAACATTAAAAAAATAAGTTACAGGTCAATTGGCCAATTATTATGTGGTATTATATTAATTACATATTAATTTTTGTTCTCATATAATAGATTCTAATTAAAAAAAAATTGATAATATTATTATTATGAGTCACTGTATTTAAAAATATGTTCTCTGTATTTATTAATATTATGAACAATATGGTTGGCTGGCCGAGAACCTACTTATCGAATTCATAAAAAATAAAAAATCAGTGTGGCACTCCCTTGGCATATGTCAGAGCATATCCATGTATATTTATGATGATTTGTCATTTATTGTTTAAAATTGTTTAGGTACCTTTTGAAGATTATAGTAGGTATACCGTATACGTATTAAGTGCCTACCTAGATTTAAAAAAAAATGAAAGCTATTATTTCTAAGTTATCAGTGGACTAATTATTCCAATTTTACCCAAATCTCGACCTAAATCATTAGTTTTTATTTTAAAATGATAGTTAGGTACTTTATTTACCTCAACCATCCTTAACACACCGTGTTATGTTTATTCAACTCAGATTCATCCAAAATTTATATCACATTCTTTCCCTATATTTACTGTTTTAAGTTTTCAATTTGTATTACAATGCTATTGTAATTATTATCAACATAATATACATTAAAAATAAAATAGACAAATAAATATGATACCTAAACGTAAAAGATTTCAAAATGTAAATTAAATTCTAGATCCTAGTGAAATCATTATTTTTATTATTATTAACCAGTAACTTTAAATACTTTTTAAATGCTAGCCTTATATTGAACTCACTGCTTAAATTGTATTGTGTGATAGTTAAGATAGTTTATACTTTATTTAATATAATAATCAAAATACTATATTAATTAAAGTACGTACCTAAGTATTTAAATAGGTGTATAATGTATACAAAAATAAATTACGTCTTTAAAATATACTAATATTGAGTTAAAATGATAGTTAGGTTACTTAATTCTATATCATAATTTGTTTATTTAATTACCTATATCTCTTGGGTTAATTTTTTTTTTGTTAAGGGTTAGAATATAGCAAGAAATGAAGATCTACTTAACTCTACAACTTATAGATGATATTAAAAATACCTATAGGTACTTAGGTACCTAACAATAAAATTAAGATTAAATAATTTGGTTATTTTCTATACTTGTTGGTTGATTGTTTGAAATTGACATAAATAATAGATACAACCTATTCAGTTTTCCTAGAAATCTAAAATTATAGATAATGATATTTACAGACCTGACCTTGAAAATGCTATGATTATCATCAAATTAAAATTGAAATTGAAATATGATGAAACAAATTTTGTTACATAACTAGGTACTATTTCTGTATTATTTTAATCTCAATTTTAATACAAAAATGCATGTGATGAATATGTAGGTACTACATACTAATACATAATATGCAGGTATTGTTTTTTGAAAATATTTCCATTATACTTTAATGCTTAAAATAAATAAATAAAATTTTTTAAAGTATAACCTAAGAACTGTAAAAATGTATACTTACATTATAAAAATATTTCAATGCGTATGTTGTATACCTATATTTATCTACATATTATACCCAATATTATAGTTATAATAAAGATTGGTGTTGGTTTGGGCAGGGCTGTTAACAACATAGCTGAGGCTTTAAGACATTTAGTGAACTAGGGCTAGGATTTGTATAGAAACATTACCTATTTACTCAACTGTAGATTTAAAAAAACTAAAAAATGCTAAATGTCCAATCTAAATTAATATACATTTCTAAATACATTTAAGATAACTAGGATAGTTTGGTGGTAAAAAAGGTAAAAATATATTGCTGTATAACCTTATGTGAATGTGATATTACATCACTTTTCAATATCTTCATGTCAATGGCAACTGGGATTTTGACCTACCCATTCATTTTACCTAAAAGTTTGTCCCTTAAATGTTGTTTCATAATTTCTTCTATTTCAATTTCTACTCAATTTTATATTTATTATATATTTTATAACTTTTTTTAGCTCATGAAACTTTGCAAAGCAGTTTTTGGTGAAAAATTATTCACTCTAATGATGAAAATGACATTTTATGGTCATTTTGTTGCTGGAGAAGATCAATATCGTATTGTTCCTACTTTGAAACGCTTAAGATCTTTTGGTGTTAAACCAATTTTAGATTATTCTGTTGAAGAAGATATTAGTCAAGAAGAGGCTGAAAAACGTGAAGTTGAGTAAGTATGATTTTATTAGATTAGATAAATAAGATATTTATGAAGATGACGAAATTTAATATTAAGTACAATTTATAATTATATAGCCTGGATTATTAATGCATAACAAGTTTAAAGGGGGGCTGAGGGAGATATTATGCAGATATCAGATGTATCAGATATTCAATTTACTGTATCATATTATTTTATTTAGCTTATCTGCCTATAGAATATAAATATTACTTAAATCAGTGTTATTTCATATGTTATAAATTAAATAAAAATTTAATTTAGAAATTATTTTGTTGTATGGATCCAACAAAATACCAATATAATAATATTCCATCTTGGGCGCTGTGTTTTCAAATTTTCTTAGATTCTTAGGCACTTACATTTTTTCTTATGGTCTATTAGAATCTTAATACTTATTGAAAAGATTTATTTAATTTTTAACTGTAGTAAGATTGAATTCCACTCATATAATATAAGTAAATGACATATTATTAACTATTTCCTATTGCATAACTGTGTTAGTAATTTTAATTAAATAATAAATTTATATATGTACCTAAAAGCAAGTTATGATAATTTATAAATTCTAATATTGTACACTTATAACTAAATTAAAATACCAAAAAAAGAATCGGGAAATATTATAACCTTGACATTTGATAAGAAGTCCATTTACTCAAAATGAAACCGTTCAAACTAAATGTGATCTTGTCAAGCAAAATGCAAGCAGAGACAACAAATTCGTACGACATGCAACTAAAAAACATATTATTTGAATCAATGTTTTATAGAAATAAATCCAATTATGGATTTTAAAGAACTCAATTTCATCAAGTATTTACTCCATAAGGAAAAATATTTAGTTATATATTTTTTTCCTTGTATAGAATTTATTGAAGCCAAGGACAAATTTATACTTTTAGTGTACATAGGTTACTTTTTTACAGTACGTTTTATAATATCTTATATTTTTATGTAGCTAAAACATGCTAAGTAATTACACTATTTTTATTTGATACTGAAGATCATTTTTTGTTCTATAAAAACTTATCCAAATAATAATTGTATATAATATTATCTGTTGTAACAAAATCAATTATGGTTAGTTGTTTTATTATACTTAAAAAAAATATATATTCCAGCTTTGATAGCAATCTGAATCTGGTTAAAATCTTAATATTTGCTTTAGTTTCACCCTGAAACCTAAAGGGCTCAAAGTAAATGTTTTCTAAATGTTCACCTCCCCCCCCCCTAGGCACGCCCATGCTTTTGATCAAATTTCTTTGGATCGAACCATGCCGAACAAATGAATTGAATATGTTAGGGTCATACTCTTAGCCTTAAACTTGTATTTTTTATATGATCAAAAATATTTAGCCCTTTTATATTTAGTTTTTTGTGCAATTGAAATTGAAAATTAATTATAGTGGGTAAACTGTTATCATATATTTTTTTCACCTATGTTGTCATTGTTAAATATTTTCGTCAGATTTTAAACAAATTCATATTTTTAGTTAAAGCTTTAAACTGTTAAGGGGAATACATATCCCTGTCTTACAACATCAAAAACTGCCTTAAAATGTGCACGATTCCGCACGCTGATAAAGACCGTGCGAAATCGTGTTTCTAAAAAGGTAAACCGTACGGAATCGTGCTTCACCGGTTTGTGGCAGTTTCAATTTTGTGTGATAACATTTATTAGTAAAGTGAATTGACTTATTATAAAACTTATAAATTAGAACATTATCTGTGTATTTACCTCGGTTGTTGATGTTTTAATTTTTGAGCTAGTTATTAGAATTTTTATTTTTTTAAATTGTAATATTTTACAAACCATTTGATTGCGCTGTAGGTAATCTACGATGCATGGACTGTCATTGCTGGTATTAACATATATTTTTTTTCTTTATTGAGATTTCTACTTAAAATTATACCGTATAATTATAAATTTTGAACATAAATAATTCACTCCGCAGCCTACACTATACATACGACTTCAGTGTCATAAAACGATGGGTCCGAGTACAGAGTCCGTGGGTGTTTGGACTGAAAAAAAATTGGATTCACATTTCAAATTGTAAATCACACATTTCACTTCATACTCAATTTATATAATCTACATGGAGACGTAAGTCAAATACTGTGAAAAAACACGTGGTGCAACCAAGAATCTTTTCGAATAATTTTTTGAAGACAAGAAAAGAACTTTTCTGATGTAGATATGCCCAAATGACGAGACACCCACATATTGCGGGGTGGAAGCATGGTTGAAATATATAAGGTTATTGCATATATATATATCTCCTCTCAATCAAATATTTGATGATAAAAACAAAAATAGCAGCGCAAAGTGAGCCAGTGAATTTTTCATAATAAGGAAAATTAATATATTTTGTAATTTGTGATATCCCTTTACGCAGCCATTTCGTATCTGACGATAACAGTCCTTGTCGATATACAATAACCTGTAGATTTCAATCATGGATAGAAGATTGTATAAAAACATAAAACGCCAAAAAAACAGTTGCAGTAGATCCATTTTTCATGTAGATAACATATTATGACGCGAGTTCCAAAATTAAAATTTATAAAAAAACCCATGTAAAAACTAAAAACAGATAATGTTCTTACCTTTAAGATTGATAATACTACGCAAAATGTTGACTGTTGGGCAGTGAACACATATTTGTAAAACGGGCACGCGCTGGTGTTGCATCCTCTCAATTTTTAATTTTATTACATAAATATCTGAAATATCACACTGACTGTTAGTTTTTAAATGATTATATAATTTTTAATTTCTTATTTGTATGAAAACACTGAAAACATAAATTTATTAACAATAAATATTTAACTAAATTAATGTTTATAAGTTTATAAGCATGTTGTATATAATATAATATATCAGGAACTATCTGCACAGAGAACACAAAATTGAAGTTATACAACGTTTGGAAAACAGATTGAATAAAAATTAGAAATATGTTTTCAACACTCATTTAACTGATTCGTTACAAATTGTATTTTATTCCTTTATTGGCATGTTATAATTATCTACTATTATATTTATTTATTCTACAGAAAGATACATAATTAAATCTGCTCTAATACACGCTATTTGTTTTTCTAAATGTACTTAATTATGTACTGGCTGTCTAGTCACCTGCATATTAAATGTGCTTGCAGACAAAATGTGCGCGTAATTTACACAATCCCGTGGACTTAGTGTCTTTATACTCAATATTTAAATTTAGTCAGTAATAAGTAATAACTAATAATTAATGGTTGGGTATATAATTTTGGTTATGCAGTATGCTCTACAGGTATTTATTTCATTAAGAATGCAACTAGGAGCAAATAACAATAATATTCAAACATTTGTTATAAAATTGAAACTTCAATAGTAATGGTATTATACAATATATTTATTATTGGATAATCGTTATTCGTTATTCTTAATAGTAGATTATTGTGGATTAGTGTTTGAATAGATAAACGTCATCCAAAATGTCGTTATCTTAGAATGTATCTAAGACCTAGGTATAATTTATAATTTACATTATATTATTTTTATGAAAACTATGTTACGTAGGTTGGTACTTATAATTATAATAATTAATAATACATACATATTATAATATTATTACATACAATAGCTATTATAGTATGGATTTTATTAATATTTATTTTTTATTTTTAGATCAAGCATGTCAGAAATCGAAAAAAGAGATCAAGGTGCTGCTCAAAAAGAAGGTAAACTTTTATGAATCAACTTAAGATTGTAATTCAAACAGCACTCGTTTGAATTTTATTTAACTGCTCGATTTATGTGTTGTTAAATGGACTAATTTGTGTTTAATATGTCTGCGGTATTTTTTTAATTTACTAAATAACCATAACTGCATAAGGTAATATTATTTTCCTTTCCGGACAAATCGTGGCCAGATGCGGTGTACATAGATCTTTTCATTTCTACTGTATATATATTTTTGTCACATTTACAATTAGATTAAACTATAAATTATAATTAATTTTTAACGATATTGATATATTTATATATCACTTCTTTAAAGTGATCGGCCAGGATATACTGTGATATTTTACGTAAAGTGCTATTATAGAGTACATGTTCATTATTTTCAATTGAGTTGAGTAAGTGGTGAATGTGTTGCCTTTTTAAATTTTAAATTGGTGCATAAAGAAGACATAATATACAGCAAGCTTAAAATAGTTTGATAATAATATTATAATATATATATATATATATATATTTATACATAGCAAAAAATAAAGCTTTTGAAAATTTGTATTATTGTTTAGAGATTATGTTATATGACTTATGCACAATAATCATATCCATTTTATTTTTTGCAAATATTCTCTAAAATAAGAAAACCAGTATTTGTTTTTAAATACAGATACTCTGAGAAATTATTTAAAATACTATTTATCAATAGTATTATTATTTGTTTAAAGTATTTAAAGAACATATTTGAATACCTTTAAATTATTCTATGCAAGTATTTTACAAGACTGAAGACGAACTATAAATTACCTTTTATTCGTAGATTTCTTGGAAAATAATTGCATAATATTTATTAATTTTTTATAGTACCTATAATAATTAAACTAAAATATATATTTGTATGATATTTGATAACCGTTTAATGTCTACAATTACTGTACATTATTGTAAAAATATCTAACGCCCTCTTAATAATTTTGAACAACCGATTTATAAACAAATGTAATCTCTATTAATAGTTAAACTTTATTAATAATGCCGATTGAATGTAACATCCATTTATTATTTTTTATCAGAAATTCGTGTAATGTGACATTATTTGATAATTAGTAATATTAATTTGATTTTATTGTACCTATTTTTAATTATTTAAAATAATAAATTACAAATCATTTATTATGAAAGATTACATTTGAAAGGACGTCCTACCTGCATGTTTTGTCTCCGTCTTAGTAACATAATATACTAAAATGTGCGTTCAACGGTTTCAATTTTGTTAATAATTATAGTGAATAGACCTATTATAAACTATTTAAGCTAAGAATATCGTCTTTCTTCTTTTTTTCTAGTTTGTTATTACAATATTTTGATTGTGAACCAACTTATTAGTAAAAAAATTTCAATACTTAAAAATGATCACAAAAATTAAAATATTGTCCAACGGGAGAACACGGATAATGTTATTACTTTTAAGATTGATTTTAGTTGAATTCATCCTAATATTAATATATAGTTGCAACGCAAAATTTTAAATACTGATAACAAGGGTGCAACTCCTTTCGCCCAAAAATGACCTTCCTCTGTTCGTCTACGTCCTCTTTTCGACCAAATATGATAAAATAGTTTCCTCTTTTCGCCTAAAAATAAATTCATTATTTTCATCCACAGTTACCCGTTTAAAATTTTGGAAAGCATTGTCTCAAAATAAGTTTAATAAAGCCATTATCATTGTTAACCCAGAGACTAGAGAGCACTACGAGGAGGCGGCTTTTCTTGCTCTTCAAAAATCTATTGTGTTAGTGCACATTAAAATATTTTTAATATATAATACAGATAGGTATTAATTGTTATTAATTAATAATTATTAAAAAATTGTATGGTGTGTATTCAGTTTTTATTAAATTTAAAATGTGTTGTTTAGTTAAATGCTACAGATTTAATAAACTCATACAGACTTAACTCTCCTCTATTATACGTTAGATTTTATCTTCATTTTTCAATTGACCTTTTATTTTCATTTTTTCTTTTACTTCCTATTTTAGTAAATTATTGTAAATGCATACTATTAAATTTAATATAAATATCAATTCAGACTTGTATTACAGCCAATCACGTACCAATTGACGGACCATTATAATAAAAACCATGCTTATACACACTATTACTCAAATTAGTATCGTTATTACTTATTAGCTATATCATCATGTCAAACATGACATATTTTGATACAATGCTTTCCAAAATGTTGAATATGAAACCGTGGGTGAATATAAATGGCAATTATTTTTAGGGTAAAAGAGGAAACTATTTTATCGTATTTGGTCGAAAAGCGGAAGGTTCTTTTTGGGCTAAATGAGTACCGATAAAAATGTTGCCATGTTGTCCGTTTGTTGGACGGAGAAAAACATGCGGGTCCATGATATAAACAACATGGTATGATCGCATGAGTCCAGATTTGGTGAAGTCCGCGCAATACGTCACTTGCTTACCGAAGGATCTGACTATCAAAGAGTTACGATCATAATATCTTGTTGTTTATAATATCATGGGTCCTACTATTTGGTATATTCCATTTTAACACTGCCATTTCAACTAATTTTGTGTTTGATTTGAGTTGACTAACGCATGCATATTTGTGTTTGGGTGGTTCCTATTGGACAGGTTCTGTTTCAGCTGAAACAGTTGGAGGTTCTTTACCTCAGTACCACGTGGATAAACAGTTCGCGGACAGAAGGTACAAGGTGCAGAGTGCTCGAACATATTTCTATCTAAATGAAGCTACTTGTGAACGTAACATGGAAGTATTCACAAACTGCCTACATGCAGTAGCCGGTAAGAGATTGATACCACATTTTAATTATTATTAATATAGAAATATATACAAATAATAATACACGTCATAAATACCATTGGGCGTGTTCTTAATTTTTCATTAGGTTATTTAAAAGATAATAGTTTCTCAACATGGGGCTAAATAAATAACACAGAATAAAAAAAAAACAATAATTACCCATTAACAATTTAAAAATGCTTTATCCTTAAAAATAATTATCTGAATTCCACAAGTATAACTTTAATAAAAACATTTGTATTTTGTTTTACTCAGAATATTATAGACTATAAATGTCTAGAGTTGTTTAAACACTATGTAGTCGTATTTACACTACTAAGTTTTGTTTTGTGACCAAACCAATGCCTAATAATAGAATAGTCATTAGTCGTTGGTCAGTCCTTCATTACGGGTCAAGTAGTAATTTAGAAAACATTTTTTCTTCTCAATTTACTGACCTATTTTGTGACATAAGAAAACTTGTTTAATATTTTGGAAAAAATGTTTTGCTTTTATTATAAATCTATCTCGCTTAAAAAATATTATCCATTTATAATTTATTGTGGTATTACTAATAACTATACATTAAACAGATTTATAGATTAATCATTAACTTGTGATACAACTTAAGTAATACGCTTTGCATTGTTCATTTTCAATGACTTGAAAGCAGATTTATGTAACATTATACATAATCATATTTATTTTTAACTACGATAACACTTATAATAGTCTTTTATTATAAAATTAGTTATCGGATATGTTTCATACATTTCTTGTAGTACGGTAAAATTATTATTTTCTATGCAAAATGTCTATTTAGATTAATAAAATGTTAAAGGAAGTATTGCCTGTAATAGTTGATAATTGATATAGTGTAGATACTAAATATTTCTATATATAAAAAAAAATAGATTCTTTTACATATTTTAAATATGAAATCCTTGCTGACTATTCTTTATTACTATTGGCACATGCTATCATTATAAACATAGCAAAAATCCTAATAATGGAACTATCGTAAACACTTTATAATTAAATTGTAATTTAATTGAATATAATATACAATGTACAAATATGCAATTGGTAAAATTAATCATTATCAAAAAATATTTTATGTTAATACAGCCGTCATTCTATTACATTTACAAACGTTTAAACTTCAATGGGTACTAAATTAGTTGAATTTATTGTTTTTAAACTACATACCTGTCTGACACATTGTGTTACACAATTCCGTTTTTTTTAAAGATTTTTCCTCTATGGGTTATTCCCACAATTACAAAAATCTAGCCTTTTTAGCATGCGTCCTTTATCGGGCCCGTGCAGCACGGCAAATACGTGTCCAGACGACATTGGCGGATCCAGAAATTCATTAAGGGGGGGGGTAATAAAAATATATCCATCAGATACTATTCATACAAAAATTCAACCGACATTTTTTTTTAAAATAAATTTATAAAATTTAAATGTAATAAGCTCAAGGGGGAGGGTATTTACCCTTTTACCCCTCCCTTGGATCCGCCACTGCCAGACGATGCGGCATTTGTTTTTCGATTATAAAGATTTAAGAAATAATTTAAATATTAAAAAATTATAAAAATAACTACTGGTGCCTCATGGCTTTTTCAAAAATACATCCACACACACGCGGCATCCAAAAAAGACGCAGAAAACGAATTTGTGACGTCACACTTACACTGCACGTTAAAAGCGGCTCTGCTGTCTGGAGTACTCTGGACTCGCCTTAAGAACATAAGATAATGGAAGCGGTTTGAGCACTAGTGGTTTTCTCTCTGATCTACGCGAATTATGTGGCTAGGTAAATTGGGTGCAATTTTACCGAGAACATAATATTGCTCGTAGATCAGAGAAATCCAACGCAAGATTGGTTTTTCCGAACACCAATTTGCTATCTCATAGTTAATCGATTCCGTAAACAAGGTGGTTGGTAAGTCAAGTTTCGGAAAAAAATGTTAGAGCGTTCATCTCATATTTTAAATATACATTCATCTTTATTTGAAGTCAAATTTTATAAATTATGTTATAAATTAAAATATGTGTTTCTTATACAATTATTTATACCACAGTTATAATATTTGACTGCTAATAATGATAAATATATATTAAAAATGGGATGAACGTACTAACATATTTTCCAAGTCCCATTTTACGAGTCCTGAATATTACATAGGTACCAAATTGGCGTTTAGTAGAACTAATCCTAATCTTGTGTTGACTGTTGAGATATTGTTGCTTGTTACTTGTTACCTTAGTGTGAATTGATGATTGATCTATTATAAAATAAAGTTAAGAACATTACTTAAATAATATTACTCAATTATTATATAAGCTATGGACTCAATATGAGTATGTTAAATATTACGGTTTAAAAATCGCCATATATATCGCAGAACAATATTGAATTACCATAACAATCAAACACGGGTAATGTTGTCGTTACCTTCTAGTTTGATAATAGGTCAATCATTTACTCTTTTATTAAAGCTAATAACATAAGATTGTATTTCTGGACGCAAATTGGGGTACCAAATTCACTGTGTTGATCGTGGGCCAGAGAAAGAAAACTGGTTGTGTACATCCTCTCCCATTCTTAAAATTATAATATTTATTAATATATTCTACTTTAGAATGCAAAATTGAAAATAAGCTTTATAATTTAAATTGAAGTAAAAAATTAAGATTCAGATTTCTTAGTGGCATATTGTACAGACTACAGCATAAAGTTTTGATGTTGGATAGTGTATTGGTGCTCATATTCAGAAATTTGGTGAAATTACTAGTGGGCTAGCCTTTTAATGCCCGATTACACTTTTAGGCACTAAAGCCGCTCGCCATTATTAATTCCAACAAGACAAGTAACAACGCTTTACAAACCAAACAATTTACCATAGACAAGTAAAAACCCAATTGGGTGCCTAGGTACTTTTGAATAATTTAAAAATTTTCTAAATAGAAATTATGAAGTAATTAAACTAATTGAAGTGGAACTAATTTAACATCTGTTCAAATATTTGTGAGTTTAAATAATACGTTAAAAATAGTATATTATTAAAAAAATGTCTACGAAACCTCGACATGGATGACTGCTGATTAAAACTGATGAAGGTTCAGAGGACGTGATACCCGCTTGTGTTGTCTCCGTCTTACAAGTGCGTAGTAGTAAATTTTACGCTCAGCAGATCACTTAGTAACGTTAGTTTAAAAATAAGAGTGAATTAACCTCTTAGAAAATTTTAAGGTAAGATTATTATTTAGGGTCCCGCGTAGGCTTTTTTAGATGTATTTATCTTTAAGTATGTTATAGCCTTTTTTGAAACTTTACATTATAAAATGATCATAACTTGCTTAAAAATAATAGTATCAACAAAAGGCTACCAGGAAGTGGTGGTCCCTGATAATAGTTTTACCTTTACATTTTATAAGAGGTAAATCCACTTTAATTTTTAAACTAACTGAGCTAAACGTGATTCGCTGAGCGTAAAATGTGCTATGTTACGCACGTCTTATTAAATTTATGATCGTTCCTAGTTGCTCAGAATACATTTTACAATAATAACAATATTATTAGATATTTAGTCCAGGTGGGGCTAAAACCTGTACTTAAACTTTTAGTGGAACTTCGTCCCCTCAAGCCCCCCCCTCCGATTTTCTCCTGTGGTAGTGCTTGTCACACACATACAAGTTACCTAACCATTTCCTTATAAACAAAAAATATCTTTATTGATATATTTTATACACAATATTATTTGTACATTTATAAGATACAGGTAATTACTAATAAATAATACAGTCAACTCGATTACCCCCGGAATAGGATTGAACGGCACCAGCGCAGATAAGCGAATTTATTCCTTAAAAATACAAATACAAATTAAAACAAAGAAGTTATTATTATACATTAAAAAAATTATATTATGGTGTAATATTAAATAGTATTTAAAGAAAATTAGATTACTAAGTTCACGTTGTATTTTTGTTTAAACATTCAGATAATATTAAGAGGATATTAGCGTATTATTTGTTTTCTCTCTCAGGCCCACGCGCAACGTGGATAAAATCGTTATTTATGATTTTTGAGGGTATGACATTCCGGTTTTATATTTCATTGTTATTTGACTTTGTATTCGACTTTCAAAACAAAAAAAAAAATTTTTTTATTTGTTTTGAGACAATGTTTAGACAAATCGATATGTCATTCCCTTAAAAATATTATTCTCAATCGATTTTGTAATTGGTAATTTTTGGTAATTTTACTCTAAGATTATTCAAAAAAAAAAAAAACGGTTCTGCGTAAATAGTAAAAACATCTATTTTGCGCGTGGGCCAAAGAGAGAAAACTAACAGTGTGCTGACATTCTCTTAACATTTATTTTTTCTAAAAGACACTATTTTTAGTACTGTACATAGTACCGCGAAAACCCACGGATAATCTAGTGTTTATTGTACTGTACTTAATAGTATTAGTAAAGGAAAGTAATATAAAAAAATTATTTTTTATAGTGAAATATTTTATATTTTTATAATAATAAACAGGTACCTACAATAACACTCTTAACGAGATTATTAAATTAAATTGAAAATATTTATATTATTGTTTAGGTGCTACATATGGAACAGGAATTACAGCAATCAAATTAACAGCTCTTGGACGGCCTCAACTTTTGGTAAATTTTAAATTAAAAAATATTTATTAATTAAAGTAATATTTTAAATTACCAATCATTTTAATATTATTGTATGCAATTTTTACATAATATTGTTCATTTGGTACTACTTACTAAATTACTTGTGTAAAAATGTTGCAATTAATGCTTCATAAGCCTATTACTGTTCTTATTAATATGTGTAGGAACCTGCTAATGTCAAATACATTAGGTTAATTCTATAAATATATACTTAATCAATAACATATTATGTTATCTGAATGGATCGAGCCAAAATATCTATATTTTTACTGGACACAAAAGGGTTTTGTGATAACTACTTACTACCAATATAATAATGATTGTTAATATTCTTACTGACATTCCAACACATTTTGATGATTTCTAAATTCCTACCCTGCTTTTCCAATTTATGAATGGGATCATGACTAAAAACAAGAAAATACTTGAAAATTTAATAAGCTAAGCCATGCCTTATTATAAGCAAAATAAAATAAATCCTAATTCATTAACATAGATAATTTTGAATAATTAATAACACAGAATACAATTTAAAACCAAAATTTAAATTAAAACTTTACCACTTTCAGAGAAAAACTTAGTATTTGAAATAAAGTTTTCTGAAGATTTTGTGTGTTGTCTCTGATTTATAAACATACAATAGCAAATTTTTTCATTCAGAATAATTAATTTTTCTCTGTTATTTCTTATTTTAATAAATACGAGTGAATTGTATATAATAAAAATGTATTTGATGTTTCAGTTGCAACTGTCAGAGGTAATTATGAGAGCTCGAACATTAGCTAGTGAAATTATGGGTGGCAAAGGTAATGTAATTGGTCAGCATCTCACTCTTGAGGAGTTGGACAAACGTTTATTCCAAGCTGGAATCAAGGATACAAAAAAATTTTTGGAAAAAGTCACCAAGGATAGTCAAGGGTAAAATTAATTTATAAATTAAAAATATTTGTTTTTATTCAAAATATTGAGATTGTTATTTTTGTGTAGTGTTATTCATTTATTCCCATGGAGTGGTTTGTTGGATGAAAATTCTGAACTAAGTGATTCGTTCCGTGTCCCTTGCTTAAAAGAAGGTCGTATGGTCAGACTATTATCTCAATTGTCTAAAAAAGAAGAGGAAATGTTCCGTAATATGGTTCATCGACTTAACACATTAGTTCAAGTAAGAAATACGGTTTTGGTTAATTTATTAATCCTATTATAAGTCATACAAACATTAATTAAACCTTTATATACAATTTTTAAATAGACTGCTAAAGACCTAGATGTTCGTATAATGATTGATGCTGAACAAACATATTTTCAACCAGCTATATCTAGATTAACTCTTGAGTTGATGCAAAAGTATAATACGGAAAAAGCTATTGTGTTTAACACATACCAGTGTTACCTAAAAGAAACACTCAATGAAGTCAAGACTGATTTAAATCAAGCTAAGAGACAAAAATTCTATTTTGGAGCCAAACTTGTGCGGGGTGCTTATATTGATCAGGTAGTTCATTTTTTTAAATTGTAGCGATACAAATTTGTATTTTTTAATGAAAAAATATCAATAATATATTCATATTTAAATGCACTTATTTATGTTTTAATAGTAGTTAGTTAGCAGGCTTGCTTTATGTCTAATAATGATAAAAAATAATGACCATCAAAAAAAGTTTATTATTTATTCTTGTTAATGTCATTAATTAGCTTGGCAAATATTGAATTATTTCAGTAGCATTAAAAATATTATTTATTTTACAGGAGAGGGCACGAGCTGCAGCATTGGGCTATGCTGATCCAACCAATCCATCATATGAAGCCACCACGGAAACTTATCATCAAACGCTGACTGAGTGTTTAACACGCATTAAAGAACTGAAAGATCAGGGTGATGTTTGCAGCAAGATTGGTATAATGGTTGCATCGCATAACGAAGATACAGTACGCTTTGCATTATCACAGTGAGTAAAATTAACATATTCCTAATATACACATAAATATATTTATTTATGTTACTTTGACATTATTTCCAATACTATAACAGAACCTTTCAATGTTATACCTAAAATGTAATGCGGTAGGTAAAAATCAAAACGGGGTTAGAAGTGGTTAGGCTACGTTTGTTAATTTGATAAATTTTGCAGAGACACATAGAATAGTGTCTAAAAAAGCATTTCCAACGCCATCCAATACAAGTGCGATTACTGGAATAAAATGCAGAAATGGATATTACACAAAACAATAAAACAAAACAAAACAACAGTACTCATCATTTATGAAAACCACCACCAACATAATAATTTAAAATTTGTTTCATAAAACATTTTTCGTTTTTGTTTTCCTCGCTTATCAGAATGAAAGAAATCGGAATCTCACCTGAAGACAAAGTAATCTGCTTCGGACAGCTGCTTGGCATGTGTGACTTCATCACGTTCCCCTTGGGTATGTTACATAAATAATATTTTCATGTATATATGACTCTGTTGAGCATAAAAGTAATACAATGTTTGTTGAAATTGATAGGCCAAGCAGGATATTCGGCGTACAAGTATATACCATACGGCCCAGTCAACGAAGTGCTACCATATCTATCTCGCCGAGCAATGGAGAACAAGGGTGTGCTAAAGAAGTTGGTCAAGGAAAGGACATTACTGAGAAAAGAACTCTTCAGACGCATACTGCGTGGACAGTTCTTCTACAAACCTAATGGAAATTATACGCCAGTTTAAAAACGACATATAAGCCTTAATATCATATAGTAAGCGCAAGTCTCTCTAATGGTATGCCGATTAGTCTTATGTTTTTACTATTCTCCCTCCAATATACACTTAACTTAACCTAATTGTATGACCGATTACATCTGAATAGACAGTACTTTTCAGTATTACGAGCAATAATAGTTTGATTTATATTTCAGAATCTCATGTTACCTAAACACGTAAACTTGTACTTAAAATTAATGGAAAAATATGTTTATAAAATTCCATTTCCCTTCTTTTTTTCCCTAATGAAACTTAAAGACAAACTACCAATATGTTCATATAATTTATTAATCGGTTGACAATGAATTGCGCTTTTAAATTTATGCCGGCCTTTATTCGTAGAAGACAGTTTATTACTATAAATTATTACTGTTTTTAAATAAATTGTAAAAGTATAAATATATACATATACATAAAAAATAGTTTGTTTCACGTTTTTGTAAAGAAAAAAAAAATATGTTATTTTATTTTATACAAAGCATTTAGTTCTACGCTAATAATGATGATAATAATATTGAGCTACTGAAATATAAAGTCATAATGAGTTGTGCCTATATAAGTGATAATATGTTTTGTTAAATATTTATATTTATAGAAAATATTGTTGTCTTTCTTCAAAGCTGTAGTAATTATCATTAACTATTTTAATAGTATGAATAAGAGTATTTAAAATATTCAGAATTTGTCTAAATGTTGGACTATAAATTGGTTATAAATTTGACATCTCTTTTTCTTATTAGTACAGTTATCCATAATAGATGGAAAATATACTGTCACAATTTTGATATGTAATACGTATAATATGTTTGTATTATGACACAGGTTGTTATGTTGAGTATAAAATCTCAAAAACTTGAAATTAAATTTTTGAACAAGCTCATAATAAATTAGTCATCATCATATTATACAACTGTTATAATATAAATTGTATTAATTATGATTTATGACCGATGGATCATAAATTAAGATCTATATAACTCTATAGAACAGATCATAATAAAGTTTGGTCTATTCATAGTACATTCCTTACGTTTTATACTGAGACATTCAGCTATATTAAATGTCATTATACCAATGAAAAAAATGCAGGTACATAAATGTTTTAGTTAAAAATGCATCTAAGCTTTAACAGGATACTAGTTTTAGTCTTACTTTGCAAGATAATGGAGTAATATGATATTAAGCTTAAAAGCAAACAAACAAAAAAACTATTTTTACTGGTTCTTTACTTAAAACTTTCCTTGCTTTCAAATAATCTAAATTATTTGAGTTGTTTTCCCCTATTCTAGAAAAATGACCGAATTCAACACAAACTGTTTAAAAATGTTGCTGAAATAATTTATTTATAGCATTGTATAATCTATTAAAATCAATGAATGAATATTAAAAATTATTTAGTTTAAGTATTAGGTAAAATGTAGGCCTAATTTTTTAAACTACAAATTGATTGAAGACAAAAAAAACGTTGTGGGTTCTGGTTTAAAAACTACTGAAGCTCATTATTGTAACTCATACAATTATATAAACATTTCAATTCTTCAAATTTGTAAGTTATTTATCCTTAGCTTAAATATCTACTTCCTACTTCATATTATTATAATGTTGATTAAGTTAAGTATTCAAACAATGACCAAATTATCATACATTTTATTTTATTTAAATTATAATATTTTTTCATATAAAAAAAATCAATAGATTTAATATTGAACAAATCATTACAATTCCTTACACATTATGAAAGTAGTACTTACAATTACTTAAATGTATTTTCAAATTGAAGCTTAATATATAAATCACATAACGTTTTATTAACAGAATAGTCTTTGTTTGGCACAAATACATGTACAGAAATTATAAATATATTTTTATACTGTGTTCTCATGATCATGAGGAATAATCTGTATCTTCTGATGGGTCATCATGATCAGTATCTGTATCAGTACAACTCAAGTCGCTTATCGTGGTAACAACAGGACGATTTGTATTTGGTTCGATATCACAACTGTCCTCCTTCTTCCATCCTTTCTGTTTCATTAGTTTCATGTCTTCTTTGGTCAGCACATGTACGATTTCACCGCGTACCTTATCTCCTTCAGCTATTGGTTCAATAACAACATAATCATTACGTTTCACCCACACATTTCGCCTGAACTTGGCTGGCATTGAAACTAGAAATGTTTCATTGTCTTCTACTGAGAATACTTCATGAAGATTATTGCCACGGCCAGCAACTATGCGAACAATGCGCTGATCATCTGTTGGACCATTCCAATCAGCAGTGAGCATTTCTTTCTGCACATGTTTACGTTTAGTCGCCCTAGACATTCTGTAAAAAAATAACACTTAATAAACAAATTATTTACATAATTATTTTTAATGTTAACATAAATCTTAAATGTAAATTTTTTGTTCAGTCTTTCATTTTATCAGTTTTCCTTTTTTTCTTTTTGAACATGCCAATGTTTCCACCGGATAACTCTATAGCTTTTATAATGTCTAATGATTCTCCAAGCGGCACCCCATAGCCTTTGAACAATCCATGTGGGTTGGATGGAGTAACACAATCATTTAGAGCATCCTTTCTAAGAGCGGTGTCAACTTCAACAGAACTGAAAAATGCTACTGATTGTGGCAAATCAGTCATGCCTAATTTTTGAACACAAAATGCTCTAACTAGTAGGTTTGTTACATGTAAAGCTAATGCAGTCTGATAACGATGGTCATCTGGTACTAAATAACGTATCTCATCATGAAAACTTAGGCAAAACCGTACATTAGGATGGATTAACCATCGCATGCATACCAACATCAGATGAAGGAAATCAACAGCACCACTTTGCACAACCCAATTAATTCTGGTAGGTATGAATTTATCTATATCCACTCCATTCATTTCTAAAGCTCGACTGAGTCTAGATTCTAAGAATGGTGTTTTTGGTTGTTTTGAACATGCAATTTGTTCAAGGCTGTTGAACATAGCAGATTCTGAACCTCCACTCCAAATAGGTTTGCAAAACAATTCATCAACACTCTTATTATAAATAGTACACAGCTCTTGTGCACCTAGCCGAGAATGCTCTCTTTTTTTAACTTCCGGTAAAACAGTGTCATGAAGTTTATAGGTTCTGTTTCCTTTTGTCATGTTAAACATGGCTATTGCTTTTTGTTTTGCTTGTGCAGGACTTAAATCTGGATTGAATTGCTTCAATAATCGTTCAGAAAATGGCTTTCCTGCCCCATAAATCCTAGCATAATTTAATACTTTTGCATTATCTCTTGTAATTCCAATTGCTTTGGCAGTTGTACTGTGCATGTCCGTGCCATCACTTTTCCGACCACTGAGTGTCATCCATCCAAAAGCCGTAGCACCGTGTTCTTTGCCATAATAAGAATCTCCAATAACAGATGCTATCCACAGTTCTTGAGAATCGACATCTGCTCCAACTAAAGAATAACCTGGCGGTGATTGAATCATACTACGTAATTCTGATCCAACACGTTCATCGATAGCATTAGCAGCTGTCATCCATGTTCTTTCAACTGCTCTACGAGTTAGTGTTCCACACACTACAACCTGTGGTATGATGGCACCACATCCTTTTGATTTATCAGTCCAAACAACAATTTGTCCTTCAACCCGTTCTCTGTTGTTCCTCCAATAAGATAGCATACGTGATATTTCAATAATGTGCTCAGCATTACTGTCCTTTCCAGACAGACCATTTTGAGAAAATTTATTTAAGAAATCTCGTGCAAGTGGATTTCCAACATTTAAATGATTCCCATCTTTATGTGGAAGTTTCAATATACCACAGCCTGTTGCCAAATTTTCTTTACAAGGTTTATTCCGTAGGGTTCTATGATTTTTTTTTTTGAAAATACATTCATACTTGACTAGATTTGTTTGGACACTTTCATGAAGTTCAGTATTATTAATTTTTATTTTACAGTCACAAGATACATTACTCTTAATATAGTGATCTTGTAATTCTTTAAGTGGTACCAATTCAGCATCTGGAAGTTTTATATCAGTCTCGTATGGTACAAGTTGGCCCCAACCATTTCCCCTCACATAATGTAGAGGAAGGGATTTCCACATAAGAGAAAGTAGTTTAGGAACAAGATGCATACCCGAACTTATGAGTAATGGACCAGGAACCCAATGCGGGTCTTTGGGAGGTGCACACAATTTTCTATACCATTCTGGATAGCCAGCTAGATGAGGTGTCTTAAGTGGTAATCGTTCACTTGTTGCCATTAATGGTTTAAACATTTTTTCTAATTCAAAGAATCTCTTTTCATAAATGTCTTCAGGTTCTATAGGTTTATTTTCTACTGTAATTTCTGGTTTCTTTTTTTTTTCTTTTTTTAGTTTCAACACCTTAGATGTCCAATTTTGGTCCCAGAGCCACAAATCTTTTTTATAGTTATCATTATACATTAATTGACAAGCTTGATTTGCTTGTTGTGAAAGTAAGAATTTGGATTCAATGTCCAGGTCTTCATATATTTCATTTGAAGTATCCAGATAACGTTTCCAATTTGAATTTACTGGTAAATACGATGTGCCCAATTCTAAAATACCGGCTAATGTAACAGGATGAGGGAAACGTTCCAAAAATAAAGGCCACAGTTTTCTCAAGACTTCAGTAGTGGCTTTAACATCATTTGCACAGTACGTCATTAAATTTTGAAAATCATTATTAATATCTTGTAATGAACCTTTAACAAATGTATCACGATCACTCTTGGACAACTCAGCCTTGCAATATAATTTATACACTTCATTTAAACTGTTTAATGAGCTGTGTTGTTGCCAAGATTCTTCATCGATGACATCTTTTGATTTTAATAATGTTTTCTGATAACTAGTGATTCCACTGATGGCAACATGCAAAGACATAGTGTCTATAAATCTAAGAGCTGTACGATTTAGCCAATATTGCTCCATAATTCTAGCTCTATCAAAAGCGACATGATGGCCTACACACAACTTGGGAGTGTTTGACCATTCAGTGATTTTCTCTTTGGATTTAATTGATGTCTCTAATGGAATGAGATCTTTACATGAATAACCAAGATATCTACCTGATCTGGTATTGCAGCTGATTAAATCTTTACTCACCCAACTGTACCAAGCTTTTGATGTAACAGCAGTTGCTAAGGTAGGTAAGTCACCTTCTCTACAACAAACTTCAACATCAAAAATCATGACTTTCTCTGTGGGGTAATCACATTGCTCAATTTCCTTTCCATACCTAGTCCAACCTTCTCTAAACACCCATTCTTTAGGCATTTCTGGTATTCCTTGTTTTAAAAATTCATCCATCAGAATTGAATACGGTTCACTTTGCATTTTACCAATTTTATGAAAGTGATCAACTATGTTTCCCTCCAATGGAGGTAATTGGAGTTCAATATCGGGTACCTTGTGCAATGTCGATGGCAAATCATATTTGGACAGCTCGTTTAAGGCCATCTTCAGAACATTTTCATCAGTCGTATGAGACTCTTTGAAAAGCTGTTCGTACAAGTTGGCTGACAACATTTGAATATTCAATGAGTTTTTACGAAATTCGGTCTTCTCCATTGGTATCAAACGGGGTATTCTAGTCAACGAGTCCGACACTAGAGTTTCTTCTTCTTGAGATTTCTCAGCCAACAGCTCGGTTATTTTTCCCGGTCGGTGGAATTTGGGTACGGTACAGTATTTCCCATGGCCTCGCACACATTGTGCGTAATAAACGTTAGCACGTTTCCAATACATTCCAATGCACTGTACAATTTAAATTATCAAAACACGTGCGTTACATGTACATAGAAGCCTATAATTTCAAGGTTTTTTATTTCGATTAACAGCACTTACCTTAATAGATCAATCAACCCTCAAACATTTATAACATGTAAATATTTAAAAAATAATACGTGTATGACTTTATTGCACTACATTCACATTCTTATTTTATACATTTTCGTGAGCAGTCAACACTTCAACACAACGATCTGATATACTGAACTCGAATTGAATGTGACTGAAGGTCTGAAACCATGAAAATAATAAATAATATTATATTATCCATTGCAATGGTCATGAACTACGAATAGTATGGCGATTGCCAAAGAACACAATCGAACACTCAAGTCCGTTACTAAGTTCAAGTTAGTTTACTATTGGACTAAAGAGATAGTGATGCTAAGATAAGGATGAGGATGGATATTATGTTATTATATTTTACGGTTTACACTTTAATAGTTTATACTCTTTTACACTAAAGCAAATACTATATACGACGTCGTATATAGTATTTGACTAAAGTACTCCGAAGTCTGAAATCATCGAATATTACATAAATGTTTTATTTTTTTTAAATATGAGTAGGAAATTGTACAACTGTTATTTAGCTATCATCAAATTCTAGTACTAATGGTATAAATGTAATATTTTTAAATCGTTTTTCGCCAATCAGTGTACCTACTTTATAGTGTTCAAGTGAAATCGTACCTATAACTTATTACACTGTGTTATTATATATACTATTATACTTACTCTCCAAAATGACTGGTAAGCTAATTTGATTATTTTCTTTAGATTCATTTTAATGGAATATTTAAATCATTATGTTTGAACATAATCAAAAATTACAGTATTTAATATCACATTGAAAAAAGATCCATACTGACTAGATTATTTAAATTTTTAAATTTTTAGATAATTCATTGTTGGATTTATCTAGTCAAGAATTGCGAAAGTTGCCAAAAAATGAAAACAGTCATATTATTAAAGTTTTGGATGTGCAAAAAAACTGTTTACAGAAACTGGAAAATGTTGAACATTTTACTGAACTTAATGAAGTAAATAATTTTAAAAATAATATATAACATTAATAATAGCACCTACCTAAATTATATACATTTTTAAAGTTAATAGCAAGCCATAATCAGATGATGAGAATGTATACAGTAGCAAAATTATCAAAACTAGTAAAATTAGATTTATCTAATAATCATTTGATGAGTATTGAAGGGCTCAGAGATTTAATAAATCTTACATCTCTTAATTTGTCCAATAACAAAATCAAAGTAAGTGTTTTTCTTCTATTAAATTTATAAAAATTTTCATCATGTTTTTTTTCCTTAGATTATTGAACATTTATCAACCAATATAAACTTAGTGCACATAGACTTGTCATTCAACAGCATATCATACATTACCAATTTGAGTCATCTTTTAAAACTTGAAGTATGTTAAAAACATTTAAAATAAATCTTAGTCTATGTTATGTCTTATGTGTATGATATTTATTATGATTATTTATAACCTCAATGAATTGATGAAAATAACATTTTATTATACTTACAGAGGCTTTTTTTGCATTCGAATAATATTTGCCATTTAACCAACTGTCAACATTTCCTTCCAGTCAACTTGCTTACTCTTACTTTAGCCAATAACAATCTTAATGATTTGAATGAAATATCACAGCTTTGCCGTCTTGGTTTGTTGAGAGAAATCACTTTAACTGGTAATAGTTGCCTTGAAGGGTACACATTTAACTACAGACCATTTGTAGTTAATTGGTGTCCTAGTGTGAAAATAGTTGATGGTTATGCTGTGGATGACATTGAAAAGTAAGTATTTGATAAGTCAATGTAGATTATACTTGCTTATAATATAATAATGTGTGTTTCCAACAACAAAATTAGAAATACAAATTAAAAAATTTTTCTTGTCTCTATCTAATATTTTGAAAATCTACTGCTGTTATAGAAGCAAAATTCGAAAAATATTAAATTAATCTTATTAAATTTTAGTCTAAAAGCTGAGTGGCTGTATAGCCAAGGTCAAGGACGGAAGTTTCATACTGGACAACACACTGCTCTTGTACGTTATTTAACGGAAACATGTCCAATTACAAGCCATGCTTTAGAGACTGAGCAAGAAAGAAAATTGAGATTAGTTTTGAGCAAAGCCCAACAATATAGAGAGCAATTACATAGTATGTATTATATAATTTGCATTGGACTTAATGTTTACTGTCATATATTGCTCTGCCTTTAGGAACAAGTACACCAAATATTAAAGAATCAGGACAAGAATCATTGATGACTAGAAGCCTAGATCCTACTGTATTGAAGTCTACAACTCAAAGACTATCTACTGGTTCAGAAAGCTGCCAAGGGACACCTACTAGTATGTCTCGCAGTGTCCATTTACCAGTGACTGAAGTTAATTGCTTTGTCCAGTCTCCACCTCTACCAGCCGCCAGCACTATGTTGCCGATATTAGACTCATTACCTAGTCCACTGACGCCAAGTATACCAAAATCAAGACCTATAATTGGTCTTCAAACTCCAGCTGGTGAAGAGTCTCGAGCCCCTACTATGGAAAAATTGCAAATGATTAAAAATAAAGCTTCACAAATGAACGGCGTTGAGAACAAAGGTAAATAATTCAATATTTAATACTGTTTATTTTAACTAAGTATATGCTATTTATATTTAATATAGATTTACACCAGTCAGCCATAGTAATACAAAAAATGTGGAGAGGATATCATACTAGAAATTTGAACAAAAATGTAACTAATATATATCAACATGTACAAATGCTACGTTTTAATCAATACATTAAGTAAGAAATTTAATCTTAATTTTTTTTTTAAATGTTAAAAGTTTTGTGTTTTTAGGCAAATGAGCAAAGATTTAGTAGATACCAAAAGTACTCTTGAAAAAGAACATAAATTAGTAGTATTACAAATGCAAGCTATAAACGAGTTGTGGAAAAAGGTATTTATATTAATTTGTATTATCATTTATTGTATGTATTAACACATCAGCTATACCTACAAATTATGATTACATTCTATGGTTCTTGAAGTGAGGTGTGTGGTAGGTCACTAGTAAATAATAGAATTTAAAAAAGAAAAATATACTTAAAATATAATGAAACAAATAGTAAAATAATATACTCATTGCTCATTATTCACTATACCTATACTAATTATTATTTTTTATTTTCTTGTATACACATTTCATTATAAATATTGTAATGAGTATAATATACTCCAATACACCCCTATGTATGTATATCACAATCAAGTTTTCATTTTCTGGGTATTATGTTGTATAAAATATTACTATTATTATAACTAAAACCTTAGAGCCTATCTGATTTTCTATTTTTTTTTTTTTTCATACAAATTTGAATTTATTGTATTGTATTTATTTTACAATAATTGTATTCTTGTCTTACTACATTTTTAAATGCACCACAAAATAAGAAATGTATGACTTCAAATATTTTGTCGAGAATCGTTTAATTAAAATTGTTCAAATCCAAAGGGAAATTAATACTTTTCTAATCATACCATTTTTGGTTGTATTTATTAAAGAACTAAATTACTCAAACAACAGAAAAAAATTGTGCAATAGTATTTATTATTTATAATCTTTCCTATTATCTAGATCAATTTTATTATTGCAATTTATAGGTTGATTCATTTATCAAAGAATACTCATTATTTCTTAAACTAAAAATGTTTAAAAAAAAAAAGTTTTAGGTCTACAAAACAACGTTTTTGTAAGTAAAATTATTATTATTATTTTTATCATTATTATTTATTTTATGATTGTTACTGTTGAGTATGACAACATTTATTTTTAATTCCATATTCATAAGCAGAATATTATTTGAATATTTTGATTCATACAAATCAAATTTTAGACGAGTAATTAAAATAATACTTTCAAGTTACAACTCATCTAAAATTCAATTTCTATAATCGAAGTACTCCGAAAAATATAATAAAAAGTTTAGATAGGTTAGGTTAATATGGAGTATTCAATTTTTTGTGAACCCTCCTCAATACGATCATTTTCATATGTTTAAAAATTAATAAACTAATACTGTTGATGATTAAAGGTTAACACTATGGATAACAGATTAGGCAACGAGAATAATGGTGATTCCAAGTGTCTGACGTGCTCTTCATTGGATACTAAGGTACTTAATATTGTTGTAATTATATTACAGTTATAGACTACTAATAAATAATAGTTAAAAGAAAAATGTTTTGTTTTATGACAATTTTTATTCCAATTTTCAATATGGATAATTGAGTAGGTAATTAAAAATCTAAATACTTAATCTCTTAATACGTATTATTTATACATATTAAAAATAGTACCTCTTCAATTTTTATGTAATGGATTCTCGTCTTTTGAATATTTTTATTGAAACACCTCATAACTTATAAGAACAAAAAACATATATATTTTTTTAAGGTTCAACAGCTGCAGGAGTCCATGGATCATGTATTACGGTGTGTGAGCCCTTCATCACAGAGTGTTGCAGAAACACAAACGGACATCACTGCTGTACAGACACCAGTTGAAGAGAGTTGTCCAAATGCAAACGCAATAACCAGGCCCAATTTCCTTCCCCTATCCAAATCTTGTACAAATCAAGTTGTAAAAACTACCAACACAACTGCAATGTCTTCGGACATCTAAATTATAATTCTATGAAATCAAAACTGTCCAAAATTTCTATTGTATAATAATTTTGTACTCATTGTGAAGAAATCATGAGTACTGTTGCAGTGATCTAGTCAAACTGGTTGAACTTAATTATTCCTTTTTTTTTTAAATATCTTTATTATCTATTTAATATTTAAGAAAACTTAATATTATAATATAATAAGTTATAATGTATTTTTATTGGTTTTTTTTACGATGATAATATACAATAAAAATAATTTTATAAACGTTCTGTTGATATATCTATTACAGAGTTGTTCAGTGTTTATCCACCAGTTTCCTTAAATATCATTAACAATTATTGTTTGCCGATAAAAAATATTCACCACTATTGCCCAATTTACCTTGTGATCACCAACAACCTTTTTAATATAGTTTGTTTGAGGACACAACATTTTGTTTTCTATAATGAGAATAATGATCGCAAGAAACAGGAGGCTTATGTTAAGTGTAGAATAATTTAACTATTAAAACTATTTAGAAAGAAGATCCTCAATAATACTACCGAAGAATATTTCCCACTTTTATTTATCACTAATTACCCTTAAAATGTATACATTGTGCTTAAATTATAGGGGACGGTATTATTTAACTACAATTTTTTGTTTTAGGTTTAAATTAAACACTGAATTATATAAAACCTCTTCAACCTAAGCTATACAATGGATAATCTATACATTTTATGACATAAATGCATGATTTTAAATAATATTTGTAAGAATATATTTTTTTAATATATTACCTACTACTATGTCTATATATACATATTATTTGGAGACTTGTTCATTTAAGGAAATAATGATATGAATAGTAAAATTAAATTTTTTAAGTGAATAATAAATGTATAGTATATTTAATGATATGAACTTTTTTTATGGAATGATAATGTCATTGTGTTTTTGAGATAATTTTCAATAAATTATAGAGGACCTCACAAGATCACAACATAGTAAAATTAATCTATTATAGATATATACAATTTTTTGTTTATAAAATATTAAATGTATTCGTATACATCTTTTAGTATGTCATTGGGAGGATTGACTAAACAAAATTCCAGGATGGAAATGTAGATGTATACAAGTAAAGAAGTCTTACAAACTACAATATAAAACAAATTTAGTTATTATAAACATATATATTTATGTTTCATACACCAACACTATCTTATGGATTAGTCTTATACACAAAAAACTCAGTACAGCCTTACATCATTACTGCAATTATAAACAGTGTACTTTTCAATTTAGGTTCATGGACACTAATAAATTGGACTTACAAGTTACAACCAAATACGCAACAGTCATTGTATGGAAGAAGAAGTAAGTATGTTGTTTTGTGTTATTTATAATGAAAAAAAATATATTATACAAATAGAATTCTTTCAACGTTAAAAATAATATAACGAAATACAATTACGACATATTCAAACAAACTGTAATTTATTTGTATGATACTTATCATACATAGTTAGACAATTAAACTATTAAAATATAATTGAATAATTGACAAAGAGTATTTAGGCAAATATATCAATTTTATTATCATTCACGGTTTATATACTATACATTGTTATACCTTATGGCAATAAATCTCATTAATAATACTTTATTTATACAAATATAACATATATATATATAAATCAATAATACAAAAATTAACCAATATTATTGAATTTTAAACTTGAATGAAAGCATACACTAAAATAAGAGTAGTGAAATATAAATATCACAGATGAACTAAGTATGCTGAGCTCTGGAACTGGAGCATTTGCAATGGCCTTAATAGTTGTTATGACATTCTTATGGCTACGTTTCTCCTTCATTTGGATCAAACATTAATGCAGTCACAGCAAACATTATAAATACAACACCACCCACAATAGTTACTATTAAAAATACAAAAACATAATTTATTATTTCATGTTTTCATGTATTACCTATTCATTCTAATATACTCACCAGTTCGAACAGATATTTTTTGAGCAATGAAACGACCACCGATAACAGCCAATCCTGTACATAAAGAATGTCCTAAGACTCCTCCAAGTGCAACACCATACGCATCCTGATAATGGTTTAACAATTAAAAATCAATATATAAATTTATACTTTATAGTCTTGGTTTTAATATTTTATACTTCTCTAGCTGCCAAAATTATTGTGGCTAATTGACTACGATCACCCCATTCTGCAAGGAACGTCATTGTAAAAGCTTGAATTAGAGTTTTTGACACAATCAATAAACTCTTACTGCCAAATCGTAATCTACATCTTTTTGGAGCCTGTTGTTCAATGTCTGCATCCTACAATCAAAGTCAATGTCAGCACAAAATATAGAATTTATTTAGTTTTATAATTGTGAACATAATAATTTTGGATTATATTATATTTCACTTGAGTACTTTAGAGACATTGCGATTAGGTAATAATTATTACTAAAGTTAAATAATTAAGTGTAATGTAAATTACACCTAATTAAAAAGCCATTGAATATCTACGAGCGGTTATTTTGCTGGGAAAATATTTCATGCTGCAATGATTTGAAAAATAAACAAATATACCTACATTTTTATTTATTTGGTATTGCCTACTACAGTATAGTAAATCGCAATAAATAAATTATGAGATCTAGGAGTTTTTGTTTCTATCATCATATTTTACAGTATTGTAGGTACTTTATTCAGTTGTTCTTACCTTAAAGTCAGTACTATTGTCAACAGTCACGTTGATAGTTTCAACCACGGATGGCATAACCGCAGGCGATTTATCGTCTTTCTCGGTGACTGGAGACGCATCTTTATTATTCTTCTTGTTCTTTAGGTATTTAATAATTTATTCCCAAATAATAAACAGCCCAAAGAAGTGTAGAAGGATAATGTTAAAAAAATGCCAAAATGAAAAAAAAAAAAATGAATTAACCTAAAATATTAATTAATAATTTGAAGACTACAGCAAATAATAAATACAGTTTAAAGCTAATATATTAAATACTTAAATTGTAATTATTGATCATAAATAAGCATTGTCTTGGGATTTTGAATAGAGCAAAGCGACTTATGATTTTTAAATGACATGTTTTTAAAATTCACCAGAAATTTTTAAGAAAAAAAAGACATAGGAATAACTCATACAAGAATCAGTGTTTAGCAAAAGTTTTACCATCTTTTAGTAAACCAAGCATAGTTCATAATTGTTTTATAAATAGTGATAATGGTAAAACATTTAAACTCTAATTCAAAAAATTTACAAATACCCAGGCAATATAGGAAATATTTGTATTTTACCAATTCTGATAGAAAAATTAGTTATATATTAATACAATACAGATGCTAATTCTTACAAACATTTAGGTCATATATAGATAATTATGGATATAATTTTAAAATTAGACATGGTCACGTCATTAATGAAAATGACCATCAATTATATGTTATATGTTATGTGTATAATTTATAGGAGTTAACACTCAGTACCTTATCTTTTTTTTTTTTGGTCTGTAGGAGATAATAATAGGCCCATTATGAATCTTGTTATGAATGTTGTAACAATTCACAGTTTTACACTTAACAAGCTAATATGTCATAGTAGAAAATTATTTCTAAAGAGAGTGCAACATACCGTTTTCTTAAGATAAATAGGTCTATTTTCATAAAATCAGTATTTTAATGTGATAAAGTCATAAGTATAACTATAATAAAAGTTCATTCAAATTCCTGATGGTATTTTATTGAGAATGGTATATCAACTTTTATGAAAACAAGCTTTATATTAATATAATATTGATCTATCTTTCATAATTATTTTTGTATCAATCGAACAATGGGGCTCTGGAAATTAAAATAATTAATATTATAGCATGACAACAAGGACTAGTAAAATAATACTTTCAAGTGATATCATTATTTATTTTGATTTAGTTTTTATTCTTTGACAGCAGGTTACTTAGTAATTTTATGTATAATTGGTACAATTTTATAATTTTAATGAATGGTAAATTAATCTAATTTGTCTCAATAAATCTCTACATTTTCATAACGCCAATTGTAAAATTACTGTTCTATGTTTATAAGATCGATATTCACATTTGTTTAAAAGAGTTTGTATAAGAAAACTCAGTAAAAGTGAAGGTTATGTAAGTTATTTTACACTAAATATAAATACATTTTATAATCATTTTACTTGTATACATAACAGATAAGAGATTTTATAATTGGCAAATTAAGTAAAAACAAATTCACATAAGCTATTACGTCTCAGCAATAAAAAGTAAATTAAGAACAGATTTTATCATACTAAGTACTGCGCAAGCTTACACACATACACATGCACACACACACAATTATGGGGATTGCAAAGGGTCATTATTTTATGCCAAAACATTATATTTTGTTCATCATACATTTGTATCAATCAAACTAATGAAGTAAAATAAATAAATAATAATAGTATAGTTGAATATAGATCTGAATTTATCATAAGGATTACTTGAGAACAACTTATTACATATTTTTAAATTGTAACTTATAACATCTTTTCAATTTGGTTTCAATATATTAAAATGTCAGAAAGTTAAAATATTTGTTATATTCAATTTCAATAAATAAATTTCAAAAATTGGATAGCCATAGAAAAATAAATGATGAGTTCAAATTTGTGTTCAGTAGTTTTCAAAAAATGGTTAATTTTGTATGATGAACAGAAACAGTGGATCCGGTCATGCGGGACACATTTAACCATTTATACTCTATATTACATATACAAATTTGAAAAAAATCTTAGAAACAGAAATTATCAAAGTTTTTGTGGCAAAAAGTCTTCAGCTAAGACTGGGTAAAATAATCATTAAAAATGTTTGGATTTAGGACGAATGTTATAATAACATTTAAAAACTAGTTAATATAAAATATTATAAAATTTTTAAAATTTAAAACCAATCATGTGTATAATATTGACTATTAAGTACTTTTAATTGGCAATCTCCCACCTCTAATCCAAAATAGAGGCTACTCCACAGTACAGAAACTATGTGTACTGTAAACTCATGACATGTGGGCGTGAAAGTTATGTGTTATGACAAGTGCAAAATTGCATAAGCTAAAAAACATCAAAATATGAAATATAATATATTAAATGCAATCAAAACCGTGAAAATTTGCAACAAATATGTAAGAAAAAAATTTGGGTAATAATGTAATATGATGAAAAATTCAACATTTTTATTTGATAATTATTATTCTTAGTTCATACATGTATGAAGTACCTATTTAAATAGTTAGCAAATTAAACAACTTATAATTTAACTCTGATTACCAAGCTAATACAAATCGGCTGTGTCGAGTCAACATAGCTCCTCCCACAAACATACTGATTATCGATTGGTCTCAAAACTATGGAGCTCAATCATTTTGATGTGCAGTCAACTTGTGTTCTCTCAGTGATCAGAATATAGGTACTTAATGAACTCATCTTTATTTCAATTACTATTTAGTGCCTAATAATTATTTATGATTTTCTACTTGACAACAACATATAAGATAATTACTAACTTAAATTTAATTTTTGCTTAATTATGAAATTAGTTTTGAATTTTGTCAAAATATGCAGTAAATGTAATAACAACTATGCAGTAATATGCAAAAAAAAAAAAAAGTAGGTACTGATAAAAATCAGAAAATGTGAAAAAAAAACATACAATTGCATAAAAATCCAAGCTTTAGTTATGAAGTATTAAAATGTATGATTGATTATACTTAATAATCAATAATAATATATGAACACACTAGTGAATAATAATCAACCATAAGGTTCACACGCACATGTTTTTCTTGCTACCTATTACTATTGATAATAAATATTATATTATTTAATAATACTTATAATCAATGCTATTACAAACTCCTTAAATACAGTCGTAATATGCAATCACCTAAAGTTGTAATTTGTGTCAAAAAACAAATATTATTCAAAATTATATTACCTAATATAATTATTTAATTTGCAAAAATTATTTTTAGATATGTCTAAAAATTAAACATTCTTTGTCTTTTAATAATTTTGATATTCAGCTAAAGACATGCTTAATTCCTCAAATCTCAACTATTGAAACAAAACTTTGATGGTTGATAGCCCTATTTTTGAAGAATATGTTTAGTTTTTAACCACACAATAAAATTATAAGCAGTACATACACCTATCCACATTTAAATTATATTGTTAACTAATTCAAATATATATCAGGTATTTAATAATTAGAGAATACAAACAGAACAAAATGCAAAGGAAAATAATATATTATGAAGCATTAAGAATAAACACATTTAATTCAATAACCATTATTCATTTTCAAATTAACAAGAAATGGCTTTAAAATGTATAAAAGGTAAGCCAAGCATAGATAATACAGATTTTTACCCAAATAATTAAGGTCATCCAGCACAGGCTAAAAGCAATTAGAACAATTAGCAGAAACTTGTATCATTCAAATTTTGAGTACCTATTCTTCTAGTACTTTCAAATATTTTTAGGTACATATTAAAATATTTTTATTTTGAATTTCATCGCAATTAACTCTCTAAAGTACTCAATAACATAACATAAATAAATATAACATTTGATACTCTTAAAGTCTTAACTAATAAGTAAAATTATTGATGAGTTGATTAATTGTGATATATTTAAATACATATAGGTTAAAAATGCATTTTATGACATTAATAGTAGGCATTGATGAAAGAATTATATTTATACCAATGAGTAGATTTAATTTTTTTTACAGAATCGATATAAATGTTAATGCAAAATTAGATTAATTGGATAGAACTTAATTTTTATAATCGTACAGCAAATTTTCATGAATGAACTTATTAAAACAAATTTATAAATAGAACGAGATAAACATTTATGCATAATAAATTCAGATGGCAGATAGGTTTTTAGATACGGATAGATCATACACAAAATAAGGTATTTTAATTTTAATTTAATATTAAATAAGTGTGGTTGTTACATTTACTAACTATGGATACCAAATACACAATTCTGAGGTAAATTCTCACATATCTACTGCTGCGGACTGCAATACCACAATATTGGTAAAAAGGTGTTATTGATCTGATACCGGACTAATAACTTTTAAATGATTCAAAATGAATTTATTGATAATCTTCTGTAATAGGTTAAACTGTCAGTTTATTAAATACATGAAATTATAATAACTTTAAGTTTTCCTATACTACGCCAAGAAGATAAATAGTATGACCATTAAGAATTGTTATACCAAATTAGCTACAATAATTTATAGTTGTTACTTTTTACTTTTACCCATGGATATATAGTTTGATTTTATTCTGTAAAATTTGTATAATTTATGTTGTAACCAAAAAATTGGGTGTTATGTAATTTTAAAATATGATTTATATTTGTGTTCTATAGACTAAGTAAAAACAATTGTCTTATTGTATATTATGATAATCATTCTAAGAAATCTGGTAGTTAATACAATTTCCTGTAACTTCGTTTTAAATTATTATGTTCTGGGAAACACTAGTACAAACAAATCGGTGTTCTACTAAAGTTTGGGTATTTTTGTTTAACATTTACTGATATTTAAATATCTAGGTAAATGTTTAAGTATAACTTAGTTTTAATAAATTTTTTGTCTCAAGAGTTAGTTTATCCTTTATAAAATATAGATGTTAGAATAATGTTGAAAGAATGATGTTCAGATAATATTTAAATAATAAACATAAAATAATCAATTCATTTGTGCACAATAATATGTGAAACACCATTGGATTCTATCAGATTGATCAGGCCACTGAACTAATGCTTACAATTTCATAAGGTCATTGGCAATTGTCAACTAGAATCATCAATCCATACTTGTAGTTGAGATAATGAGAATGAATGAAAATTCAGGGTTCATGAGCAAATAGTGATCAATTTTTGTCTGCTTCAAGTTTTTTTTATTTCAAATAGTGTAAATCATTTTTGCAATATAGTATTATTATAGTTCATGTATTCTTTATGTAGGTACAATCAGATTTCATTAATAGGCATTGCCTATTTGCCTTTTAAAATAAGTTATAGTTATTTTAATATTCTATACTGTAACAAAACAATTTAGTTTCTAATACTTTCTAGTTGCCCCTATGCTCTCATAGTCTCATAAGCACTACTTGTGTTGAGGAGGAGGGATTAAATTAATTATTTCATCAAATATACATGAATTTTTCTGAGAAAACCAGAAGAATTTGCATGTATCTATTAGCTGTTATACAGAGTGTAACAGAAATACCTGACAAATTAAATAACTTTTGTTGTAATCAATATTTTGACAAATGTTTCTTGGTCTGGACCTGCTTTACAATAATGTTGTATTTAATAACTTGATATGACATATCCATATTATTTTTCTAATAATGTAATGATAATTTGTAATGATAATTAAAAGACAAATCACTATGATCATAATACCTACATAAGTACAGTCTACTTTTTATATAAAATACTTTTAGAAATATAGGCTGACAGACCTGTTTAAGCTCAGAATTGTTTTTAGTATACAATGATGTATTACTGAATTCTAATTCAACACATATATTACAGTGACCTACTCAATGACTAAGTATACTCAAAATCAACTATCGAGCCTAATATAAACCAAAGTGAGTACTATGTTATTTTCTATTATTAAATTACAATAATTTTGTTAAATAAAGTTGATTGAGTTTTTTTTTATTTTGTGTATGATATAACCGATGTAACCTGAGTATATATTTAATTGAAGTATAATACATTTATTGGTTAAAAATTGAGAAACCAAGCATTTAATATTATATAGCACCACTTTCATTAACACATACTAATTTTTAAAATAACATACACAAAAAATAAAGTTGTTTGCCAAATTAAAGCTTTCTGCTTATTTATAGATGAAACTTAATTTTTACCTCATCATCTTTTCGTCGTAAATTTGCTTGTACTTCTTCAAGTTCATCTTGTCCTTCATTAGGGGACATTTTGAACCCTTCTCTTAACATTTTAAGTCCAAACACAGCAAACAAAGCTGTTGATATGTAATATGTGTATGCACGAGGGATAACTGTTGCTGCATATCCAAATAAAACTGTAAAAAAAATAAAATATAATTAATAACCTAAAATTTTGGGAAACATTTTATATTATAGAGGATGATTTACCAAGCACGCTCACTTCTATTTTCCCTATAATCATGCTTTTATTCAAATTCTGAGTTGTGGCATTTTTAAGTAAGATACAATTTTAAGATTTCATCATTAATTAGTGTCCTAATGACGATATATAATTCTGTTTTATAATTGAAACTATTTTAATGAACATTTTAAGCAAATGGTTCATTTTTTTAAATGTTGATGTAAGTACCTAGGTGGCTAGGTACCATATAAATCAAAATTTGGAAGAGTAGTTTCTTAGTTATTAATCTTTATTTTATATCTAAGGATAATAGTCCATAGTATTAGATTTATAAGATTAGTTTATAGGGGCTGCAATAAAAAATAAAAAATTATACCACCAAACTAATATTATTTTATAATTAAAATAATTAGGTATACCTAATACATTTATAATTTCTAAAAATGTCGAGTATAATAACTAATAAGTATAAATAGACATTCTAGGTATCTATTTTAAATTGTATGTTAATAAATGATTAATGTCTATCATTCTTAGTAGTAGGTACAATGAATTTAATAACTTAGAAATTATTCATTTAAATTTTAGTTTAGAATATTTAGATTTCAAACGCATCAATATTTTAAAAAAATGAAATAGGTTACCTATGTGCTTACTGGTGATTGATATTAGAAAAACAGAAGTTCATATCACTATCAGAATACCTACTGTCTACATTAGGTAAGTACACAATTTCAGAATATAAATAAATGCACATTTTAGGGTTGAGCAAGTTTGGTGTATGACCCTAAATTATGAACAAATACCACATAAATAGTTTCAAACTTCTAAATACTGTATGTCATTACATAACAAAACAATATAAACAATTGAATATGTCAAAACTTTCAATGTTGGCATTTCAACATAGTTACTAACAAAGAGTAATAGCATTGAGTATAAATTAGTATGTCTAATGTCTATAGGTACTCAATAGTCAACGGTAATAGGTAAATATAGCGTAAATTTGTTGTTACTGCGGTATTATACACTATACAAATATTACGACAGTTTTAGGTACCTACATAGATAACAAAATCTTTTTAATAGTTATGTTATTATATCCTTTCATTATTTAATAACATTAAATTGTAATTATTTAAAAGCAATTGCTAGGTAGGTAGGTAGGTACTTAATTTTTTTTTTTTTTTTAATATAGTACCTAATTGTGTAATCTGTAAAGTTATTTTTTACAATAAGCACAAATGATGTTTGAATTCATAGAAATATTAGAAAAATAATATTAAATTAATTAAATTAAATAAAATGTATAATATTTCGGACAGGGGGCTTGTGGGAAGTGGCCACTCATTGATGGAACTTTTTAACATGTAAATCTAGGTACTTAATAATATATAGTTATAGGTATAGTAATATAAATTAACTAGACAATAAAAAGTCACCATAATTTTATCAATAATTCAACTAAAAATATAGGTAAAAATTAAAATTAAACTGCATAATTTTTTATTTAAATACCTAGGAAGCTAGTAGGTTAGGTTAGCTAAACTACTAATTGGTAAATCTAAAAAGGGACTCAACTGAGGGAATGCTATACTTTTATTTATTTTTTATTTTGCATTGCATTCATATTGACAACAATTGTGTGTACCTATATATAAACGCTAAATTGCATTAGTACATAGTTATATCATAGGCTCATTCAAAAATATGAGATCAGATAAAGTATCATAGGAGTTACCTACAGTTGAGAATTGAATCTACAATTTTGTGAAAAAAAATGTCATTAGAATTTTCTTGTCCAGGTAAATTAGATTCTAGATATTATATTAGGTAAGTATTAAGACTAGGTATTACACTTAAAACTACCCATTTAACAGTGAAATTTCTTAAATCATCCAAGCAAAAAATAATTAAATTACCTAATTAAATATATATTTATCTCGATATTCTGCTCAATATTTACTCAGGGAAAACTACTGAAGTTAATGATGAAAAAAAATGTGAAATTCAATTGAATTTTATTGGAGATGTAGATGCTGTTAAGGTATTATTATTGACACAATTATTAAAAATTATTATTATTATTATTATGAGTTTAGATTTTCAAAAAATGTCAGCATCCTCAATACCTATTTGAGCTCTAGTAGATGTCTAATAAAATCAATTTAAGATGGAGTTTTGGTACATAATAACACTTATTACGAATTAATTCATTTTACAACTTTCGAGGAAGACTCAAGAACCACTATAGGAATTACAAATATTACAAAACAATTATTTAGGAGAAAACTAAAATATAAAATGAATTAATTTAAGAGGACGTTATACCGGCATATGTTGTCTCACAAGATGGAGGTCTTACAAGTGCGTAACATACCAAATTTTAAGCTCAGCTGATCACGTTTAGCTCAGTTAGCTTAAAAATTAGAGTAAATTGACCTCGTATT
The DNA here is from genome assembly GCF_001856785.1 of Myzus persicae. Taxonomy (NCBI): domain Eukaryota; kingdom Metazoa; phylum Arthropoda; class Insecta; order Hemiptera; family Aphididae; genus Myzus; species Myzus persicae. The sequence goes on along the minus strand of NW_019102150.1, from coordinate 1,767 downwards.
AAAATTAAAGGCAAGATTATTACGAAGGGCTTCTTGTGGGCTTTTTATTATATTTTCATTTTAAAGAGAGTTATGAGTATTTAAAAATTGTAAATTGTTTTGTACGACTTAAAATGTTCATAACAACAAATGCGGGTATAACGTCCTCTTAATGTCTAACACTAATTAGGTACACCTTACACTTCTCAGCTATAGTTATTAATGATTACTGATTAAAACCATCAAGCAACAAAATTCTAGGTTCGATTCTAAGTCTATGAATGAACCTATGTAAATAATTTTTTTTTTATATTTTCATGTAGGTATTAAATGGAGTATTATTGCTAATGAAGTAGGTACTCAGAATTATTTTAAGATATAAAATGAAGGTATTACCTGATAAGACGGTCATAAGTGCAAGAGCAGATATAGCACCTGTGAATACGGTAATTCTCGAATGTCGCATGGCCATAATAGCGGCAATGAAGAATGTCTTGTCACCCAACTCTGAGACGACTATCACAGAAAGTGAGGCAACGAAGGCATGCACCAGTCCCAGAGATACGGTAGGTGTATGTTTCGTTGTTTGCTCAGAAGGCAGTGAATCGCCAACGTCCGGTAAAATTGTAGGCAGTAGATCGTCATTTTCATCCACTGGTAGTGAACTGGCTATGGCCGTGGCTACCAGGACCACACACAGCACACTGACTTTAGCAAACATTGTTCTTGGTATGAAATTTTACCAGCACGGTCAATAAATTACAATAACGAGTATACCCAATCCGCGTTTGGGTACATGCATAAAGTGTCAACGATTAACGGGAAACCAACTTCACATAGTTAAAATAACATTAAAATAAACAATTCGGGTTTTGGTAAGTAATGAAAAACTAACTCAAAACCGATTGAACAAAAAAAATATATATATTTATGTAGGTAGTAATAACAATAAAAGCAACGTTACCAACGAACAACAGTACCTAATGGTAATAATAATATTATAATTTATGATTACTGATGAGTAATAAAGTTATATTTCGGCAAAAAGAACACAATTGAAATGATGGGCTTAGCACGAAACGCGTCCAACAATTGTCCCGCCATCTCCGCAATTAACGAACGTTCGGCAATCGGCACTTCGGCAGGCCTGACGACGTCGATAGGCGATTAGTGGTTACGTTAAGTGTTTACCGCACGAGAGGCAAGAGCGGCGCGTGTTACGGCGTTGAGCGTTCGTCCGTCGTCGCCGACAACGACGATGATTCGTGTTGGAGCGAGAGCGTGCGTGTACGACGTGGTCGACTCGGGCGTTCGGCTTTCACGTGAACACCGGAATACTGAACGGTAAACGGCGCACTGGCGTCTAACTCTAGCACTACCAGCGGTCACCACTACGTCCGCGCAACTGAGTGGTGATGGTGATTACTGATTTTTTCAGCGAAAACTCAAATGTCTAATATTATACTATTTATACTCAATGCTGATCTAGCATTATATAGCAAGGTACAAAGCGATCTCCACACAACGTTATCGTCGCCTCGCGGCGTGCACAGTGCACACTCGTGTCTCGTGCGGTGCGGGCGATTGCCGATTGGCATTCCGAACAGTGTCGATAAGAATATTAAGAGGTGGTCGTCGAGCGGGTCGCGGTTTGTTCGCGGCGGACGCGATATCAATACAGCGCGATATCAGCGTTGAGTGTTATTGTACAACCACAGAATATATGAAATCAGAATGGACACTTCGGCCGCCCAAAAAACAGTCCGCCATATTGAATGCAAGCACCAG